>NC_058134.1:66423441-66496170 GCF_016433145.1 Gracilinanus agilis | reverse complement strand
GAAACACTAGCAGTTGCAATTAGAGAAGAAAAAGAAATTGAAGGTATTAAAATAGGCAAGGAGGAGACTAAGCTATCACTCTTTGCAGATGATATGATGGTCTACTTAAAAAATCCTAGAGAATCAACTAAGAAGCTTGTAGAAATAATCAACAACTTTAGCAAAGTTGCAGGATACAAAATAAATGCACATAAATCATCAGCATTTCTATACATTTCCAACACACTAGAGCAGCAAGAAGTAGAAAGAGAAACACCATTTAAAATCACCTTAGACAATATAAAATACTTAGGAATCTATCTACCAAAACAAACACAGCCATTATATGAAAACAACTACAAAACACTTTCCAAACAAATAAAACTGGATCTAAACAATTGGAAAGCCATTGATTGCTCATGGGTAGGACGAGCTAACATAATAAAAATGACAATTCTACCCAAATTAATTTACCTATTTAGCGCCATATCTATCAAGCTACCAAAAAACTTCTTTACTGAATTAGAAAAAACTATAACAAATTTCATTTGGAATAACAAAAGATCAAAAATTTCAAGGGAAATAATGAAAAAAAAAGTGAAGGAAGGGGGCCTAGAAGTACCAGATATTAAACTATACTATATAGCAGTAGTCATCAAAACAATATGGTACTGGCTAAGGGACAGAGAGGAGGATCAATGGAATAGACTTGGGGTAAATGACATCAGCAAGACAGTGTATGATAAACCCAAAGAGCCCAACTTTTGGGACATAAATCCACTATTTGACAAAAACTGCTGGGAAATTTGGAAAACAATATGGGAGAGATTAGGTCTAGATCAACATCTCACACCCTACACCAAGATAAATTCAGAATGGGTAAACGACTTGAATATAAAGAGGGAAACTATAAACAAGTTAAGTAAACACAGAATAGTATACTTGTCAGATCTGTGGGAAAGGAAAGACTTTAAAACCAAGCAAGAGTTAGAGAAAATTACAAAATGTAAATTAAATGATTTTGATTATATCAAGCTAAAAAGTTTTTGTACAAACAAAAACAATGTAGTTAAAATCAGAAGGGAAACAACAAATTGGGAAAAAATCTTTATAACGAGAAACTCTGACAGGGGTCTAATTATTCAAATATACAAGGAGTTAAAGCAATTGTATAAAAAATCAAGCCATTCCCCAATTGATAAATGGGCAAGAGACATGAATAGGCAATTTTCAGGTAAAGAAATCAAAAGTATCAATAAGCACATGAGAAAGTGTTCCAAATCTCTAATAATTAGAGAAATGCAAATCAAAACAATTCTGAGGTATCACCTCACACCTAGCAGATTGGCTAAAATGAAAGAAGGGGAGAGTAATGAATGTTGGAGGGGATGTGGCAAAATTGGGACATTAATGCATTGCTGGTGGAGCTGTGAACTGATCCAGCCATTCTGCCTGGCAATTTGCAATCATGCTCAAAGGGCTATAAAAGAATGCCTGCCCTTTGATCCAGCCATACCATTGTTGGGTTTGTACCCCAAAGAGATCATAGATAAACAGACTTGTAGGAAAATATTTATAGCTGAGCTTTTTGTGGTGGCAACAAACTGGAAAAAGAGGGTATGTCCTACAATTGGGGAATGGCTGAACAAACTGTGGTATATGCGGGTGATGGAATACTATTGTGCTAAAAAGAATAATAAACTGGAGGAGTTCCAGGCAAACTGGAGAGACCTCCGGGAACAGATGCAGAGCAAAAGGAGCAGAGCCAGAAGAACATTGTACACAGAGACTGATATACTATGGTAAAATTGAATGTAATGGACCTCTGTACCAGCAGCAATACAATGACCCAGGACAATTCTGAGGGATCTATGGTAAAGAACGTTGCCCACATTCAGAGGAAGGACTGCAGGAGAGGAAACATATAAGAAAAACAACTGCTTGAACGCATGGGTCAGGGTGGACATGATTGAGGATGTAGACTCAAAACTACCACACCAATGCAACTACCAACAATTTGGAAATAGGTCTTGATCAAGGATACATGATAAAACTAGTGGAAATGTGTATCGGCCATGGGTGGGGGGAGTTATGGGTGTGAAGGGGAAAGTAGGAGCATGAATCATGTAACCATGTTAAAAATGAATATTAATAAATGTTTAAAAAAAACATCCTCCCCAAGGCATTTAAAAGTATGACTTGTTGGCTAGTTTCTCCAAATTAGTAAAGCTATGGGGATCCACTCACCTGAAGAGTAGCCTGCCTTCCCCTCTATGGTGAAGTAATAGAAGAGATGTTGGGATCTATATGTCCATCTCCTTTTAAAAATTTAAAAATTTTCCACCAATCAGGACTACCAGGGGATGTCCTGTCCTGTCTGTCTAAACTGTCAAGCCGATGAGAAGGAAGATACAACTCTGTTAAAAGGCTCTGCAAGTTCCTGTTCCTGGTCTTTCCTCTTAAGAAGCAGATATGATGGACTCAACTTTTATTCATAGATCACATGCCCCTATTAATAAATGATGTTATTCTTTGGGAAATGGCACTATGTTATTTACTGTTTAAAATTCCAGGTGCTATATTATTCTGAATGTTATTGTAGAATTGTATTATTACATATTGCAATATTCTCCCTCAGGATTCTTACAAATGTTACCTAAAATTGTCATGGAACAGAGAATCATGTTAGAGGACAAAGGGAACTAACCCAGCTATCTCTCTCTATTTAGATAGCTATCTCTATCTCTCCAAGCTAGAAATGCTTAGATATTAAATTAAAGATTAGTTAAATCACATTGTTTCTGGCAAGCTTTAACCTAAAATGCATAGTATAGTATTCACATTATTTTTTCTTCCGCACTCTGAAGATGAGGCCAGCATGGGAGAAGGGCAGCCATACACAAGTGCGAATACACAAAACAGTCCCTAAAATGAAGTGAGCTTCTAACTACCATAAGGAATAGAGGATCAAACTCAAGAATTCTCGCTTGCAAACAGACATCTGGTTGCCTTGTAGAAGTTAGTGGAAATCTGGAGCAATGAATAGAAACCCAAACTGGTTGTGTTTTTGTCTTCAAAATGTTCTACTTTTAATCCAAAATGCACTTTTCCAAACCTAAGTTTTAAAGTCTAGGCATTTCTTTACCAAGAAACCATTATTAGAAATCCAACTTCACCAAAAAGTTGTCAGGCTACCAAACGCCCAGTGTTTCCAATGCTTTTCATAACTACTACACAAGTATGCTGTCATGGGAAATGCAAAGATTTAGGGCAACAGCAAAATATAAATTCAAGTGCCTAATGATTCACATTGATCATTTATTAGTTACTTCCCAGCTTTAGGTCAATTATCCTGTATCCCCAATTTAGAAAGTTCCAATGGGGGGAAAAAGTCTTAGGAAAAAATATTGTTTGTTTGTTTTTCTTCCATGGTTATGCAGCCAACTATGCAAAGCCTTTTCCTTCCCATTTGATTGACTAACAAATGATAATGATACTCAAATGCTGCCTGTAGGCATGGATTGGAACAGTGACATACAAAGAGTTGGAGGAGGAAGATAAATTTATATACGCATCATCTTGAAGCCAGAAACAAATTTAAATGGAATTTACCAGTTTTCAGGATATTTAAATCCCAAAGTTCTTAAAGGTTCCCTTACAAGAGGGAAAACAATGTATAGAAAATGTTTTCCTTTGCTGAAACATTTCATCAGAATTAGTCCCCTCTCCACGATCTTCCTCACCATCAGTCTACTAATCTCTCTGTAGCTATTCCTGCTCAGTTATGACAGTGGGCACCAATGAGATACAATGAAATGTACCAACCAATTTTGAAATCAAACTGGGCAAATCCAGACAAGGAAACTAAGGAGCAGAAATTTTGTACTTGCTCAGGGTCACAAAGATGGCAGGTAAAAGAGCAGGGCTGGGAACCTAGACCTTCTGACTCCAAGTCCACTGTACCACACTGTCACACAAAAGAAACATCAGAAATGGACTGCTTTACCCTGGAGTACAGAACTGGGAGTAGGGGGTGGAAGTCACAAAGACATAAATTAATAATTAGTGTCAGAGGAAAACAACTTCCTAATGATAAGAGCTATTCAAAAGTAGAATGGGCTATTAAGAAATAGGCTCCCCTTCACATGAGACTCCCAAGCAGAGTCTTAGGATAAAAAGATAACCTTTTCCTGGATATTCTCTTTTAGTAATTAATAGCAATAATAATAGCTAGCATTTACATAGCACATTAATGTTTGTGAAGCACCATACATATGTTATCTACTCTGATCCCCACAATAACCCTCTGAGGTAAGTGGTATTTTACCCCCATTTCATAGATTAGGAAAATAAGACTAAGCAAGATCAATTACTTGCTCTGGATCATGCCACTGATAAGGAGTCTGAAGCAGGATTTGAATTCAGGTCTTCCTAACTCCAAGTCCAGTTCTTTTACCCACTGTACTTCATTGATGTTTCTCTTTTCCTATCTTCCAATCCATTGGCTATTACAAGGTTTCAGAGAAACCAAAAGGAGTTTCCTACCAGGAAAAAACTGAGGAATTACTAATGTAAATAAGAACATGAAGCCCACTTTACCTTGAAGGCATCGAATGGATGAAAGTCTAGCCATTTAATGAATGCAGAAGATTGAATTCTTACTATAAATTGAGTCATCAGGCACAGGATTATAATCAAACTTTTAAAAATTTACCACCCCCATTGACTTCTCTCTCTTTCTCCTCTCCCCTCTCAGATTTTTTAATTTTGATATGTGACATGCCATAATCAAAAATGCACTATAGTTCATATTTTATTTTAGATTTCAGGAATGTGTTAATTGATTTTTTCCACCCACTCATTAACCACCGAAGAGGGTCCTAGAAGAGAGATTACCAGACCACAAGCACTCTTCTTCCCCTAGGGTTCCAGATCAAACCCATCCAACAGTAGGATTTGTCAACAGGTATGCCACCAAGATCTCCCCATACCCATCAGTATACCCTAAGAACCCTTGGGCTTTGCCATTAACCTTGCTATTTCTCCTTAAAAACCACAAGACCTCTCCATTCACCCTTCAGTTAAAACCTCCAATATATGTTATATCATTTTGCATGTTTCCCATTTTAATTCTTAGTACAAAGGACATGTATTAAGTACTTAATAAATGATTTTCAGTTCTAGTCATTCTTGATGTCATTCATATACCAACATCATAGGAAAAGCCATACTAAGATGCTCTTCAACAAGGTAACTAGATATAATTCTACAGAAAAACTTCTGGGCTGATATGCTCTAAAGAAGATTCCTTATTGATGAGGAGATCATGTTGTAATTCACGAAAAGAAATTTAGCATCTGGATTCTATCATATTCTTAGTTTGGACTAAGGGAAAATAGATTTAGAGTTAGAGACAATGATAGAAGTCATCACATCCAACTCCCTTATTCTAAAAACAAGGAAAGTGAGGCCCAGGGATATGAAATCATTTTCTCAAATTCTCACAACTAGAAAATGTCAGGATAGGGATTCAACCCTAAATCCTGTGACTATAAATCAAGCACTCTTCCCAGGTCATTTTCTCATTAGTCTACAAATTCATGAAGATAGACTCTCAGCATCCAACCCTATGTCACATTATTCCTGATTATCAGTAGCACAGAATAGAAATCCAAGCTTTTAGTTCTTGCTTTTGCATCACTGGAGTATTTGCAAAGAAACAAAAAAGTGAAGGAGAAGGGAGACAGTTGAATAGAAGGGATGCCAACTGGAGACATAAAGGGACACTAAAGAATAACATTGCTTCATGATCATGCTAAACACCAAAGCTAGTTCATAAGAACCTTGCCTTATTCTAGCCTGAAGATGGTTGAAATTAGACAGAGATTTCATCAAACAGTATTTATAAAGCTCCCTATTAAGGAGATTTAGAGGGTGGGGGAGAGTAAACTGCTCTTGAATATACCACATATTCATTCAGACCAAAAAAATGACAAAGTATTCAACAATGGGGAAAGCAGAATAATCACTAGTCAATCTCTAGTCACCCACTCAAAATTCTTCACACCTTTTGTACATGATGCATCTACCACAAATGGAAAACAATAGAAACTCAAACACAGAACTAAATTGCTACAGCTTGTGTGGAGTTTTTCTTATTGGATTGGGAAATAATGGTCGCTGATTATGGTATTTATGATAATACGTTTTCCCTCATAAGAATCAAGATGATTATTTTTAATTGACTTGCTATTCATTTTTTAATTAGAGCTGCTTGCACCAAGTTATATGAAGTAAAATCCAAGGCACATTAAATTAGAGTGGAAAATCTGAATGTGTAAGATTGTTTGCAGATAAAACAAAAGGCAGGGTTCTTCAGGTACGTAGGTCATATTGAATCAACCTCAACATGATTTCCTCTAAGGGCAAGGAGTGACAAGTTAACAGAAAACCTATTCAGATTTCAGAAGCAACTTACCCTGTCCTTGCTAATTGTTTTTGACTTGTCTATGAAATCACTGATCATAAAAGACACTCTAAGACATGAGGATAATAATAAGCATGAATAAGATTCAAACATGAATGTCAAATATCATGGACAGTTTTCACAACACTATAACAGGATTATAGAGCACCGGGTTGTTTCCAAACTCACCACCAAATGTCAGCCACACACTAGTTGATGCCTGAAATTCCTTTAAAGTATAAATGATTGGTATCTGACCTTTTCCTAAAGGAAAGTTTTGACAGCAGGAAAGATCCTGTAAACCAGCAATACTAATATAAACCTGGTATTTGTGAAGAATTTGTGAAGAAGGGAAAAGAGAATGTGGTAAAGGAGGTCATAGGGAAGTATGGCTTCCTTAGCTGCTAGCCAATTGTCTTCCCTGTATTCCCACTCTTAGTGAAATATTTCCTGTGTAGTCATTCTCTTTCAAAAGTAAATAAAAGATACACAAGACTACTATAAGAGAGGCAGAGAAAAACATCCCATGTGTCTTTGCCTCTTTCACACAGGCCTAATTTGGTCCCCAAATGTCAAGTGAAAACAATAAAGCCTAGGGAATTCACATTCTGCCAATTAAAAAAGAGAGAAGGGTTTGTTGCTGTCCAGCCTTCCAGCTGATCAGAGCACAATTTCAGCCCAATTAGCACAATAAAATTGGGAGACATTGCCTGAATAAATCCTAGTTGTTGGAAACTAAAGACACAAATTGCTGCAGATATAGCCCAGTCAAAACAGACACGCTTCTCTTGGATATTTTCTAGAGCCACTGCATTTAGATGTCTCTCAATTCCAGGACAAGAGAAAATGGTTCTTCCATTCCATTCCCAACACAAATTCGAAATGAAAATCTCTAGCCTAATGATGCTATTTTGATTCTGTCTCCTGAAAGGCAAGTCAAAACGAACAGAGGAAAGGTGATTGATGAGCCACTGTCAGTTACTTTTGAAATATCATGGTAAATGCAAGGAGTGTTACGGGATCAGAGAATGTCAAGTGTTGCAGTATTGAGAGAGAAAAAAAAGACAGGGGTTCGGGGTGGGGGGTAGAAGGGAGAGATAGAAGAGAGATGAAAGAGAAAGAGATTGGGAGAGAGAGAAGAGTGTGTGTGTACGTGTGTGTGTGTGTGTGTGTGTGTGTGTGAGAGAGAGAGAGAGAGAGAGAGAGAGAGAGAGAGAGAGCTGAAAATTATAAGCCAATGAGTTTTGACTTCATTCAAATAAAGCTCCAGAAAGAGCATCATTAAAATAATAGGTCAAATTTTTGACAAAGGTACTAGACTAAATGGGGGAATACTATGTATACATTTTACCTAGACTTGAACAAAACATTTCATTGTTTCTTGAGTGACTTTTGTGTAGAAGATGGAAAATGGCTAGACAATATTAAAATAAGGTGGGTTTAGAACTGGAATAAGGACCAAAGAATAATTGATTTTTAATTTGGAATGAGTGCTTGTGGGCCTGTTCTTAGCCTCAAGTTGTTAAATATTTTATAATGCCTTGAATAAAGAAAAATAAGTGTTGTTTAATAAGTTTATAAATTTCACCAAGCTAGATGAGTAGCTCATATATTGGATGATAGAATTAAGATCTAAAATATCTAAAATAAAATCTAAAAAGATCTCAACAGACTAGAACACTGGACTAAATCTAATAAGACATTATTTAATAAGACTAAATATAAAGTCTTAACGATTGGGTTCAAAAACTTGACTTCACAAGTAAAACTGAAATTAATCTGAAGTGATTCAGCAATTTTAATGGAATTCAAGCTTAAAACAAGTCAAAAGTGTGATCTGGCAGTCAAGAAAACTAATAAGGATCTCAGGTGGTAAGGAAATTCATGTAGTATTCAGGATTACATACAGAGAGAATGCTGCTGCAATAAATTAATCAGTCAACTAAGCATCAGTTATAAGCCAGACATCGCACTAGACTCTGTTTTTAAAAAAAATAAATTTAAACACTCCTTGCCCTCAAGGATCTTACTTTTTTTTCCTCTGTGGGGATGTGTACATATTTATAGAAATATATTCAAAATATTTGTAAGGAAATGGGGAGCACTAACCTCTAAGGGAAATCAAAAAAAGATCCCACATACAAAGCAGTATTTATGCTGAATCTTATGGTCAGAAGGCATTTGTATTATCATGTTTCGTGTAACAATGGCTACCCTGGTCCCCACTTCCTAAAAGTCAGATATGTTGTATTTAACCCTCCCTCAAGTATTCTTAAAGAATTTAGAGGGGCAGGTAAGTGGCTTATAGTGGACTGAGAGCCAGGCCTAGAAACAGGGGGTCCTAGGTTCAAATCTGGCCTAAGACATTTCCCAGCTGTATGACCCTGGGCAAGTCATTTAACACCCATTACCTAGCCCTTACTGCTCTTCTGCCTAGGAACCAATACCAATATTGATTCTAACATGTAAGGTAAGGATTTTTTTTAAAAAAAAGAATTTAGAGCTATCTAGACTCAGCCAATATCTCCAGACCCAACTGATAATATTCTCTTATTTTAACAGAGGGTCCCTATACCCCTAGTTCCATTAAACTAATAAGAATCAAATTTGCTCCTCTAAAGGAATATTTACTTCAAAGGTATAATAACAAACATGTAAACATGCTCTCCAACAAATAAGACATTATTCTCCCTGCACCACCTCATAATCTGGGGAAAGAGAGGGAATTAGGTTCACACCTCAGCTCAATTTGTGTGTGTGTGTGTGTGTGTGTGTGTGTGTGTGTGTGTGTGTGTGTGTGTAGCACAATCCTAAATTTTAGATCTAAAAACCTCTGTGGCCTTGCATCCCAAGCAGTCTGGCTTCTTGGGGCTTCTCTGCTGGGCTGTCTGCTATAACATCCAGCCTAGAATTCTGCCTCCAGGTTGCCATGGACACATAGGAAAGAGAATGCCGAAAAAGATAAAGAGTGAGACCAGTCTGGCAGTTCTCAAAGATGCAGCTTGTTCTGACCATGCAGCCAATGGAAAGAAGTTATTCCCACCCACATGGTAGAGGAACACAAGGATGTTCTCTCCTAGAAGTAGGGTGCCTCCATATTAAATTATCTGAGTATGATCCAACACCTTTTATATTTGTTCTGGTTGCTACATTTTTAAAGATATTGATAAGCTGTGCAACCCCCAGAGAAGAGAGACCAAAATGGTGAAGGCATGAAGATTATATACTCTAGGAGGTTCAGATGAAGAACCTGGAAATGTTTAGTGCAGAGAAGAGAATACTTAAGAGAGGCATAAGCAATGTCTCCAGGTATATACGTAACTATGAAGCTGAAGAGGAATAAGACCAGTTTTTTGGCCACAAAAAAAAAAAAATCAGAACTAGGAATGATATGTGCAACTTGTGAAAGGCATGTTTATTAAGGTCAACCTGGGAAGAAACTTGCTAACAAGTAAAGCTATCCAATAGTGGAGGAGGTCTCCTTAGAAAATAGTGAATTCTCCCTCATTAGAGGTCTTCAAACAAAGGCCAAATGACCAGTTGGCATGTGTGTTGTAGACAAGATTCTTATTCATTCACAAGTAGGTCTATTTGGTTTCTAAGGTCTCCTCCAACTCTGAGGTTCTATAATTTATGAAAATAACAATTCCAAGTTCTTTTATTTAAAACTAGCCCCAAAATTAAATTGTTATTACTCAGTCATTTCAGATTCTTCCTGATCTTCTTGACAAAGATACTGGAGTGGTTTGACATTTCCTTCTGGAGTGTCTTTGACAGAAAAGGAAACTGAGGCAAACAGAGTGTGATACCTTGCCCGAGTTCACACAGCTAGTGATTATCTGAGATGGGATTTAAATTCGGGTTTTTCTGACTGCAGGCCATGCCCAGCACTCTAACTACTGCCCTACCCAGCTACCACTAGATTAAATAGCAAACTGTATTCCGTATCCACTGTCATTAAGAGCAAGTAATTATAAACACAAATAAAAATTGTCATTAACATACTTTAAAATGTCAAAAGGTAAAATTTAGTATAGAATTAGAGAGCTGGAAAGTACCTTGCAGGTCATGTGGGCTGCCACCCTCATTTTATAGGTACCTTGGACAAGGAATTCATGACATCTAAGTTGCAGTATTATCTCTGAATTATCCTTATGACCTTGGATAAGTCTTTGAAATTCTCTAGCCTTTAATTTCTTCATCTGGAAGTAATGGAGCTGTACCAATTCTCTAAGATCCCTTTCTAATTCTGAAATTCCATGAAGTTTAACATGAGGAAATTGAGGTCCCAAGAAGTGATTTCCTCAAGGTCACATAGTAAATTCAGGTCTCATACTACTCTGACAGTAATAAAGATTAATGAAATCATTAGGGAGCTACGACTGGGTTTGGAGTTTAAAGGAAGTCAGGATGGTCAGAATTCAGACTAAGAAGAAAAAGCTTTCCAGCCATGGGGTATATTTAGGCAGAGAGAATACCAGAAGACCAGGGATGAAGCACGTTGCTCCTTGAAAATATCTGAGAATGTCAACACATCTAAGAAAGTTTAGAGACAGCCCTTCCTGGAAAGCAAAGAAATGGACCTGAAAATACCCCCCAGCTCATGTATTCTAAAACAGATACTAGATTGTCTTTAAGTGTTCTGATCTTCTCTGGCAATCTGAAGAAGCTGGTGGACCCCTTCTCAGCATTATGTTTATAAATTTAAAAAATAAAAAGGATTATGAAGGAAGCATTATTTTGAAATATAATCATCAGTTGGCTAAGTGGATAGAAAGCCTGTCCTGGAGATGATAGGTCCTGGGTTCAAATCTAGACTCAGACATTTCCTAGCTGTGTGACCCTGGACAAGACACTTAACCCCAATTGTCTGGCCTTTACCTCTCTTTTGACTTGGAACCAATACCTGATATCAATTCTAAGACAGAAGATTAGGGTTTTTTTTAAAAATGTAATTATCAAAATAATTATACAATTAAATAATTTCATATGTACCCTAAAGTTGCATCCTAGAAAACCTGTTCTAAATGAACTTTTTAATTTGCATTCCCTTTGCAACAGTCATAGATTCTATTACCTCCCAACCTTTCAAATACCATTTGTACAAGACTATTATGCCATTATTTGCCCTTTATAGGCCTTCACAGTCCAGCTGAGGGCATCTGTCGGGACCCTTTCACAAAGTCTAACTGCCAGCCAAAGTTGCCTGTTTGCTGTTTCCCCTATGTGACATTCCATCTCTTGCCTTCATGCCTTGGCCTGCCCTCCCTTCTCATCTCTAGTTTTTAGACTCCTTTATTCAGCTCACGATCTTCCTTGAAGCCCCTCTTGAACCCTAACCCATTCTTACTTAATGCTCTCTCCCTCTACAGAAAGAATAATCCTTGGCATTACTTTGCAAATACTATTGGCATGTTGTGCGAGCTCCCAGTAGATGATCTGTAAGTTCTTTGAAGAAAGTGACTGGATTTTGGTTTTGCTTTGGGTTGCTTATTTTATTTTGTTTGTGTTTTCAGCATCTAACACAGTGCCTGGTACACAGTAGGTGCTTGTTGAATTGAATAATTATACATAAAACAGAGTTATGAGTGAACTAAAGGGTGGAAGAATTCAAGGACCTCAGATAGAAAATAATTTGATGAAATGCAATGCTTGCCCACTACTTCAAAGGCAAAACCATTTTCAAAACATTCTAACACTTGCAGTTCTCCTTAGATTATAAACCACCCCCTCCTCTCTCAAACCCTAGAAGGGAAAACAGTCATGAATCAAAACCTGCCCTGGATGAATGTGAGCAAAGGACTTGGTAAAACTACCAAGAAATAAGAAGTGGATAGCTAATGCTTTCAATCTTTAAGGAAAGGCACCAAAGAATGGAGTTTAATTTTTGTATAATGCTATCAATTAGAGAGCTCCAAAGCCAGCCAAAAGTTGTAGCTAAGCAACATGGCTCACCATTGTCCTCCAAAGAGGGCTGCAAAGCCTCAGAAGCCTTACCTCCCACAGAAAGCTTTGACAAGCCTCCACCATATTTGATATAATTGTGGTTGAGGGAGTGCCAGATTAGATCTGATTCGCTGTCATAATGGGACTTTTCCCACATAAACTAATGATGCAAAGTTATATTTAGCAGCAGCAACAACAACAAAAAATTACCCTCAGGCACTCAGCGTATTTTTTGATTGCTTCTCATACTCAGAATTGGAAAAGTAGCTATTTTTCAGCAACTGACTACAACAAAAGCTAAGGTTTGCTAGATGCTTTCTTTCTGACTGCTTGCATTAGGGATTTAGGTCCATTTTCCAAATCTGTTTACTGACTTCATATTTCTTTGGATATATTTCTTTTCCGAAACTATCCTGCTCTTTTCAGCTCAACATTTTCATATCACGTCCAGTAGGGAAGGGCCACAACAAGACAATTATATTCTTTCTATTCTTGCCAGTCTGCAGGACAATCCTCCCTCTCTGGAAGTACAATCCTCAGATTTGTAGGCCTTACATTTTAAGACTCCTTATTGATGCCAAGTTTCACACAAATAGAAGAATGAAAAGGCAACATCCCCTAAAGTAAATGTAAGCATCTAGCACCATACACTAACCAAAAAAATTTAATCCATGCTCTGAAGGTTGATAAAAAGAGAAACATTCAATCTCTGCCAATATATTTAGAGGAAACTATCTCTCTGGACCTAGTTTGGAGATAAAGTCAGCATTAATTCAAAATCCATTTGAAGACTGACTACATCCAATTCTATTTATACTCTAAGCTCCCTTTTACAACCAATTTTTTTCTAAGTTTCTTCTTGAATTCTCTGACTCCAACTGGCTCAGGGCAGGTTGTCTGTTTTTTTAGGAGAAGGAGTGATAAAACTTGACTAATAATTTACTTCTGAAAGTGTCTATGGAGGACTGATTAGTCCTCTATCACCCTCTTGGGAGATAAAGGAAAGAGGGAAGAAATTTTTTTTAAAAATACAATAATTAGAGTTCTGCCCTTAGGATGCTTACAGTCTGGTCTAGAATATTACAAAACAGAAAGCATTATAAGGTAATACAAAGTGCTCATTATGTATGTGTTTATGGTATATGTTTTCATACTATTACTCCCCAGTACTTTTCCTCCACTCTATCTGATTATTTTCCATGTCCACTAGAATTAAGGAGAATAGGAATAGGCAATCTATAGAAGATAGAGTCTTGGTTGAAAATTGAAGAAAACTAGGAGAGAGAGATGAGAGAAAAGATTCCAGGCAGAGAAAAGCCCTGGTGCTAAAAGATGGACTAACTTGTTCCTGAAACAACATGGAGGCCAGAATCATTGTATCAAAATGAACATGATGGGCAGTAAGTATACAATAGAAAAGAAGAATGAGGACTAAGAAGAGGCCATTGGATTTGATAAAGAGACCATTAGCAACTTAAAAGAGAGTAGTTTTAGTGGAAGGATGAAGCTGGAAGCCAAATTCTAGAGGTTTAAGAAGAGAGCTGAGAGGAAAGAAAATAGAGGCAACCTATTTAAGATGGCCTTTTTGAGGAGTTTAGGCACAAAGGGCAAAAGCTATCTAGAACAACAGTCAGTAGAGATAGTAGGATCAAATGAAGGTTTGGGGGAACAAGGAAGATATGGGTGTGTTTGAGATAGTAAGGAAGGATGGAGCAGACAGAGAGAGATTGAAGATAAGTGATAAAGCAATGATGAAAAAGTAGGAAATCTATTTGAGGGTAAAAATTGGATAGAACGGAATGGGTTCAGTTGTACTGGTAGAAGAGTTTATCATGGTAATGAATAAGGCCTCCTTTTCAAATGAGACAAGGGTGAAGGAGTACATAGTGGCAGAAGGTATCTGAGTAATATGAGATAAATAAGAGAAAAGAAGAGAGAATTCATCATTAATGGCCTTAGTGGAGCAGTAGCCACCAGAGATTTTAGGAGGGATAACTACGTTTGAAAGAGCCGCTGTTGAAAATGGGATATCAAGCTGATAAAGAAGCTATAGAAGAATTGCCTAGAAGTACCAGGAGCTCAACTGAAGTTGTATAAGAAAAATTTGTAATGAAACCAGTCAAAATGAAAACATAATTTTCTCTATAGGGGACCAGCCTCCTATATGATAAAATTGGGGGTCCTGAGTGGCGTTTACGGCGTCGGATTGATAAGACAGGAAAAAGAAAATGAGAACAACTAGACTAGTGGTTAGCCCATGCTGTTCCAAAATCTGTGGGCTTGGGAGTTTATTATATATTGGTTTCAAACAAAGAACACAGCTATGAAGGGGTAACAGATTATACATAACCCATTAAAGTCTAAAGAGTAAAGGTATAAGTACCAAGACAATGGCCAAATTCCAACCATCCATTAGTAGGGATAATTCTGGGAGAGGAAATATTTTTATGGAGATGCTCACTTATTGAGTTCTGTCTTCCAGGATTATAGACACCTGGACAAATAAAGTCAAGACTAAAAGCGCCATACTTATCTAAGTATGCAGACTTATCTTAAGTAATGTTTGTTAGGGTTTAGGCTTCTTAATTATCAAGGAGAGGAATCATTAACTCAGTAGATACTGGTCTGCCACTTCAAGGTTTTCCAATAAGAATTGTAAAAAAGGTGGGGATCAAAGACTGAGTCAAAAGAGGAGCCTCAGATTTTTATCTTAGATGGCCCATTCTGTCTGCATTCCTGACATGCAGTGCAGAAAAATCATACACACAGTTTTACTTGCCGATGATTTTGTAATGGGATCCAGATAAAATATCTGTTACAGACTCTGTTTCTCTAAATGACTCCTAATAGCCTTTTCGGAGGGATCAAGTTGATTTTGGATTAACCTACCTGCTGGTACCAGAGCCTTTTGGGGCTCAGGTGACCAGGACCAAACACAAAGACTGCCTCAGCCTGGATTGGTCACGTAGGGAATCCAGATAACAGGCCCTAAATTTGATCCTATTTCTCCAAAGGTTTTACTACATAGAACAGCTTCCCACATTTCTCCATGTTCATTCAACAGCATGTACGTAGGAGTAAAGATGGCAGATAGTGAGATTCATCTAAAGCTAAGGTTTGGCAGGATACAATGGTCAATAGGATATGGGGGCTAAGGATTCATTAGAAGATGACAATGTGTAGGGATGAACTAGTTCACCAAGGAGTCAAGATGGAAAAAGAAGACAGTGACAAGTGCAAGGATCATCACCTGGGAGAGAAAAGTGAGTGGTTGAGATACAGAATTATTCTAACTTCTCTGACTAGAGCAATGAACCAAGAGAAAATGAGTAAATGTGCAGCCAGGACTGGAAAGGGTGGCTAGGGAGACTGTGTCATCATAGAAGAACCATATTTCAATAATAGCTAGTGTTATAAAGAAATATGGGTACTTTACTCCTAGGTGATATATGGATACTGGTGAGGAGGTTGGAACCCTGTATATTCCCCTAGGTTACTGGTGAATGGCGGGAACACCAACCCCAATCACCTTTGCTTGATGTTATAATTCTCCTTCTAGATAACAGTTGCCCAGGAAGGATCCTAAATGGTCAAGTGGATGGGTAACCCTTTCAAGTCCAACCTGGGGTCAGATCAGTTATTAATATTGGGCTCTGATTAGCCTTGGATCACATTGTTCATCTGACTGCATTTGCTCCTTCCCCAAGGGTTATAATATAATGACCACTCAGGAAGGTACTTATTAAATATTTTATCTATGATCTTAATTAGGGAAAGGATAATCAGGATATGGATTGGGGATTGGAGACCCTGTCAAATTAATATCTATAGGCTTTAATCCCTCAGGACTGGAGGCTATTGATTCAGTAAAGCTGGAGCTATTGTTCTTTACAACCCCCTCTGATTCAGCTTGGCCACTGCCAAACCAGAGAGTCTGCTCTGCTGGTGCAGCTATATTGATGATTCCTTTCAGCTTTCTTATTATCAGTTTGTGATGTGTTAGCCTTCACAGCCTTCAAGAAGTAACCACCCTAAAAAAAACACCCTCTTCTTCTTAGACCTCCTTCCTTCCGTTCACCACCCGGGCCCAGATACCTAAATAGCTATGATGATTCAGATGCTAAAGATCTAGGGAGATTCAGAGAGAACCAATGACCAATGGTCAGAGACCTACAGATTAAAGGTCAAGGACCAAGACCCCAAAGATCAATGGTCAAAGACCCCTCCCAGATGGCTGTTAGGGTATTTATACTCTCAGGCCAACCGACTTTTGCCCCTGGCTCATGGCACCTGGGAACATTCCGATGTCTCCAACTGTCTCCCCTGTCAATCAAGGTGAGACCATCATTTCCCAGGGTTTGAACATAACATTAGTAGATAAGAAAGTAGGAGAGGAAAAAATTTAAGATGAAGGGAAGTGTTGTTTCTATGAAAGAGGGATTCAAAAGAAAACAGTGAAAAGGGTGAGAAGCATTTGGTTGGGACTTTGGGGTAGGAGAACTGAAGAGGATGAGAATAAGAAATAAAGTGGCAGGGGATGACCCATGCCCTAAGCATGAGTGTTCCCTAAAGCTCTGAACCATGACCTCATCTCTCTCAAATCCCTCTATCTAGTGATCTTAAAAAAAACTTAAAAGTTCCCATAGATTCACTTACCAAATCTATGAAGATAACTCCCAAATCTATATGTCCAACAATAATCTTTCTTCTGAATTTTACTCCCAACATCACCAAGATGGCAGGTGATAATGGGAAAGATATTGAGTTCTGATTTGCCAGATAATATATAAACATTGAAATACCACTCTGTGCCAAGCACTGTACTAAGTGCTAAATATGTGTTTGAAATACCTATAGAACATCCAGATAGAAATACAATCTGGACATTCAGGAAGATATGAAATCACTGTTGACTGGAATGATCCAGAAAGATTTCAATGGACAGCTCTTGCCAGAAGGAACATTGTAAGTAAATGGGGAAAGGTAATAGGGACCTTTAAAAAAATGCTCCATCTAGGGAAGGAATAGGGAAGGAATAGGGACCAAATCTCTGAATTTATAAGCATTGGGAGCTCCTCTGTGAGGAATTCTCTTTACCAATATAGTGTGACACCTCCTCTGCAATTTGTAATTTAAGAGACATGCCTAGGGAACTGAAAGACTAAGTGACATGCTCAGAGTCCAACGGCCAGGATATATCAGAAAGAGGAAGTATCTAAACTCAAGGTCTTCCTGGTTCAATGCTAGCCCTCTATGAATTGTATCAAGATTTCTCCTACAAAATGAATTGTTTACATATTGAGAATGACACCCTTTCCCCTGGGGAAAGAATACTCATATATTCCAGTTTTTAAAAGTATTTTCCGGGCTACCCTCACATTCTCCCCTGCGACACCAACACCTAACCTCCTCCAATTAAGCAAATCATACTAATGCCAGCTAACAAAGAAATTAATTAGGAAATCTATCTGTAAAGCATCTGTAGAATCCTATGAGCCAAGACTAGATTTCCTCATTTATCCAGTAACTGGTATCCCAATTAACAAGAAAATTACAGCCTAAATTTAAGACATAATTCTTCCTTAATTTTTTACTGTGCAATTCACAGACTGATTCATACTGATCATCTTGGCAAAAAGCATCTTCCTATGACACCAACCAGTCTTCTAAATGAATCTTCATGACAACAATCAGAGGAATGATCATGACACCCAAATTTCACTCATGACAAGTTTATAATACAATCAGTTCCAAAGGTAGAGCTGGCATTTAAAGATGGCTCCAATGTTCTTGAGACCTCATTTAAACTGTCTGGATTTCAAAAGACCCCATTTTTCTTGCCATCATTTTCTTATGACTCATCCCAATATGGGCACTGACATCATGAATCTCAAAGTCTGAGTTTATTGCTAAATAATCTTCCTCTAAGTGCCAATTACATGGCAACCAATACCTTTTGTCCTCAAAATTGCCACACACCCTCCTCCATCCTTAAAGACATATGAAAAGAAAAATAGGATAGAAATCATTTCAGAGATGATTATTTTTTAAAATGAAAAAACAAAAGGAGAAAACCAAGTGATAAATTAGAGAGCTCTTGAACCATCAAAATAGCAATGTTACTTCTATTTGAGTTGTTACAATAGACTCCTAGAAGCTTTCTTCTCCCTCCAGTCTACTTAATATGCCCTTGATAGAATAATGTAGCTATATAAATAGATTTGGTCATGTCATTTCTCAACTCTGAAATTTCTCAATTGCCAAGCACACAAAAACACCTTAAAATAATCTATGTCTGCCTACAATCAGTTACTATCATGCCTTCTCAGCCTTATTCCATATACCACTCTCCCATATACTCTACTCAGGCTGAAATGGAATTCTTTGTTCCCTAAACACATTCTGCTGTCTTTTTTTAACCCTTATCTTCCATCATAGAATCAGTGCTGTATATTGGTTCTAAGACAGAAGAGAAGTAAGGACTAGGCAATGAGGGTTAAAATGACTTGCCCAGAGCTACACAGCTAGGAAGTGTCTGAAGTCAAATTTAAACCCAAGACCTCCACACTCTAGGCCTGGCTCTCTATCCACTGAGCCATCCAGCTGCCCCCATTCTTCATTTATCAAACAATATGCCTTGGCTCACAATATTCCCTGGGCCTCAATTTTTTTTCTCATATTTCTATTCATTTGTTGAATTCCTCCTGCCTGAAATGGAACTCTCCCTACATGTTCATTCAATTCAAAAGGCACTTACTCCAAGGAGACTGCCCCCCCTTTGCCACTCCCCCAAGTTAATATTGTCTTTTCTTTATTCAGACTTCAAATAGAACTTTTTCTTGTGCCTTTTTCCAAGAAATACATCATGCATTATTTTTCAGCCTAATTAAGTATACATATTATCAGATTCACCTACTAAGACTAGAAGTTATTAAAGGGAAAGTATAATGGTATACCCAGTTGTGGTTTACCACCACCATCCTATCTCCATGCATATGATAGTGATCTATACATCACAGGTACATAATAAATATTCAACAAATTGAATTAAAATGAATCTTGTAAGAAAATGGAGAACCAAAGACAGAGCATGAAAATGACTTGATCAGATCTGCACATTAAGAAGATCACTTTAACAGCAATAGGAATTATAGAATGGAAAGAAAGGATAAATGGGAAGCAAGGAAACCTACTGAGAAGGTATCATTCTTTAAGGAACTTAGAACTTTAAAGGTCCTTAGAGAAGATCAAGTCCAGTCCTCCTGAGCCTTCTAATTGACCTCCCTACTTTTAGTTCCCCTCCCTCTCTTCCTCTCTATAATCTTTACATTACTGCTAAAGTAACATCATGCAGGTCTTATTGAGTCACTCCCTTAATCAAAGACAATTTTTGTGATTCTCTTGTTTACAGATGAAGAAACCAAGCCCTAGAGAGGTTAAACCACATAGAGGATAAGTAGTAAGTAGAGATCTGAAAACATATCTTTTAAAAGCAACTGCAGCATTATTTCTATTATAAAATATTGTCTTCCTTTGCTTTTATCAGTCTTTCATTGTTGTTTAGGCATTTTAATCATATCCAGCTCCTTGTGCCCTCCTTTGGGGTTTTCTTGGCAAAGATACTGGAGTGGTTTGCCATTTCCTTCCATGGCTCATTTTACAGAAGAACTGAGACAGAGTTGCTCAGGGTCAGAACTAGTGTCTGAGGCCAAATTTGAACTCAAGTATATGAGTCTTTATTTCAGGCCTGGCACTCTATCCACTGTGCCCCCTAGCTGCCTCTGCCAAAGTCCTAGTGTCTAAAATGTCTACCTCCAGGTGTGGATCAATTAATTTAAGCCACCACTGTGTGTAAGTTACATTAGATGCACCTTCTATAATAGATTTTAAAATCTCTCAGACCTAATTTGAAGTCTGTGGTTTTAACTTTCCTTAGAAAAAAAATGGCCTACTGATCATCTTTATTTCATTAATCCTTCCAATAATATAATGCTGAACACCTAGTATATAAGACACTATGGAGGAATCAGTGGCATAGGACATTCCAAGTAGATATTCCGTCTCCCTCCTCACAAAAGCCATGACTACAGTAGCAGGAACAGAGAGAAGATTCCAAGGAAATATCTATAAAGAAATATTGCATATGGGGGAAAATATTGGAATTTAAAACCCAATTCTGCTGACTGCCATCAGTATTACCTTGGGCAAGGTTCATACCTTAAGCTGTGCTGGTCTTGTCTTCAGTTTCCTCATCTCTAAATTGAGGGAGTTAGGCTAAAGGATAAAAGATCTCTTCCAATTTAAGACTACAATCATATGAAATACCTAAGTCTTAGGTGAGAAGGGGACAGTCAGTGGTTTTAGTTCAGAACCTGCTGATGGACTCCTAGAGCAGCTACCAGATGCTTCTGCTGTCAAAAGCAACTAGAGCTTTTCTACAAATGACGATGAGTATATGACATGCCTCCCAAAATGACTCATATAGGTAAACTCAGAAGATTTAATAAACTATCAAATTCTGCTATGTATTATCTTTGAGGAGAAACAGATTTGGTTGTTTCCAAAATCTTAATTGATGCTGTGATGCAACATGGATTGTCAAATAAATCACTTCATAGAACTCAGACTATAGAAATCTGAGTTAGCAGAGATGCTGTTTCAGAGCACCATGTTCAGAAGGTTTTCTGGCTGTCCCAAATTCATAACAGGAGAAGATAGTAACCAAGAGATGCCCAGCATAGCAGTCACTAAATATTCACTCAAGTAGAGTCACTAAGTCTGAGCCAGAATTAGACTTTTATATCATGATTCCTCTAGATGCTTTTCACACAAACTGATATCTACATCTGCCCTCTCAAATTACATCTCATGGGCTGCTATTAGCTCTACTTCTTAGACCTGCAAAGGGGTCCAAGTCCAGATAAGACAAGTAGTTCAGTGAAGGGAAGCCCCTCTGGACTAAAACCTTCCCCTAGGCAGCAGCACCAGCTACTATGTGCTAGGAGCAGACAGCCTACAAGGTCCAGTCATGAGCAGAATTTCCTGAATCCAAATCTTAGATCAAAGTGCAAGCCTTCACTTTTCTCTCTCCTAGGACAAGTTCTGGACAGTCAGAACAATCAAGGAGCCACTTTGTGTCATAACAGCTTCTTCAAAAGTGCCTGGCATAAATGAGACTTGTTAACATTAAATGCCTCATACAGGGCTATATAGCCAATAAGTAGTATAAATATTAAAATTAATGGTTTGGCTAAATATATGAAAATTAAAAATATTTTATTTACAAAAGAGGTGGAAAGAGTGAAAGCAGAGGAATACAAAAGGGTAGAGAAGACATTAACCTATCTAACTATATATTGTTCCAGTGCTTAGCTCAGCCAGGACTTGTTAACCTTAAACCAGAATTAAACTCTCTCCAGAAGACAGGAAGAGAAAGCCAGTTATCCACTCTCCCAAGTTCCCTCCAAGACAATGACTGAAGCTCAAGGTGACTCCTGAGGCTAACTTTTTTCTTTGAGCCAACCCTGGAATTCTCCCCACCCCCTAGCCTCAGAAATTCAGGACCTTTTATAGTGGCTTCTTATCTCCTCCCCTCTTCACTGGGGCCAATCACAGCTTCCAAATAGTCTATTACTGCCCAGGGGGCAGTGTTTGTGGGAACCAATTCACACCTTCTGGAGGGGTGAATACACATTGAAAGGATTCACAGTTTCTCAGGGTGTGAACTCTTAAAAGAATTCACAAGTTTCTGACTGAGTTAGAAAAAAAGCTCTCCAAGTATCTTACTGGCTTCTCACCTAACACTAAGTAGGGTGTGAATTCACTAAGTGGTTTGAGAGCTCCTCCCCCTTGTTCAAGCTTATGTTGATTCAATCAAAAGTTAGACAAAGGAGAGTTAATCCTGTCTTCACAATCTAGTAAGGTACTAAGTAGGGGTACTTTTTCAACTAATAAGCCTATATTTCATAAAAAAAAACATGAAAGTGGAAAACTCATTTTGACACTCAATGGAAAGGTTTTATTTCAACATATACATCAATAAAATGTGTTGAACTGAAAAGAAAGCAAAAGGAGTTTCATCTATTTAAACTTTTACCTATTAGCTTCTTGATGCAGTTAGCAGGAAGAGAAGAGAATGCAATGGACCTGGAATCAAGAAGACCTGAGTTCAAATCCAGTTTCAGACATTTACTAGCTGTGTGACCTGGGACAAGTCATATGATTGCTATTTTCCTCGGTTTGCTTTTCTGTAAAATGAATGTGTAATAAGAGCACCTACCTCCTAAGTTGTTGTGAGACCCACATGAGGTCATGTTTATTAGAGTCCTTAACATAGTGCCCAGAACACATTAGGTATTTAAATGCTCATTTCCTTCCTTGACATCAGTTTAGTTTAATTTAGCAATCATTTCCTAAATGCCTGCTATATGTTATCACTGGCAATATTCACTGAGCAGTTAGTGTAGGTGGTGGGGAACATACAAAACCTCTCCATTAATTTTTTGCCCTGCCCTCATCATGAGCTCCTAGATAGTCAGATCTACCCTCCTTCCATCCTGTTTTTTGACTGTCATTATTCCAACATTTCTTCCCATTCTATCTCTCTATAGGCCACCTATACTCTAAGATTGAAAACTCCAGCTTATAGGTAAAAGCACAATTTATTTTTAATCAAACAGAGAGGAACAAGTTGTTCCTTCCTCTTCATCTACCTCCTTCCCCTCCAACACCCATAACAGCTTCAAATATCTCCTGCATTATCATTTGGGGAGAGGCAATATGGCATAATGGGCAGACTGCTATAGTTGGAGTCAGGAAGAATGAGGTTCAAATCCCACCTCTGACAATTATTAACTGTGTGAACATAAGCAAGTCACTTACTTTCCTAAGACTTTAACTTAGAGATAGGTTCCCACAAGACCAATCATTTTGCCCCTCACAGGATAAAAGCTATTGCCACTTCCCAGTAATTGCTTTCTGTGATGAACCTCCCGCTCCCCCCTCATCCCATAACTTTAACTCAAGCACAAAAACCGTCCTGTGAGTAAGTTAACATTTATGAATCCTAAATCTCACTTTGAACAACAAACCAAGGAAACATCTGGACAGAACTCCTCATTGTCATTTCTGGTCTAAGAAGCTAGAGGAGAGAAATTATCTATTATCATATTGCTCTTAGAAAGAGAACAGGAAGGAGGATTGGATTTTTAAATCACATTTATATGGTGTTTTAAAGATGAAAAAGTGTTCCTCAGGACCACTCCTTGAGACAGGCAATACAGCACAATATTATCATCCTGATTTTATGGATGAGTAAAATTAAAGTAAGTTCATTTCCCATTGATTAATGGGAATAATTTCAGAACCAGAATTCCAACCTCAATCTCCTGACTCCCAAGTCTAGTACTCTTTTCCCTAATACCATATGGGTTAAAAAGAATGATAATTACCTTGCACCTTACTTCTAAAGCAAAATTAATGTGCTGATTTTATTTTTTTTAATCCTTACCTTCCATCTTGGAATCAATACCATGTATTGGTTCTAAGGCAGAAAAGCAGTAAGAACTAGGCAACGGGAGTTAAGTGACTTTCCCAGGGTCACACAGCTAGGAAGTGTTTGAAGCCAGATTTGAACCCAGGACCTCTAGTCTCTGGACTGACTCTCAATCCACTAAGCTTAGGTGGGGAGGGGTGATCTTATTCTTGTATTTCATTTAAGCCTGGCACAGAAAGTCAACTGATACATTTGAAAATTCCAGGTTTCTTACTTAAGACAATGCCAAGCAAGATCATACCTTTGGACCTCCCAATCCCACTACTGTGCATGGAATCCAATGAGCTCAGTTAGAAACATACCAAACTGTTTGTATTAACACTTTAAGATGCAAAAAATGGAGGGAAGTGCCTCTCAGTTGAAGAATGGCTGAAAATGTGGTACGTGAACATAATGGAATATTTAAACAGTAGGAAATGGCAGATATGGGGAGGTCAGAGAAAAGCAAAGTGAGTCAGACTAAGTAAAAATGAAAAAGAACAAAACAATGGAGCCAGAAAACAACAGATGATACCACACATTCCTCTCCTCTCCAAAGACAGGTGGAAGACCATCACAGCAGAATGTTGCATACATTATCAGACAGACTCATGATATAAGTTGTTTCTTTGCTTAGCTTAATTCTTTTGTTATTGTTATTGTTAACAAGAGAATGGAGTTCAATTCTGGGGCAGAAATGGCAGGGGAGGGGAGGGAGGTCAAAGGAGGAGAGAGAGTAGACTATTTCCAGAAATGACTAGGATGCAAAAACACCAAGCATCAATAATCCTATTTTTGGAAGTACAGAGAATACAATTTTAATGTTTACTACTTTTAAAAATAGTGTTGAGCTCCCCAAAGTGAAAGATAAAAAAGGCCAAACTGCTTGTAGACATCATCTTCATTTCATTTGGATATTGGCCCATCAGAGATTCCCTTCTCAAGAACTTTCTATTTCCTTGTGTACCCTCACAGTCAAAAGTGAGCTTCCTGTCAATGACGATTACAGTCTGTTAAGAGGCTCATGAGGCAATGCTTAACTCCCAAATCACAAGATCATATGCTCCACTGGTGACATTCCCACATGTCTTTGCTCTACATACATATTTCTGAATGATAGGTAAGGAGTGGGGTGAATTAGTAGGGTGGCTGTAGGGTTAAGTATCCATTCTTCTGAGAGACTAAATAACTACAACTCCTTTTCAAAGCAATGACAGAGAATTTTGATCCAAGTTTAACAATCCCAAGATGACTATGTACCTAGGCACTCCTCAGAAGTGTCTTAAAATTCTCAACATATCCTAAAAAATGAAACATTTCAATTCATTTGAGTCAGAGTAGGAAAATCACAAAATCCAAGAAAATGGGCCAAAAAAAAAAAAGAAGAAGAACACTGATGTTAGAAGACCTGGGCTTCAACATTGACTCTAAGATAGATTCTCAGGGATTCATTTTTCTCTTCTGTGAAATACAATAGTTGTATTAAGAGATCTCAAATGCCCCCTTCTAGTTGTATAAAAATAACAAGACTCCAGATTTCCAAAAGCACTTCGGATTTACTGGCTCCTGGGGTTCATAGATCAAAGGATTTTACATTTATAGAACTAGAAGAGAGCTTAGATGAGGATGACTGCTCCTTCTCTGTCTCCTTTCTGGATCTTCTTTTAGATCATGCTCTCTTACTGTAGTAGGTATCTCTCAGGGTTCTGTCCTCTCTCCTTCTATACTATTTCATTTGTTGATGTTATCAGCTCACATGGATTTCATTATCATATCCATGCTGATAATTCTCAAATCTATCTTTCCTACCCCAAAATCTCTGCCGACCTTCAATCTCATGTCTCCAAATGCCTTTCAGACATATCAAACTTAATGTTCAATAGACATTTCAAGCTCCATGCGTCCAAAATGGATCTCATTATCTTTCTGCCTAAACACCTCCCCATTTCTACCTTTCCTGTTACTGTAGAAGGCAACAAGCCCTCCCAGTCTGTCAGACTCACAAGCCAGGAGTCATCCTGGATTCATCACTCTCTTGCTGCCCACATCTAATCTGCTGCCCAAAACTGTCAAGTTTACTTTTGTAATATCTCTTGAACACACCCCCTTCTCTCCTCTGACACTGCCTCCACTCTAGTATACATTCCTTATCACCTTGTGTCTTGATTACTTCAACAACCTACTGAGATATCTGCCTGCCTCAATCTCTCCCCATTCCAATGCATCCCAGTACAACCACCAAAGTGATTTTCCCAAAGCACAGGTCCAGTCATGCCATCCTCACCTCTACAATAAAACTCCAGTGATTCCGATCTCTTCTAGGAGCAAATACAAAATGCTCTGGTTAGCTTTCAGAGCCCTTCATAACCTAGCTCTCTCCTTCCTTTCCAAGCTTCTTATACCTTACTCCTCCAGCATTTACTAGTAGATATAGTGACACTAGCCTCAATTAAAATGAACCGATACACGTACTTTTCTTTAGCAACAACCCTTTTGTCCACCTTATAAATGAGCCATCCTTCCTCAGTGAGTGAGTTTAGTATCTACTGCTTACAGAAATTGGTTCAGAAGGTCTATTTTCCTCTCCTCCAGATGTAAGTCACAGTAATTTTAGAAAGTTTATTTGGTTAGTTATTTTTTTATTTTAGGAGAAAAGAAAGATAGCAAATGAGACTCATGGGTAGGCCAGGTTAATGAAGTAAGGGTTCTAACTATGCACTGAGTTAAGTAATTCATCACCTACCCTACCCTCTCTACAAAAAAGCTGAAATTTCCTGCGTAAAGGATAAATTCTTAAATTCTGGAATTAGAAATGAGAATACCTCTCAAAGATATGAGGGATTAATAGAATCATACTAAAGATATAAATAATTGATTTTCAATGACAGGATCATTGAAATAGAATGAAAAAGAACTTCAAAGGCCTTCTAACACAGACCCTTGTTTCAAAGATGAGGAAACTGAGGCCTAAGGAACTTAAGTGACTCACCAAAGGTAATAGAGATAAGAATTTTAGAGATAGGAACTGAATTCAGGTCCTCTGATTGCTTAGTTAGAATCTTTTCCACCTTCTCCAAGGCTAGGTTTTGGTAAATACAAGGTGTTACGTTTCCAAGGCAAGGGGAAATGGGGTTTTACAGTTAGGATTATTGATCACTTAATAACTCTAGTCAGTGATTTGTCAATTAAGTGCCTGCAAGGGACTGAGTTGAAAACTGAGATTACAAAGAAAAGCAAAAGACAATCCCTGCCCTCAAAGAGCTCACAGTCTAATGGGGGAACCAATGTGTAAACAATTAAATACAAAAAAAGCTATAGATAAGACTAATTGGAGATCATCAATAGAGGGAGAGAGCACTAGCTTTAAAGGGGATTGGAAAAGGCTTCTTGTAGAAGGTGGGATTTAAGCTAGGACTTGAAAGAAACCAAGAAATCCAGGAGGCAGAGACAAAGAAGGGAAAGTATTCCAGGCTAGTTTTAACCCTTTCTACTGAAATATAATAACACCTGGTGTCAAGATTTGGTTAACTCTAATTATAACTTCACATTGGTTTTTAAATTTTTATTTAAGTTAATTTTATTAATTATTAATCATTTTTAAACCAGTATGTATTTATTTATTTGGGGGTCAGCCAGGTGGTATAGTAGATGGAATGCTGGGCCTGGACTCAGAAAGACCTGATTTCAAATCTGGCCTCAGACGTTTACTAGCTGGGATCCTGAACAAGTCACTTAACTCCAGTATCTTTACCAAGAAAAACCTAAATGGGGTTACACAAAGAGTCAGACACAACTGAAACCACTAGACAACAAAAATTTATTTAATCAAATAACTTACTTAAAGGAGAATTTTATATTTTGATAGCTCATATCCTATGTTTTCACCACCAGAAATCAGAATTTAGGGCCCAGAATAGCCCCATATATTTGATAATCTATCTAAAGAGGTATCTTTTTGTACAGAGGTGTCATGTCCAAAATATGAAGCCCTCAACATTCTAAAGAGCAGCCCAAATCAGGTTAAAATGTAAATGGGAAATATTCAACAAAATAAAAATACACACAAAAAATAAATACCAAAAAATAGACAATATAAATAAGTAGCCTCCCAGGAGCACAGACAAAGTCAAATAGCCCAGGTCCATGCTCCCCAAATCACTGCATCTTTATATCTTTATAAAATGTATCTTTATAAAATGCTCACACAGAGTCCAGCCTGGGAAGAATCCTCAAGGACCACAATCTCCCCGTTGTGAACTTGATGCTGATGCTCCTCCATCTCTGCCACACCTTCTCCTCAGTCCTCAGCTCAGTCTCCAGGAGAAGAGCCTTCCAGCCTTGCCCTCAGACTTCTCAGAATCTGGAGTGGATCAATCTCAGTGATGGGCTGCCTGTCCTCAGAAGTGCTTTCCACAGCCTGGGTGCCAGAGATCAGGCCGGACTCCATCGCTGCCAGCTCCACAAGGCTCACCTCTGTGGCCATATTGTCCAAGGTCCCACCATCCTGCATGGCAGCTGAGCTCAGCTGAGCCGGGCTGGAGGAGGTCACTGCGTCAGGAGAGCTGGTCTTGGCGGAAGAGACACCAGTGGCAGAGCTGAAGAGCTGGGAACCAGAAGGCAGTGTGTGGACAGTCACAGGGCTGGAGTCCCGGTTGAGGGTAGCCATGGGGAGGTTGCCCATGAAGAACGACTGGCCCATTGGGGCTATGGCAATGGGGGAGATGTCAGTGAACTGAGGCTGCTGGACAGGGGGTAAGGGGCTGGTGGTGGAAGTTGGGTGCTGGAGGCAGGGCCTCTTGGGTGGCTTGGGGTTGTTCATAGGCATCAGAACCCCATTCTTCACTGTCTGAGGCTTCAGCCAGTGGTCCTGGGTCTGTTTCTTCTGCTCTTCCAACTGGCATTCTAGGTCTGTAAGAGTGTAGAGAAAATGTTCTCCTTGCTCTGTCTGGTTCTTCCTGTTGTCCAAAACTTTTTTGACTGTGTCCATCAGGCCAAAGGTATGGGCTACTCTGTTAAGGAGAGCAGCATCTGTAATCTGAAAGGGGGCTTGACGGAGCCTTTGTTGAACACCCCTAAGTAGCTCCTCTATTTCCTTCTGAAAGGTGCAGACCACCTCCTCCATGAGCCCCATGTTGTCTATGTCCTTCCAGAACATCAGGGTGTCCTCTGAAATCTCTTCAGGGTCCTTCTTCAATCCCTCCTCTGTGGCCATGGTGACAGCTGCCATGGGAGCCGAGTTCCACTCTGGCCCAGCCTCTTTCATATTCTCTGAAATGGCGATCTGTGTGGGTCCCCCTGTCAAAGGTTCATCAGAGGGAGGGGTCAGGGGGTCCCACAACGCAGAGTCAGCTAAGTTCTCCTTTGCTTCCTCAGCTTCTGGGAGCATCCTCCAATCATCAGCCAAAGTAGGCATCTGCACCACTCTTGTCTGCTGCTCTGGCACATGGGTCCTGCTGACCAAAAGATCAAACCTGGTGCTTCTGCAGCTATTGGAGCAAACCTTGTCATGCTGGTAAAAGTCTAGCTGACCAGAGTACATCAGTTTCCTCAGGATGATCCCACCCAGGCGAATGGCTCTCTTCCAGTCCTTCAGGGAAGACTTGCCAGCCAAATAAACAAAATCCTTGGGACTGATCAATTGATCATTGAACTTGACACACTTCACACTAATTCCTGGACATACAAACTTCTTCCAGAGCAAAATGGCTTTGCTCTCCCCACATGTGATAGGATAAGCAATTTCCATTTCCTCCTTTGCTTCTATGGTGCCTTCCATGGTGCATCAGTCCCTTCTTCAATTTTGTGGATTGTGTAGGTTTCTACAGCTACAACTGCTGCATTGCTCTCCAATCTGCTTCATAAATCCCTTGCTGCACAGGCTGTAACTGCAAGATCACCTGGGTTTTGGTATCTTTAGGGTTCTCCCCCTGGTTCCCTTCTGGTGACTGCTGAGACCAACTTTCTTCTTTACACAGACTTTCTCCTTGAAGCTGCCTTCCTTCTTGAAGCCAAACTCCTCTTGAAGCTGATTCCCCCTAGGCTCAGAAATTCAAGGCCTTTTATAGTGGCTTCTGGTCTCCTTCCCTGTTCACAGGGGCAAATCACAAATTCCAAATAGTCTAGCACTGCCCAGGGGGCGGTTTTTGTGGGAACCAGTTCACACCTTCTGGAGGTGTGAACACTCATTGAAAGGGTTCACAGTTTCTCAGGGTGTGAACTCTTAAAAGAACTCACAAGGGGCAGCTGAGTAGCTCAGTGGAGTGAGAGTCAGGCCTAGAGACAGGAGGTCCTAGGTTTGAACCCGCCTCAGCCACTTCCCAGCTGTGTGACCCTGGGCAAGTCACTTGACCCCCATTGCCCACCTTTACCACTCTTCCACCTATGAGACAATACACTGAAGTTAAGGGTTTAAAAAAAAAAGAACTCACAAGTTTCTGACTGTTTAAGTTAGAAAAAAGGTGGAATTTTTCAAGTATCTTGCTGGTTTCACACCTAGCACTAAGTGGGGTGTGAATTCTCTAAGTGGTTTGTGAGCTCCAACTAGTTCAAGCTTGTGTTGATTCAATCAAAAGGTAGACAAAGGAGAGTTAATCCTGTCTTCACAATCTAGTGAGGTACTTAAGTTAGTGTTAACTCAGGATAGACAATAGAGTGAAGAATTCTCTTTCACAGTGCTTTTCTCCTGAGTGACAGTGGGCAATTTTCTTAACCCTTATGGCCTTCATTTTTCAATAAGAAGCAAAACTAGAAAAAATTATCCTTGAGCTAGAAAGTTGTAGATGTATGAGCTTTATATAGCCTATACTTCTTAAGACTTTATCAGTCCTATGGTAGCCTAGGCAGTCCCATGTTTACAAGTTTCCCTGATATTTAATTCAGGCCTACTCTTAAGAATAAAAAAGGAAAAAATGAGATGAGAGATAATAAGAAAGCCAGGAGAGGGCACTGTCTTCAAAAATCCAGAGAAAAGAAAGTCTCTAGGAAGAAAAGATGCTCAACAATGTCAGATGAAGGTGAAAGGTCAAGGATGAAAGCTGAGAAAAGAGCCATTGGATTTGAAATTTTAGAAATCATTTGTGACCTTAGAGAAAGAAGTTTCCACTGAGTGGCCACATCAAAAGCCAAATTTCAATGGTGATGGAATGGGAAGTAAGAAAGTATGAGTACAAATAGTTTGGGTTTTTTATCTTATTTGTTAGGCTATGAAAGATAGAAAGATGATTGATTGAATGATAACTTGAAGGGATGACAGAAACCTAGAGACTGTCTACTGTTTCAGTGATGGGCAAACTATGGCCCCCAGGCCAGATGTAGCCCCTGAAATGTTCTATCGTTATTCCTAATCTGATGAATACAATAAGTAGGATACAATACAATGAAACTTAGAAAGAGTTGCCTTAGAAACAGACTGACAGATGAGTGTTTCCTTTCCTTTGGACCCCTCTTTAAAGAGTTTGCTCATCACTGGAATAATTGAGCTGGGAATGAGAGATATCAAGGGAGGTAGATAGAGGAGACAAATCAAGAGAGTGAGAGAGTGAGAGAACACGAGAATAAGAGAGAGACAGACAAATGGATTCATAGTAGGTGACCTCCCAGTTCCTGTGGTGATGCTTCTTAGCTAAGCCACCAAGTAATTGCTTTGAGGAAAGCACTTTGTAAATTGTGAAGTGCTAGGAACCATTATAATTCTAACTACTCCCAGGGCTCCTGCCACAATCACCTAATACTCATTTTTTTCTATTTCCGCCAACTCCTTTTCTGTCCCAGTTGAACACACCCTCTCCCTGGAGAGGAATAAATTCCCCTGAAAACTTGGGAAGGTTACTTCTGTGTGACTTTTAAATTCATAACCTCCTCTGATATTTAAAATAGAGCAGCTTTTAACCTCACACAGTTTTAAATACTGGAAACATAAACCATACATTGCCATAGCAACCTAATCTCTGTTAATCAAAGTGGAGAGTCTTATTCTTTTTCCCTTAAATGATGTGATTCATTGAAAAGCTTAGACACAAAGCCTTAAAAGTTAGCATCCCTTAGATGGAGGTACAAATAGATCCTCAAGCCCGATTCAAATATTCCAGACTATGACCATTTGGTTAAGTAAGCAGAGAGGCAAGAAGAGAGGATCATCTAAGCTGTCTGGAATCGGGTAGAAGATGATTTATCAGTCAGAAGAATAAACATCATATCTATCCCTTGTTTCTAGACAGCCTCCCATAGCACTGCCCCACAGAACCTAGGAACAAAGCTATAAAGAAAACTGTAACATTCACAAATCCATACCCACAATACAACATTCATAAAGAAAACTCTCAGAGCAGCTGGGTAGCTCAGTGGATTGAGAATCAGGTCTTAGAGATGGGAGGTCCTAGGTTCAAATCAGACTTCAGTCACTTCCCAGCTGTGTGACCCTGGGCAAGTCACTTGACCGCCATTGCTCACCCTTACTACTCTTCCACCTAGGAGCCAATACACAGAAGTTAAGGGTTTAAAAAAAAAGAAAAGAAAAAGAAAATTTTCCTCAGGTCCATGGTACCATAGGCAAACAAGGCAAATGTACTCATGAGAACAGGAAGTGAAGGCTAGTAAAAAATGCCAGTCATGACAAGGAAAGTAAAACCTAAGATTTTTTCCTAAACTCGGGTCTTCCTGATCCCCAAGTCAGTTTTGTATCCATTATGGAATGTTTATCTCAATAAAAGGAAGTAACAGGAAGTCTGCTTGTACACTACTTGGGAAGGCAGAGCTAGGAAGAAGACCAGACAAGTCGGATGCTTCTGAAAGCTGCAGACTGAATTAATTATACACTTTAAAAGAAAAGCAAATTATATATGAGATCTACAGTTTTATGAATAATATTCTTTTTCTGTTCTGTTATATATAGGCAAACAATCATTCTACTTGAAATTTATGAGGTTCAGAATAAAAATAAAATATCTTTAAAGCACACTTGGGAAATGAGTAAAGTTTAGAGATAGGAGTACTTCTAAATAAAGAGTTACCAGAGGAATTCTACATAACTATATATCTTTATATATGTGTGTGTGTATCCATCAATATATATATATACATATATATATAATTATACTATGTATAAAGTATATATTTATATACATACAAGTATAAATAATTATATATCATCAGTTCTGAATTTAATCTTTACCCACATTTAGATTATATGCGTATGTACACATATACTTTATACATATTTATACAACAGTATACATGCTACATATGTCATGTATGTATACATATATGAGAAAGCATATACCTAAATGTGAGCTGAGATTAAGTTCATATTTATCTATCCATCTTAAATCTTCAAATACTACATCATAAGTTGGCATGGACTGATATAAATTCTTTGCGCTCCGGAATGACCGTTTCCATCTTCTTCAATACAGGCTTGATTGGTGAGGGTCAGTTTCTTTGCTGTTTACCACTGAGGTATGATCTAGTTGGCTGAAATGGTGACAGAATGAGTATTAATGAAGCCTAGACCATCAGATCACAGAATCATGTATTTGGAGCTGGAAGGAACTTCAAATGTTTTCTGGCCCAATCTTCTCGTTTTAAAGATGAAGAAACAGAAACCCTTAATCACACAGGCAATAAGTAGTAGAGCTGGGAATCAAACGTACATTCTCCAAGTCCAAACCCAGTTCTCTCTCTATGAGGGATACTTATTCATTGTCACACTGTCACAGTTTCAACACTGATGTGGGTCCGCGAGAGGCAACATTCCATAATGGATACAAAACTGATTTGGGGATCGGGAAGACCCGAGTTTCAGTCTTACTTCTGACATACTAGCAATATAACAATGGGCAAGTCACTTAATTTCTCCACGCCCCAAGCAATTTTCTAAGAATATATGCTACAGAGAACAGTCATAAAAGAGCATTTATTGTGTTACTAAGTATAGAACCTTGTGGAATACAAGTAGAAAAATGGACAGAGCCCTTGATCTCAAAGAGAGCCCATTCTAACAGGAGCTTATCAGAGGTTTTAACTCTTAAGTCAGAAATGAAAGATTCCATGGTTCTGAAGATATATGGTAATTTATCTTTTTAAATATCTCTTTCAGTATTAAAATCACCCCCATTTCTGATATCAAACCATTTGATTATGCTAAAGATTTGCAGATGAGAACTTACTTTTCTGGGTTTTTAGTAACTATAGTTTCAGAAGAATTGCAGGAATAGAAGGGATTGCTAATTCACACCTCCAAAGAAATTGCTTCTCCAGAAAAAAATGACTCTAAGGACTGGATTGGCAAAAGACTGCTGGTTTGTAGTGGACAGCCACTGCCGAGGCTCTTGAGTAGCAGTTCATTAGTATTTAGTGTTGGTAGTTCAGAGAAAGATGTACCCATTCACCAGAGTGTTTGTTTCCCTCATTGTTAGCTGTGGAAGCCTGGAACTGGAAGTGGGGCTCTTTGTTTGGGGAGCAATAGAAGACATTTGCTCATCAGGACTTTCTGATGCTACTGAGATCACAGGTCCAATCCCAGTCCTCTCCTATGGGTCGAAGGCAGGATGTGCACAGAAATGTTGCTGACTTCAGTTTCCCTGTCTCCACTCTACTCTCTGTATCTCCAGCACTTTGTACAGTGTTGGATTCAGAGTAAGCACTTAGATGCTTTTGCATTCCCTATATGGCACTGCTGCATCAGCACAAATCCATCCTCCCTCCTGGGGAGTGCTTCCTCACTAACAGCATCACCCTTACCAATTATTCCCATGAAGGGGGCCTGGTATGAAACATTGTTCCAAGAATTAAACCCACCCTAAGTTTACCAATCAAGGGAAAAGAGCCAAGATTCCCCATTGGAAATAAGAGAGCTTTATTTTACTTCAGAGAAAAGGGTGATTATTTAAAAGCCGAAGAGCAAATAGTTCAATAAAGGAGATACATAAATAAAAGAGAGCAGTTAAAAACCACACACACACAACCGATGCCTGCCAGCTCAAAACTAACAACTCGTGTGAATGAGTTAGACCAGAAATACAGATTTCACTTATCTAGGAATATGTGATCTAAAGATCATTAATGAAGTTATTATATGGAATTTTTTGGATTATAATTAAAAAGAGACTTATATACTTAAAAAGTATATAAAATGTAATAAAGGAACAAACTAAAAATAGCTGCAACTTATATGATGCATTAGGTTAATAAAGCTCTTCATCAATGCCTCATTTGTTCCTCTCCACAGACTGATGTGGATGGTAATACAAGAATCATTATTCCTATTTTACAGATGAAGAGATTAGGTTCAAAGAGTTACGTGACTTGCCCAATGTTAGGCATCACTCATAAGGGTCAAAGCCAAGGTTTTGATCCTATGTGTTCTAATTCCAACTTTACCACTGCCTCAGCAAAGGGTCATAAGTCCCAAAAGGAAAGGACTTCATCAGCCACTGAATCCACCCTTTATCTGTTTTGTAGGTGAGAAAGCAGGCTATTTAATGCCCAGGCTCTAGGTTAAATGACTTGTCTAAGATAAAACAGAAAATGGCAGAATCAGGATTCAAACTTGGGACTTCTAATGTTCATCTGTAAAATGGGCATGAAAGATAATACCTGCCAGGGTAGGTAGGTGGCTCATTGGATTGAGAGCCAGTCCTAGAGATGATTAGTTCTGGGTTCAAATCTGACCTCAGACACTGGGCAAGTCACTTAACCCCTAGTTAAGTGCCTAGCCCTTACCATTCTTCTGCCTTGGAACCAATGCACAATATTGATTCTAAGATGTAAATTAAGGGTTTAAAAAAATAACACCTACCTCCCAGGGTTGTTTTAAATGAGATAACTGTAAAGTGCTTAGCATAGTACCTGGTACATAGTAACAGCTATATAAGTTATTATTAATTATTATTACTAAATCAAGTGTTCTTTCCTACCAGCTTTTAAACTTAGAGTCAGAAGAGACCTTAGACATCATCAGGTGTAACACAACTCATCTTGTAGCAACTGAATCTGTGATAAGCGACTTTCCCAAGGTGATACAGATAGAGAGAATCAGTATTCAAATCCAGGTCTTCAGAGTCCAAATCTAGCTTTCTTTTCTCTGTAGCATGTGGTCTCAGAAAGCTCCCATCAGTCTTATGCATATTTATAATGTACAACAAGGTAAGGTAAAATATATTGAAAAAGCTCTGAAGACAAATTTCTACATATTAGAATACACTGTGCTCTTACCCAAAAAGACTGAAATAAACCAAACACCTTCACAGTTAAAAATATGTTCTGCTCTCAAACACTTGGTCTACCTTTTTTATTCTGTAAAGAATTAGATTTAGTTTCTGTTAAAACTTTGGAAATCAGGTTGAACTCTGCTACCCTACCCCCCACCTCCACCTCCACCTCACCCCCAGCATTTCTTTCATGGTAGATCATTATTTAGCATATTATCTATGACACTCTCAGTCTCTAAGGATAGGTCTGATTACCAAAAATGAAATCATTGCAATGTTATCATTTGTAGTCTGCAAAAATAACTCAAAGAACATTTTCTTCTTCTAGAGCACCTTATAACAGTTTTCATCCTTTTGACTGTTAGCCCAAGCCTTACCCCTTCCTAGATCATTGGGAACCTAAATATTAGCAACATCAAAAAAATGATAACCACTCTCCTCTCCAGGTTCCCATAAAATATTTTCTCTTAGCTCACCAAAACGTCCCATCATGCTTTTTCTGCTGCTTTGTGACAGATGGCAATGTGTCTAAATGAATACCAGTACTGTCTCAACAAGTAGAGTGTCATGCAAAGCTGTACACATCTTCCCTGACCCATCTTATGGGCTGGTTTCTCACTTTGGGTTTATTTTAAAACTCCAGTCTTTGTTAAGGAATATAGTTAGCCTTTGGCTCAACCTAAACTTCATAAACAATTTTCATTGCAGCTTTCTCTTGGTCCCTTGAGGGACTATTCTCCTTCATCCATCCTAAATTAGCACCAACTTCATTGAATAATGTTATTTTAATCAGCCCTGTGCAAAACAGAAAATGGCATCTAGAGATCTTTTGGGTAAGGTACTTAACTAAAACGGTACATTCAAGTGAAAACATTTCATTTTTAAAAGTTACTTCTTTTCTTTAGCATTCTTTTATGTAAGATCTTACCTCCGAATTATTCAGATGGCATTTATGGGTTCCTGAAAACCAGCCATCACTTGAACACTGGTCAATATCCACCTTCTGAAGATTTATGTCAACTTTCACGATCCCCCTGAAAGAATGACAGAGCCAGAGTGAGAGAAAGACAGAGAGAACATAAGAATTAACATGGTCATTGAAGACTTCAAACTCTCCATTCTTCCCTTTGAACCAGAGATAGTCATATAAGGAAATACATATACTAAGGAGACCTGATCCCATTTTCCCAATGATGGGTCCAAAAGAAGACAGGACGATCACAGAGAAAGCTAAATTAAATTAGAGTTAGCACAAGGACTTTGCAAACCTTAAACCACTATATAAATGCTGTTATAATTATTATTGATAATATTATTATTAATGGAAAAAATTCCCAGTTGTAATTTTTCTGGTGTTTAGAACATGGAGAAGCCACAGTGGCAACCAGTGGAACCAACAGGATAAAAAAACATATGGCCACACCATTTCCTATCTTACCTCTACTCAGAATTACTATCATATAAGAAGATCAATGCCAGATCACCTAGAACCATAGAATTTCAAGCCTAGAAGGGACTTTGGAGGTCACTTAGTCCCACCATAATAATTTTACAAATTAAAAAACAAATGATTAGAGAAATAATATGGTTTTCCCCAAGACCATATAGCTGATAAGTGGCAAAGCCATGGCAGAATGTAAGACTTCAAGTACGGGGTTCTTCATGCCACCTGAATGCTTCTTCTATCTCTTACCCTTGTTTCCTTGATTTAATAAGAAAGCAGAACAGAGAAAATTTTGTTGAAGAGAATTAGAAAGAATATATATATATGTATATATATAATGTAAATAAATAAATAATGCAGATAAATGAATGAATATGATAATAAAATAGAGGCAGTTAGATGGCAGAGTGAATAAAGAATTGGTTGGGGTATGGAGTTAGATGATTGTCATTCAAATAGAGCCTCAGACTTACTAGCTATGTGACTCAGAACAAGTCTGGGCATGGTTGTTATGAGGATAAAATGAGCTAATATTTGTAAAGCATTTAGCACAGTGCCTGGCACATGAGCTGCTGTACAAGTATTTCTTTCCCCATTCAATAATGATAGCATTTATATAGGAAGAAGGTTGACTCAAAGAAGAAAGTCAGCCTCAGGAGTCACCTTGAGCTCAAGTCATTGTCTTGACCTGCCTCTTGGAGGGAACTTGGGTGAGTGGATAGTTGGCTTTCTCTTCCTGCCTTCTGGAGAGAGTTTAATTCTGGTTGAAAGTTTAACAAGTCCTGGCTGAGCCAAGCACTGGAACGATATAGATAGGTTAATATATTTTCTACCCTTTTGTATTCTTCTGCTTTCACTCTTTCCACCTCTTTTGTAAATAAAAGATTTATAATTTTCATATATTTAGCCAAACCATTAATTTTAACACTTACAGGAGGGACTCTAAAGTGGGAGAATTTTATTTTTAATATAATTTTTATTTTTTAATATTTTTCTATAGTTTCATGATGTTGTCTCCCTTCCCTCTTCTCAGAGATGATAAGCAATTCCATTGGGTTATACACTTATTATCAAAAATTGAGAAATTTTAGAAGTGGGAAATTGAAGCAGGTGAGGATGGAGTCACATGCATTAATTTCATTTCTAGCAGTTTTCATTTTTAATATTGACCTTATGATGTTGGAATAAATCAACAGCCAATTTTTTCCAATTTTCCTCTTTATAATAAGTTATATTATAATGTTTTGGCATATCTCCATTTCACTAAATTCTAACTATTCGACCATGATTCACTCTGCATTTTCCTGACCCATATCCCTGACATGGCAATGGAATGTGAAAAAACTCAAAGCAGCACACTTGGATATGGATATTTGTGAGACCCTCTAGATCCCTTCATTCTAATGACCATCCCTTGATTACTCCTGGAATCTTTTCATAGAACTGAGAATCTCACAGAATATGGCAATCCAGAATGAAATCTTATTCATACTCCAAACTCTGCTTTTTAGAGATTGATCATAGAGAAGACAGGCAATAAGTCCAAATCAAGGAGTCATTGTGGCTTAGACTGCTGTATTTGGTCATTTTTGTGGCTGAGAATCATATCCAGTTCATGTATAAAGGTAACTAAAATAGTCAAATAAATGGTATTTTCCTTTGTCTTACCAGAACAATGACTTAACTCTGGTAGGAAGTGTCCATAACCCTAAATTCAGGCATTTCTATTGAGGTCTGTCCCCTCTAAGAAATATCCCATGCTCTAGATCACCTTTCATTGAAACTTAGGTGTTTTGTGGCCCCTCACTTTAGTATCCTTTTATCTTCTAGGTCAGAGGTGTCAAAAAACAGCCAAGTGCCCTAAGCCAGATTAAAATTCAACTGGGAAATATTTAACATATATATCCTGAATTGTCTGATAAAATTGGCAGGTAATTGTATAGAAGGCTTGGCATTGTGATGGCATTCAGGAGGCACTTAATAAATGCTTGTATGTGGATTGGTTGATCAGTTGTTTCACCCAGGAGATACCATGAAAACAAGAGGTAAGCAAACATTGTGCTTACCAGAGTTCTTTCAGTGGAGAAAGTCTCTTCAGAGGGTGGCAAATAAATGAGCAGTCATACACAGTGGGTGTTGTGCCCAGCTTGGCTGACATAACCCAAATAAAAGACTCATATTTTCAACTTGGTTCATGAAGGTGTTTTTTTTTTCCTGGTCTTATTTTGTTTTTGTAGAAAATGAGACAAGGTGAGGAGCTATGGCTTCCCAGCTGAGAAATTAAGTGCTGACTCATCTTCATTAGAGCTGCACTCATCACACCTGGGAGGCTTTACAAACCCTCTGGGAAAACAGGGCTGACTTCCTGTTGGAGGAAGTATGGGATTTGGCTTCTAATTGGTAGAAAAGGCATCCCTCCTTTTTTCTTTTCTTTTTTTACTCTAGGAGAGGTAAATGCTCTGCCAAATACATCACCATACCTGAAACACAAGAAACCTTTTTGACTCCTCTCCAGGGTCATGGAGTGTGGTTGAAGCTTCTGTTTTGCCCCCTGAAAAGACCAGCTTCCCCAAGGAAGCCTGCCCCTCTGGGAAAAGAATTACCAACTCTGTATCCGCTGCTTCAATGAAGAGGGAGTAATGTTGGTAGGAAAGGTGCCTTGGGAGAATGGCGGAAGGATTTTGAAATGAGATAAAGGAAAGCTATCTGATCCAAGGGAAAATAATACCTGAGGAGATCTAGAAGAGAGTATAGGGTGGATCCAATAGGAGTTTTTCTAGTTCACAGGCGACTGTTCTTTATAGTGGGAGGAAGAAGAGTCAAGCAGGGAGTCCCCAGTTTAGGGGTGGATCCCAATCCTACCAATGTTGGCGGTGGCTGGTATTTGGAATATATTTTCCCCACAGAATAAGTTACAGTGAGTGATTCAGTTATCAGCCTAATCCTCAAAAATATAATTATATATATATATGTATATATATACATATATATACATATACACCTATAATATACCTAAAGTATATTAAAATAATAGCCTAAATTCTGGGAGCAAGGAAGTCATATGCTACATTAGAGAGATATGCCTCTCTAATTGAATGTTTTTAAGATGCAAAATAGTCTAGGCAGAGTACTGAACAAGACAAGATTTGCTTTTGATATTCTCCTTCCTCCCTTTCTGTGCTTTAAGGCTCACAAAATGCTTTTCCAAATATTATTTCATTTTTATCCTCACATCACCCTAGGGTGCTATGTACTATTATTATCCTCATTCCACAGATAGAGGCTGAGGTTAAGTGACTTGCCTAGGGTCATATGGCTAATAAGCATCTGAGGTGGAATTTTAAGACATCTCTTCTTAAATCCAAATCCAGAATTTTATCCATCATATCACCTAGCTGCCTAAGAAAACACAGGGAATTTTAATTAACATTGACAATGTCAGTTACTAAAAGCTTCATAACTACCAAAGGAATTACATGATCCCAAGTTAAAATAGCTAACATTTATCTAGCACTTTAAAGTTTACAAAATGATATATGTATAACTATTTAAACATATATAAAAGTGATATATACACACATATATATCCAAACATATATCTATATACACATATATGTATACTTATTTGCATAGACACACATACATACACACATATGCACACATGTATATATGTATACATATATATAATATACACAACAACTGTGGAGGGTAGGTCCTATTATGGTCCCCATTTTACAAATGAGAAAACTGAGCAAATAGAGATTAAGTGATTTCCCCAAACCTCACCACTAGCAAGTGTATGAGATGAGAAGGGAATTAAACTCATTTTCCTTATTCCAAGTCCAGCATTCTATCTACTATGTCACCTAGATTATTGAATTAGAAGAGTTTTTAGGTCTCTGCATGCCCTTTATGGCATATGTGCCATGGGTTCACCATCATAGCTCTCTTCCCACCTTCTTACCCAACAGATCTTCTCTGGCTATTCACCTTTGGTGGAATTGGGTCATTTAGATGAAAGCTGAGCTCATTCCTACTTGATATGGTTATTGGGTAGATGTTTTTGTAATCTTGTCTTGCATGGGGAATTTAGAAAAACTTTTTGCTATCTAAATAATCACTGTGAATCCTCCCACTAAGCAGACCCACATTACCCAGTCTCTTCTCCTTTATAGTCTTCTAATTTTACATTCTTTTGCATTCTCTAAAATGAGAAGTTCAAATCCAGTAAATATAGTAAATAGATAGTTCTTCTGGCGATGTAATAAAGGTATAGGACAATAAACACAATGCCCATTCTTTTCCCCTCCCCCCTCCTATAATTTCTTAAGGCACATTCAACACCACCTGCTTGTGAAGTCATCAGACCATTCCTCTTCTCATCAATGATAGCACAACCAGTCCTGAAATACATCATGAAATTTGAAGTGAAAGTTGTTTTACATTCTTTTTTAAAAAAACTTTCACCTGAAGACACAACATTTGATGAGGTAACAGAATGGGCTTTGAAATTTTGCCATGAATTAAAAGTGGAATTTCCCACTACTATCTTAGCATTCAGGTAAATATTAATAATAACAATGATAACAAATACAACTTTCCAAAAAAGAATGCATATGTATGCACACACACATACACACACACCTGGTTCCACATTATCTTATCATCATATAGTATATATATCCTCATAAAGTTAGAGTATCTATTATTTTCTGGTCTGTTTTAGTATTAGAGGAGCAGGATGACATATAAAATGCTAGACTTTGAAAGATAAAGACCTGACTTCAAATGCTATCTCTGACATTTTCCAGCATAAGAACATAAGCAAATTACAACCTTGCTGAGCCTCAGGCAACTCTCTAAGACATATCTACTAAGTTACGAATGTGCCAAAGTTGCACTAGAAAATCAAAGATAAATGGCATGAATAATAGTCTTGGAAAGCAATGGGTATTTAATAAATAAATGATTTATTCACTGAAGTGATATTGCTAATAATAATTGTAATCCAAATCCCCAAACACATTGGTGTGAGTGTCTCCTCATTGGTGGAGATCTATTCATCACACCTGGGTAAAGGGCTGGGATAGAGTTGAGAGTTGAACTGTTACCTTGCTTCCAATAGGAAGGCTCCTTCACTCTGCATTATCTGGTATATATTCTCCTGTATCTGCTTTCTCTGGTTTCTGTCTGAACTGGATTTGGATAAAAGGGTTTCTTTGCTACTTGTAATATCTGTTCATTAAGGAACTGGTATTATGTAGAAAAGGAGTCAAGTCTTGAATATAAATGTTGGAGTCCTGTTTCAGTCATTAATTATACCAAAATGAGTAGTTATAACCTAAAAAACTCATCCTTTAAGACTTTTTAAAGGGAGCAGAGCTATCTAATTCTAGCCCAGTATTTCCTCTCTCTGAGGAGAGGGGAGTGTCCAAACTTCTGTCCCCAACATCCTTCTTCCCCTCTTGGAAGGAATTAAAGTCCCCCTTGGGGAAAGGTTGGGGGAGAAAAGACTAGAGATGTCTATCTGCCTCCCTTAAAGTCACACAATGACACCCCCATGTTACATGTGGGAGACAGTGCTCATTACATAAAAAGGTAACATTAAAAGCAATGTCCACTCTTGAAATATTCTCATAAAGTAAATATTTTGAAGGCTGCCCTTCTCATTCCAGAATTTAACCACTCTCTAACTCTAGCTTTTATAACTCCCAAAGAAGAATTAGTTAATGCCAAATGAAAACTGGCCAAAGTCACTTTCCTTCTCTCCTCCAATCTGACCACAAGTCCAGGAAACAGAAGTACCATAACAGGGCTCAAGACCCACTGAGAAGTGTCAGCTCCCCAAATCTTAAGATTACCTATGGATTCAGAGATTCCCAGAGCTAAAAAGCACTACCAAAAGCCATCTTATCATGCCTCCTCCTTCTAGATAAGTTACCCAGTGAATGAAAGCACAGTGCTCTAATTTTAGTCTTCTGTGATTGGAGATAATTCGGTTCCTTTGGCTTGTTTTGTTCAGAGTTTAATTATATTTCCCATTGGACCATAGTTTGCCTTATATTCAACCAAATTTGCCTATTTGCCAAGAGGTCAAAGATGTTTATATAACCCTGAAAGATTCTTCCTCTTGTGTCCATACAAGTATCACTCAATTTAGATATATTTGGTAAGTATCTAGAGTAGATGGGTAAATGATTATTTCTCATATTTAAAGATAATCCTCCTAAGACCTCAATGGACAGCTTAAAAATAGGTTGAGCTCTGGCACCTGGAAACCAGCTACAAAAATTCAAATGTCAACAGTATAATAGAAAAAGTTGTCTTGTCAGCATGGTGTCAAGTTGATATTCATCCAACCTGTCAGCAGAGCTTAGCTGAACCCAAGCCATAGCCTGAGTGATGAGTTAATAATAATATTAATGGTAATTACAGACCATCTGGCAACCAAGTATGTTTTCCCCATTGAAAACTAGTCCTTATTAAGACTGGAAATATTCTGTTTTCTCTCTTTGTTTCATGATGGTGACACGCAATGCTTTTTTTAAGTTGATATGGTCACATTCAATTATTCTGCATTTCTACAAACAAGAAATTCTTTTGGATTCAGAATGCTAGATCCCTGTCACAGGATGTCATCATGATGAGATTTTCACATCCTAAGAAGTCCAGTTTAAGAGGAAGGTCTTTTTGAAAGTCATCTTCCCTTTTTTTTTTGTTGGCAATGAGTCGTCTTCAAGGGACATTGCCAGGAATTGATTCAAGCTTGTTTTCCAACCTAGAGGCTAGCTTGATAGTTTTAAGCATGGCAACACATCACTATAGCAAAATGATTTGTAAACTCTTCCCATTCCCTAATCAAAAAGATCTTGAAGAATTTGACAACTATGCCACATTCTCAAACACAGAGAAGCTGTTCTCCCCCATGCTCCCTTTCAACAGCCTGGTCCAGAGATACTTGCCAACATGTCACCCAGTGACAAACATCTTCAGTCTGGCTCCATGTTCTTGGAAGGCTTTTTGGCAATCAGGTCAAGCCTTCTTTGCAAAGACCTATATAATCTACTGGGGGAAAACTAGAATGTGAAAGAAGAGAAGCCAGATGCAATCTAACAATGGGAACTGGAATCAGAGGACTTGTACTCAAATCCTGGAGCAGCTCCTTATTACCTGTGTGACCTTAAGCAAGCAGCTTCATGTGTTGGGGTCTCAGTATAATAAATGGTAAAAATTAAAGGATTGAACTAGACTTCCAAGATCAATAAAATTTTTAAAAACTAATGCAAATATGGTCATGTCAAAGCACAGCAAATCCTCAATTAACAGGAATGCTTGGGAAAGAGAAAGTTAGAAGGAAAATCTTCAGGGAAAGGTTATTCAGTGATTGAATTTGGAGTCCAAATACAGCAATATGAAATGAGAGGCAAAAATATGATACAGTGAAAAGAGCAGTGGATTTGGAGTCAAGATATTAGCCTTTGAATCTTTGGAGATTTTCACTCTTTACATGAGTTTGGGCTAGTCATATTAGTTCTCCCATCCAAGTACTAACCAGGCCCAACCCTGCTTAGCTTCTGAAATCAGACACATTAGTTCTCTGAAACTCAGTTTCCTCATATGTAAAAGGAAATGGTTGGATAAATTATGACAACCTCTGAAATCCCTTCTATGTCTTAAATCTGTGCTCCTATTAATGGTTTTCTGATTAAAAGTAGAGATAAGAGACATATTAACTTGGTGGAGTACCTAAGATGGAGAATCTCTAGGCAGAAGTCAGTAAATGACTCAGAAAAAAAAAAACCTAACAACTATGTGCAAAAACTGAGAGATAGATTTGACCCAGGGACAAGAATCTGTTGACCCCTGCAGAGGCACAGTTGGTTTGTCTGTTCTATTATCTATTATTTTATGTTTCAATTCCACTGCAGTATTAACTTGAATTGAAACACAAAACTGGACAAAGTTCATCCCCACCTTCCATTTTCATGAAATTTTTTGATTTAATTCTACAAGGCTTCAGTTTCTTGAATAGAAATTTAACCTATAGCGGCTAGCCCATAGCACAGTATTAGGAAGAAGAAAAGCTGGGTTCAAATCCTGGATCTAATAATGACTGTGTTATCTTCTCTGAACTTCAGTCAATTCATCTGTAAAGGAAACATAATATTTCAACCACTTACATCAGAAAATCAGGTCCTTGTTAGACCTGATCTTCAACAATCTAAAATAACTGTGTAAATATGTTTTAGCATTTTATTATCTCTTACTTTTTTGTGAATTTCCCACCTATTCAGCTCCTTATATTTAGCTCCATTTAGCCACTAAGAATTAATCTTATCCTTATGCTCTTTTTTTATCATACTCACATTTTTATTATATTCTTAGCAAGAAAATTATAAATTCAGCAAAGTTTAACTTCAGGCACCTTACTTCCCTTCCCTTGTCTCCTTTTCCTCATTCCCTTGTACCTTTTGACTCTTGGTTGCATAGCCTAATGTCCTCAGGTATATATCTAGAGCCAGAAGGTACCTCAGAGACCATCTAGTCCCTCTAATGTTACAAATTAATAAAAGCGGGTTAGAGAGGTTAAGTGATTTTTCTAAGGTCTTATAGTCAAAGGTGGCACTTGAACCCTTTTTCTTTGTCCCTAGAAGCAATGGTATTTCCACTATATTATACTGATATTATCTCAGTCTTCTCTAACTTATTCTTCATTAAAAAAGTTTCCCCTGAGAAGAGCTAATTTTTTTCAATATCTATGCCTTGGTGTTTATGTTTATCAATTAATATACTGCCTTTCCTAAGAACACATACAATTTCATTTTTATCATTGTCTAAGAAATGTCTTTATTTCCAATATAAGAATTTTCAAGGTGGAAATTTTCAGGTAAGGAATGGGCAGTAAGGAGGTTTTGTGGTATCTTATAATCACAAAAAATTACAGGCAATTTCATAATATTCTTATTCTACCTAGCACACTAAGTGCTACTTTATTGGGCCACACTCAAAAGAAAGAGGAGAGAGACAGAGACAGAGACAGAAACAGAGAGGCAGAGATACAGAGACAGACAGACAGAGACAGAGAGAGAACAGGCAGAACTTAACAAGCATATATTACCCTCTATCTTATGATTCAGCAGAGGTTTTATGCCCCATGGTACATGTAACAAGAAGCAAGGACTCTTTCTAAGAAATAAAGGTCAATAGTTAATAATTGAATTCTGCTTTTATGATGAGATGAAATGTCATATTTTTTCTTGAAACCCAAAATTCCGATTCTCAGTTGCTAATGTCCCTGACCTAGAGTTACATACCCCCTACCCTAGCCCACTCCTACCAATCTACATTTTTTCCCTCTTAGACCTAGAACAAATTCTCTTCTGCTGTTATGTCTCAGGGGTTCATTTTTCTACTCTCATCTGTGCTTGCCTGTGGGTCTTTGAGCCTCCAGTTGACTGTTCATCCATACAGCCCCTACCCTTGAAGTCACTAAACTCAATGCAAAAGACAAGAGGGACCATGTGGTATGAAACTACAGATGATAAGAACTACCACTAGTCAGCTTTACAAGAAATCAGAGCCATGTAGGGTTTCCTCTCAGGTGAGCTGGTGACAAATCTGGGGGCTGGGAATTCCCCCCTCTTTTTAGTCTTCTTTTCACTTGTTTTCCATGGCTTAGGAGTATTTTCACTTAGGAGATTCAACCCTGCATACCAGAAATGCACCAAACCTCGTTAAGTGCAGGAATCATTATTTCAAGCCTCCTCAAGTTTCCTCATTTCTTTGTTTGCTTTTTAGGGCTGGCAGGTGTGAAATGGTTAGAAAAAAAGATGGAAGTCTATGCTTTTACTTTAGCTGAATTGGCAAGGACAGGAAGCTGGCAACCTCATGTACCAGAGCAAAGAGAGGAAACAAACAGAATGGGAGGCACTGGAAGGAGAGAGGAAAAAGTGGCAACTGAAATAGAATAACTTAAAAAAACTCTGAGGCAGAAAATTATTTTAAAATCAACCTAAATGGTACATATTAATACTGTTGCTAACACTGATAAAGTAGGGTTTTTTTTTACATCTCCAAAACCAGCAGCAGTAGCAAATAGTCTCTGACCTACCAGTATGTGCTGGCCATTAAATTAGATACTCACAATTCTAAGAAATACAAGAAATGTGCTTCTTATGCCCTTTGGGCTTAAAAATAACCTATTTTTTCAGGTAGTCATTCACTGCTGTTATCATCCATGTTTTAAGGGTAAGAAAATCAAGGCAAACCCAAGAAGAATTTAGTGAAAGAAAAAGCCTACAGCTCAATAACTCTTTACCCTGTGCCCTGGACTTCCTCAGGGTGAGTTGTCTTCCAGCAATAGGACAGATTTGCTGCTTGTCCTCAGGTAAGTCTATGGTCCTGAAATGTTCCTTTGTTTAAGATACAAAAGCAGCAAAGAGGCAATCCAAAGGCTTTCCCTCTCCATCCATATATAAGCTTGCATCCTCAAAGTAGAAAGCTTCAGGATATCTCAGATTTCCAATCACCAAAGAGTTCAGATGGGGAAGGTAGCAAGCTATTTCATTATTTATGGAAATGTATAGAATTATCCATCTCTTCTTTGAAACCAGGTTTGTTGGTTATAATGACTATTCAGTTTTGTTGTTATTTTTTTCCATTTACATTGTGAACATTATTCTCCTGGTTCTTCTTACATTGCTTTTTATCAGTTCACAAGAGTCTTTTCATGCTTCTCTGTATTCTACCTATTTTCAGTTATATTTTACAAAAATGGATCATTTATATTTTAATCAGCATTGAGCCAAAATTCAAGACAACCTCATATCTTTCCCCCTACCCAACAGAAATAATCTTGTACATATTTTGTGCATATTTTATGGTTAATTAAATGTATTCATGATGCTTTACCTAAAAGAATGTAAGATCCATTAGAGGAGGTATTTGCAAACATTGCGTAGATGCTAATTAAATTCTTACTAATATAGCCTTATGAGAAAAAGTCTAGGTGTCCTAATTTAGTCACACATGTAGTTTAACTGTGATCAGCAACTTTATTTTAATCAGAATCTATAATAATTTATGCAGATATTCTTTTCTGAGCCTAGATATGACAGAATATATGCTAACTAATATTGCAAAAGTCTACCAAAATTGTCCTGTTCTTGCCCTTTTCTTGTTGCATCCAGATCTCCATTTCTCTAAAAGACAGGATGGTTTCTTATATTTTTTAACCTTACCTTTTCCCTGAAAGAGGCCTACAGTTCACATTGAACAATGATTCTTGCAATACAACCAAATCTGTTTAATTAAATATACACAGTAAAGAGTATAGTATTAGACCTTAGCTTGTCATTGTACCATTTCCTGACCAAAAAAAAAAAGTGTACCAATTGTACACCTCCAGGTCCATATTACCAGAATATACTCATGTCTGATGAAGCTCTTGGAGCAGGAAGGATTTAGCTGACTTTTTCACTCTGCAGACTGCAGTGGTTGGTGTTCTGTTAGCATAGTTCAGCGATGCCCTTGAGGGCTCTGAGGTGGGTAGCACTTTCCCTTTGACTGAATGCCCCTAGACTACAGTCCTGCTCCAGTTGGTATTTCTTTTGTCACACTTCTCATTGATGCCTGCTGGGACTATTGAGGTGTGTTGAGCTTGCCCTCTGACTGAACAGCCCACCACTGCTGGGCTATTCTCTTTAGTTTTCTTTAGTCTCCTCCCTCATGGCCATCTCAGTCCTCTGCTGTCACTTCCCATCATTGTCAGTAGGTCTGCTTCTCTCCACCCTTCTCACTATTTTGTGTCTCCCCTAACCACTGATATCTACCTTTTTCTATCCATTTTTTCTCCTTTCTGCTTTTCTTGTCTCTTCTTTTTCCTTTTTTCCTTCCTCCTTGGATTTTTGGCTTTTGTAGAATTTCGTTGCAAATGAATCACAAACGAAAATACTTTTTTCCTAGTATTCAGTGAACTGGCCAATCACAGATCAAAGAATCTCAGAGTTGGAAAGGACCCCAAAATCCATCTAGTTCAAGCCATAAATATAAAAATATTAGTTTCATCAACTAGGAGTTATCTAGCCTTTGCTTTAAAACCTCTGGGGGAGACAGTCTCCCAATTCAGTCATATTTGCTTTTTCATAATTATGTATAATCATTGGGAATTTTTCCCTTGCCCAAGCCTAAATTGACTTCTCCACATCTTCTGTTCTTTGAGTTCTGCCCTCTGGTACCACAGAGCAAAAAATTAATCTCTTTTCCACATGAGAACCCTTCAAATATCTGAAGATAGCTATTATTTCCCTTGCTATAAATGGAGATGAGATTGATCTCCAAGCTAAAATTATCTTCATGCAAATATTATTTCATGATTTTCCTTCATCTGGTCACCCTCGTGTTCAATGAAGTTATCATGGGTCTTTTAAAAATATGGTGACTAGAACTGTACATAGTCTTCCAAACATGATCTGACAGAATGTGTTGATTTTGAGAGTTGCACTTGAAGAATCGTTCCATCTCTACTGCCTATTCTCCAATTTTTTAGCATCTAAATGAAAAACTGCCTGGGGAACTTTACTACTGAACCACTAAAAGATGAAAGCAAACTCTCATTCATACTTTACACACATTACAGCAAGGTTTCTTAAAAAGAATGTATTGATCAAATTGACTAGTGACAAAAAGGGAAATGGCAAATATTGGCAGAGAAGTGGAAAAATAGGGACACTAATGCACCATTGGGAGAATTGTTAACTGATCCAACCATTCGGGAGAGCAATTTTGCTCAAAGGATCTTAAAACTGTGCATACCCTTTGATCCAACAATACCACTACTAGTTCTATATCCCAAAGAAAAGTATTTTGTTTTTTAAAAGAAAAGAACCTATAGGTACAAAACTATTTATAGCAGTTTTGTGGTGGCAAAGAATTGAAAATTGAGCAGATACATATTGGGAAATGTCTGAACAACTTATGGTAAAATGATGGTGGTGGAATGTTATTGTGCTATAAAAACTGATGAACAAAATGTTTTCAGAAAACCATGGAAAGACTTACATGAAGTGGTGCGAAAGCGAACTGTGCAGAACCAGGAGAATGTTCTATACCAGTGGTCAGCAACATATGGCTCTCTAGCCATATCTGGCTCTTTTGAGGGCCAGATATGGCTCTTTCTGCAGGAGCCATAAAGTCAATTTTTTTCAGGTGATGTTACAGGAGCGCGCACTGTGAGCACTGTACGGCTCTCACGAAATTACATTTTAAAAAATGTGGCGTTTATGGCTTTCACGGCCAAAAAGGTTGCCGACCCCTGTTCTATACAATAAAAGTAATTGTGTGCAATGATCAACTGTGAATGACTTAACTACTGTTAGCAACACAGTGATCCAACATAATTCCAAGAGGATTATGAAAAAAAAATGCTATCCCCCCTCCTGAGAAAGAACTGATGGAATCTGAATACATTTTGAAGCATACCTTTTTACATTATTATTCTTGTTTTTTTAGACTGCATTTTCTTTTGCAGCATGAATAATAAGAAAATGTTTTGCATCACTGCACATGGTATAGTCTATATCAAAAGTCTTGCCTTATGCATGAGAGAATGAAAGAAGGGAGAGAATTTGAAACTTGGAATTTTTTCAAATAAATGTTTAAAATGTTTGCTCACATGTAATTGAGAAAATACAAAAATTATTTTTTTAAAAAATCAGAGAACATATTGAGAGAATTTCTTGTTTCTGATATTTATCATTATTGTTCTTTATCTATCAGTCAGATTTTGATGAGAGCTGATGCCCAGAACACAGGTAGCTGAGCTCATCACAACCTTTCTGAACTCATTACTCGTCTTTTGGACAGTTTGACCTTCACACATATTCGATATCCTCAGAAGCCTCAGACACAAATGGTTGCTGGATGACTAGATTGTCTATCTTTGTCATTTTCTCCCAATTATATAATGCTGACCTCAAAGAAACTTCAATATGTTGCTTTAGGGTAAGAGAAGATTGCAAAGCCTGCACAGTAAGGCTTACTCCAAAAGTCACAAAAGGGAAAATTGGTTGAATTTTTAACAGTCAAAATAAGAGTTTACAAGAGGTTATGATGTACTTCAACAGAAACTGTTAACTCGACATTTAAACAAAAATGTTATGATGCACTATCTATTTACTATGAGTATGACTTGCACTGAGAAAAGAGATTTCCAAGAAGGACTACAGGGCTAGTGGTTTTAGTACATAATAAGCAACTAACTGATCCAATCTCATGCGGGGGGTTTGGCCCATAATTTAGCCTTCCCTTTGCTATGAGGAATTCATACATCAGTGACCCCCTGAGTCGTGATGTGAATCATAGCAATCACATAAGAAACTTATTGGTAAAATGGAGATAATGCCTATCCTACCTGCCTCTCAAAGTCAATTAACTTATCAATTGAGAAAGGATACCTTTGAAAACACTTTATAAATTCTAAGGCCCATAAATAATTAGACTGTAGAAATACTAAGGAATATCTGAGGATTTAGTTTAATATTCTCATTTCATAGTCCCAACTGGGACTTCCTTGACTCCCTACAGAAGAACTTGCTAGTACTTTGGTGACCAAAGTTGTTCCTCAAAGGGTCACTTTTCCAAAGATACTTAGAGTACCTGAGAAGCTAAATTGTGTTCTGTCACCAGAAAGTGGGGGACATCTAGGTTTTCTTCTATTCGTGGCCATTTGTACCCTTCAGAATGATTTTCTTAGCTTTGCGAACTTACAACTTAATTTCTGTCTTGGGAAGGGCAATTCTTTCTTCACTATCTTGGTTGGGGTGGGATTCAGGTGGTTTGGGGAGGAGAGAAATTATTTTCTATGGTATGTTCCAGGATCAATATGCCTTCTATATCTATCTCTGGAAAAGTAAAAATTATTACTAATAAGCAGTACAATTACCGTATCAAATTTCTGAAGCTTACCCTAGGCAGAACAGTTTTGGTTTTTTATCTAATATCTATCTTGTATTTTTGCATTGTTTCATTTCCCTCTGTATCTGTCCTCTTTATCCCTCTTAGAAGAGGATTTTTTTTTCTAAAAAGAGAGAAAATTTCAGCAAGACTTACAAATATGTTGAAAAAGTCTAATATATGCAACGGTACACACAGAGAGACTCAGACTTTTGTAAAGAAATTCAGAGACATGTGTCTTTTCAAAGTCTCTTTGGAGCCAAGCTTGTTCTTTTTAATTTCATAACATTCAATTTTAATTATTTTGTGGTTTCTTTTCTATATAAAATGTTGTAGTTATTTTGTATATCGTTTTCCTGTTTCACTTTAGATCAGTCCATATAAGTCTTTCCATGCTTCTCTATATCCATTATGTTTGAAATTTTTAATAGTCTATTACCCTCAAAAATAACACAATTTATCTAGTCATTTACCACTATATGAGCATTTACTTTGTTTCTAGTTTTATGCTACTGCAAAAAGTGCTGCTAGAAATATTTTGGTCTTTATGGGCCCTTTCTCTTGGCCTCCTAGAGATATTATAGCTGGCAGTGAAATCTCTGAGACAAGGGATATAGACATTTTAGTTGCTTTATTTGCTTTCCAATTTTTTTAATATTTTCCATATTTCCAAAAATTTGCACATTGTTTTCCAGAAGGATTGTACCAATTCACAGTTTCATGAACAATGCATTACACCAGGCCTAGAGTCAGGTCCTACTTTCAAATCTGGCATTAGACACTTCCTAGCTGTGTGACTCCAGACAATTCTGTTAACCCTGTTTGCCTATCCCCTGCCCTGTGTGACTCCAGACAATTCTGTTAACCCTGTTTGCCTATCCCCTGTCTTCAAGCTGTTAGTGAGGCAGAAAGTAAAGGTTTCAAAAACAATGTGTTAGTGCCTGCCTTTCTACAAACCCTCCAACACTGAGTCTTTCCTCTAGTCACCATTACCAATTTGCTAAGTATGAAATGAGTCTTCAGAGTTGTTTTAATTTCTATTTCTTCCACCATTAGTGAGTTGTAGCATCATTTCATGTGGATGTTAATGGCTTGCAGTTCTTCTGAGAATTATCCTATGACCACTTCTTTACTGGGGAATGACCTTTGGTCTTACATATATCTTTTAGTTTTTTATGTACCATTTTTAGAGATATTTGATTTTTAAAAATCTATATTATGCTTCCTCCAGGAATAAAGTTTTTTTTTCTTTTTTAATAGTCCTGTGATTTCACTAGTGCAAGAGGAATTTTATCTATAATGCATATTGATAATCTTCTTTGCAACTTAAAGATTTCAAAGATGTCTGGGTCACTTGAGAATTTAGGTGACTTTTCCAGTTTGTATGAGAAGTGGAACTGGAACCCAAGTTCCTGAGTCTGAGGCCAGCTCTCTCTCCACACAAGACAGCTTTGAAAGAAACATGATGAATTTGTTTTATATTTGGAAGGAGAAGCAATCTGAACAAATCATGTAGGAATGTTCCATGTATTGGTGCTTGTTAAATTTTTTTATTTTAAAAATAAACTAAATTTGTAAAAATAAACATGCTACTGGACATGGCAGTATAAAACTGTAGCCTGAGGAAGCTGAGGTTGGTAAATCTCTTAAAATGGGAGTTTTGGGCTTCAGTAGGCTAAGCCCATCAGGTGTTCTCACAAAGTTAAGCATTAATATATTGACCCTCATGGGAATTGGAGACCACCAGAGTGCCTAAAGAGGGTTTAAACTAGTCAGGTTATAAATTAAATAGGTTAAATCTTCCTTGCCAATTAGAATTGGACAGTAAGTAAACACTGTATTTCCAATCTGGGTAAGAGAGGGGGGAAAGGGAAAAAGGAGGGAAGGGAAAGAGGGGAGGGAAAGAAATGAATTCACAAATAAATGTATTAACAAGAAAATGAATGAATGAAATGTAAACAAAATCAAGAAAGGCTTTTTATGTAGAACCAATGAGGATTTATGGTTAAACTCCAATTTAATCTGAAAACTCACTTTTACCTGATTATCCATTTCTCTAATCATAGCTTAAGGTTTTACTATAGAATTCATTATGCCAGGAAAGAATTGTTGAATTTGTATTTAGCCGAGTAAAAGAATACATGTAGAAAAGGTCAGGAAGAGAAGGGAAAGACAAAGGAATCATTGCTCAAAAATAAAATACCAGGATTGTATACAGGCAGTGGCTTTATCTACAGCAGAGGCTCCAGAGCCTATTTTCATTACCACTAAGTTGCCTCTTTTCAGATTATGGCAATTACACTGTCAAGGTTATCATGATTCCAATGCACTGTGAAGCTCCTCTGCTTAAATAATCATATAAACACTATTCCAGTACTAAAAAGAGGCAGCACATTGGATCCACCCATTTCTACAGTGAGAAAAAAAGCCAACAGCACCTCCATACTGAAGAAACATTGGCCTAAAGTATAGTTGCAAAAGCCACTTCTTGGCATCTCTGGGTATTACAATGTCATATTAGAATACAGAATAGGTTGAATGTAATAGTGCTGTTGAGCCTGAGATGAGAAATCTTTAAAACCCTGAAAAGTGTATAATAAACTCAGCTGGCTTTCCAATGCTAAAAGTAACACTGGGTTTATCTGGCAGTTGAAACTATAAATGATGAGCAGGATGGCCCAATTCCTTCTCTAGAGGAGAAGTCTATATTCCTCAAATATATTTCACCATTTTAGAAATTCCATTTCTACTTCCAAATGCTTGTTCCAGCAAATGGCAAAATAATACATTGCCCCAGCTGCTAGGTGAAAAATAAATAGCCCTTGGAAATCAGAAAACCAACCAAATTGGCTGAAAATGTAGTAACCTTTTTATTTTTAAGATAAGAAAGTTAAGGCATTTCAAAAATGTTTATACAATTATCTTGGAGGAAAGTTTAGAAGTCTGCTGTAGTCCTTAGATTAAAAATCTATGAGGCAGCAACTTCATGTTGGCTTAAGTCAATTTCAGCTGACTTTTCCGGATATAGAAACTGAGGTTTTATCTGCTGTAGCCAAATAAATACTCTTCTTAAGTGGAATACTCGATTCTATTAGCAGTCAACTGATCCAATATAGTGTTTTTGGTTTGTTTTTAAAAGAAGTATTTTGGCTAGGGTCACTATTTTCATGAGGAAAAAAAGAGGGTTCCTTTAGTAAATAGGCCAAAGAATAGTATAGATACATTCATCTCTCTAAATTTCTTCTCACTTCAAAGTTGTTGAATTAAAACCCATGACTATTATTTTTTAAAAGTGTGAACTGAAACATTTATACCTGAGAGTTCCTAAGTAACAAAAAAAATGTATTCCATTATTTTGGAAACCCCATTTCTATTCCCAAATGCTTGTTTTGGCAAGTGGCACAATAATGCATTGCCCCAGCTGCTGGGCGAAAAATAGTCTTACTCTTTGGAAATCAGAAAACCAAGCAAATTGGATGAAAATGTATAGCTTTTTTTTAAGATAGGAAATTTAAGGCAATTCAAAAATGTCTTTGTGAAACCTCTGAAAATACCTCAAAGAAAGAGTAAACCCACTGTGAGATAGTCCTAAACAATCTTTCATCCATTCTTCTCACTGTAGTCACAAGTCAACTATACTCAGAGAGGATCCAGAAAGAAAATGTGACTTCTTTCATGATGTATCTCAATCAATAAGTCAGGCTAATATCTAAGTTTTAAGTAGATGACAAGGTTATAGGTGATCCAAGCAACAAACTAAAATCATAATCATAAATACAATTTAGTGTGGTAACCAGATAACACTTATAATAGTGTTAATGTGATGTGCATTTAATTATTATTATGAATTATAAGCTCCATGACAATTGACAAAATAATTTGGCAAAATTAGCAAAAATAGCCACTCACATGAATTAATTATTTGGTATTATTTTTAGATAACAAACTAAGCATTTTCAGGGTCAACTGAAGACAAAATAGGAGAGATGCATAAGAACTATAGAAAGTATAAGATGTGGTTGTCCCTCTGAAGACCCCTAAATCTGTTATCTGAAAGAACCAGGATGGACAAGCCTTTTTTTTCCACTGGGGTTGTCCAAACACTAGGTATTTAGGGAATCACCAGATGCTCAACCCAGAGGAAATGAATGAGTCGCAGGTCAGAGCCAATATTGGCCTCCCAAGATATGCTCTGTGTAGAGTCCCCCTTCTTTAGTGGGAGTCACTCCCCTTCATCGAATAGCAAATGCCCCCAGCAAGGTGGATTAACATTACATGGTGATGAGAATAAAAGCCAAAACTGTTGCCAGAAACTTGTTACTACTTCTCCCATAAGTCACTCACATAGTAGTCAATTCTTGCTGGTCTGACACTCAGTTGCCACATACCCTCTACTGAGGTCTGATGTGTATACCTTGTTATCATTACGCCACACACACACACACAACACATTTTACATTCTATCCCCGATGATAACTATTGAGGATAATATAACTGTCTGGAAATTTATGAACATATAATTATGAGGTCAATCCTGACTATTAGTCTTCATCTCCATTGAAGGAAAAAACAAAGAGAATATGAATGCAAATTGCCCTAGGAAGGATTTAGGTTAAACATGATTAAACACAATTCTATGATTTCTGTGATTCATGAGTTTCAAATTTTCTTCCAAAATTTGGCAACATCTTGTTTGGTTCTTTTCTTCAGTAGGATATCATTTAGTGTCATACAGGATTTTGAAATGATATATTCAGAAAGAAATGTGATCTAGGGAACAGGTAGTGGATCAGCAGATTGGGAGCCAAGCCCAGAGATAAGTGTTCCTTGGTTCAAATCTGGCCTCAGATGCTTCCCAGCTGTGTGACCCTGGGCAAGTCATTTAACCCCCCTTGCCTAGCCCATACTATTTTTCTGCCTTGCAACCAATATGCAGTATTGATTCTAAGACAGAAAGTAAGTAAAAAGAGGGGGAGAGAGAGAGGGAGAAAAAGGGAGGAGAGGAAGAGGAAGAGAGAAACAGACAAACAAACAGACAGACAAACAGACTAACCTACATGGGTCTATCTACCCAGAAGTTGATTATTTACTTAACTAGGTATATTCAAGTTTCTCAGGGTTAAAAAAAATAACATGTTTTGTTACCAAATTGTATCACCAATTTATTATAATCTAGGAAGAAATTAGATTCATCTGCTAATTTTGTACTACTATTCTTCTTACTATGGAATAGCAGCTTCTAATTTTCTTCTGTGCCAAAAATGGGCAAGCCATTGAACCTCCCTAGGTCCCCATTTCCTCAACTATAAGTGAAGGGACTGAGACTAGATGGCATCTAAATGTATTTCAAGTTCTAAGTCTATGATCTTTTCTAAGGCATTGGAAGAGGATCAAAGTCAAGAGACACTCTATTATGGTTATTTACGAGCCGGGGGGTCTAATGGATAGAGCACTGAACTTAGAGTCAGAAAGGCCAGGTTCAAATACAGATTCAGACACTTACTATATAACCATGTGCAAGTCATTGAACCCTTGTCTGCCTCAGTTTCTTCATCTGAAAATGGGGATACTAATAGCACCCAGGGTTGCTGTGAGAATCAAATTGGGTATTTATAAAGAACTTTCAAACTTAAAAAGTGCTATATATATAAATGTTATCCATAATAATAATAATTATTATTGCTATATCCTCTACAAGATTATGCTGAGAGAACTATTTATTCATTTTATATCTCCTTTCCCATATCTAGTGCTTCTAGCATGGGGCTTTGTATATAGTAAATGCTCAATTAATTTTTGCTGAATTGAATTTAAATGTGTTCATATCATGTGCCCATAATTAATTAATAAAGAGACATTCAGTTGATTGGCATTGCATGCAAATATTTTGGAATAAAAGGGAGATGGGTAGTGAATCCCTATTATTCAACCATGTCTTAAACTGGATTTTGAACCTTAACACATTTCTGTCATTTATATCCAGAAAGGACATAAAAATAAGTCAAGGACAGTCCATGGAGCAATAAATATGAATGACAATAGTAATTGAGTAGATTTTTCCTGTTTAAGATTTAATGTTTTAGATTTACTTCCTCTACAAATAATGTGGTTTCAATGGATGAATCTTCTAAGTTAGGAGAAAACTATCTTGGACTATCAGATCAGAGTTAAAGTTTCAGAGTTTTTGTTGGCTTTTCCTTCATTAAATATTATATGTCATTTATCCATTGACTTTTCATTATAGTTTTTTTTCAAATCACTGAGCTATAAAACACTTCCAGTTTCCAAGAAATGATTCATTTGGGTCTCACTATATTATCTTTTGTGTCCATATCTCTCTGCTATTTTAAAGAATACCAAAAAAAAACCCCACATTAGATGACTAAGAGTTTGAAATGACTCTTCCTTTTATAAGTTTAGAGATCAAAAAAGAGAATGAGTCCTATGTAAATATTACACTAAATATGTAAAACAAGCATCTATTTTTAGTTCTATCAACTATTTCCCCTCTCTTATTTTTTTCTAAATAATGCTTGAGAATGGAACATTTGAATTGAGCAAAGTATTTAAATTGTCCAGGTTCCAGGGAGCCATAGAAAAGTACTTTAAATATGTATCAACACTCCACCCCCATGAACCTTTGGAAATCATAGAGTATGTGCTAAAGGGTCTATGGGAAAAGAAGTCTCCTGTTCTGTTACTTGGATGACCCCTGCTGGCTAACTTTTACTTTAAATTTGACCTGTTTCATGTCTTTAAAAGCTGAAGGATGTCTGTCAATGGGTGCCCTGCTCTCAGAAATTATTTTCTAGACCCAAGTAAGAAAAGGATGAAAAGTGTGTATTCTGTTATCTTCTTTAGGGCCTTCTGCTTTCTTAGCTTTGAGTCTTGGCTGGTGGAAAATCCCAGAAATATTTGGCCTGAATCAAATGCTTTAAAATAAAGACCTGGAACAAACTGCAATCTTTTGTAACTGAGAATGTTGGAGAGGCTTGTCTCTTAGAAATCCTTTGTTAAAATTGTTTTGAATATGAAGGTTCCATTCCATCTCAGGAATTTCTGAGATTCCTTGGGAAAGTGCTCTCCTTCAAACTATAGATCCTAGGAACTCAAGAGTATCTGATTGATCTTTCTTTGCTCTTCCAAGCAAATGAAATGGTAAGAAGCTTGCACCTGGGCTCAGCTCTTCCTAATAGGATCACTTCAGTAATCAAGAGGCAAAGAGATGATCCTCTCTAATAGTAAAGGATTGGAAGGAAGGTGTCTAAGATGTAAAAGAGGAGAGGGAAAGGGAGAGGGAGAGGGGCAAAGGGGAGAGAGAAGAGAGAGAGAGGGAGGGAGGGAGAGAGGAAAGGAGGGAGGGGAAGACAGAGAGAGAGAGAGAGAGAGAGAGAGAGAGAGAAAGAGAGAGAGAGAGAGAGAGAGAGAGAGAGAGGAACAGGTCATAGAAAAATAATCAGAAATGTTGATTTTTAGAGGGTTTTTCCCCTCTCTAGTGCCATCATCTATTTTTAAAAAAAGAGAAGGGTTCATAGAGACCAAGTCCCTGATTTCATACATAAGGTTACACAGCAAACATGACTGAGTCCCAAACTAGAACCCATATCTGCTCTAATCCAAGGCTTCCAGAATTACATCCTACAGCCTCCTCTCTGTAAGCCTAGCTGCCTGCTCTCAGGTCTTTTATGCTTTCAGCCAGAGAGGACATAAATAGTAATAATGGGGCAGCTGGGTAGCTCAGTGGATTGAGAGCCAGGCCTGGAGATGGGAAGTCTTAGGTTCAAATCTGGCCTCAGGCAGGTACTAACTGTGTGATCCTGGACAAGGCACTTAATCCCCATTGCCTAGTCCTTACCATTCTTCTGCCTTGGAACCAATACACAGTATTGATTCTAATATGGAAGGTGAGGGTTTAAAATAATGATAATCCATTTTGTGACTTTTAACTCTATTACCAAAAAAAAAAAAAAAGGTAAGTAAATTAGGAATCTCTCCCCATATATAAAGCCCAAGGAATTGAGAATCAAATTGAAATTTGTCACACCACAGACGTCTTCTGGAACTTCCTACTTCAGCCCAGCCTGTCTTAACCATCTTCACTCCTACCTTTGGGAGGAGGTTTTCTGAGATCAGGTCGTCTGAGGTCAGGAACTGAGGGCCATAATCAGCTATTTTGCTAATTACATATTATCCAACACATTAGTTTTAAATAGTCCAATTCCCTTCCTACCACGTTTCAACGTCCTAAACCCAACTTGATTCTTTTCCATCCCCGGAGCTAACCCAGGTTGCTGTTAAAAACAGGTGCATAAATGGTTCATCTTTCAAAGAGTGGAAAGCGAAGGGAACTAACTATGGGTCTGAGCTAAGAACACCGAGGGAGTTCACCGACCAGAGAGCGATGTTCTCTAGCTTAGAATCTATTTCCTCTGCTTTCTGTCCTTAAAATCTTGTAGAAAATTGTGTCTTTGTTAATTATACGCTCTGATAACTAACTAATAACAGGTCAGCGAGAGTCAAACCTTCCACACTGTAAGGAGACAGCGATTATAGACTCAGGAATGACGAAGACCAGAAACTCACTTCTCTAGCCCAACTCCCCTTCTTCCCCAGCCCCCGCCACTTTTATCCCCTGGGATGGATACCAGAGGTTCTCTCCCCCGAGTTTTAAGCATACTCCCTATGTTCACTTGTCTGAGGAAATCAGGGTCTGATCACACCTCCTTAATTCAACCAGAGCTCCCCTATCCCACCCTGAAAACCCGACCCATTTGAGGAGAGATGAAGTACACCCCAATATTTCCTTCTCCTTTTCCTGTGCTGGTGGGTGAACAGAGAGGGATGCTGTGTTTTTTTTTTTTTTTTTTTTTCCTTGAGTAGTAAGGGCTTACAAGTGTGCGGGGGCATCTTCTTCCTCTCCCTACCACGAGCCTGAAGTGTCCCCCACCCTGTCTCTAAGATGGGGCAGGGTAACAGAATCATAGTAGGCACCCCTTACACGCGCAGGCGCGCGCCCGCACGCACACAAACACACACACACACACACACACACACACACACACGAAACAGCATTTTTTTTTTCCTCTGCCTTCTCTTCCTACCTGAATTCAGGGACCACATTAGGCTGGAACCGGTAGAAAGGGGTGGAGAGAGTGACCAACCAGCCAGGTTTGTAACTCCCGTTCTCACATTCCAGGTATGGTAGAGACCACCTGACCTGGTTCTTTTCCCCTCCTGAGAGGTCCCGGAGCCTCCAGCTGTGGCCCAGACCCCGGATTCCCTGATTGGAACCTCGGCGGTGTAAATGGGGCCTCCATTTGCGCCTCAGGCCATGAAACCATTCGGTCTCGAGGGTGGTGTTGGCCAAGTGGTGAGCAGAGGAGGACAGGTTCTGTAGGAGGATGCGGCTCTCCCCACGAGTGGCTTGAAGGAAGACCTGGGGGGCTGGAGAGGACAGTGACTCGGTGCTGAAGGTAATGGCTGCCCGTGAGATACTGGGCTCATCTTCAAAGAGGCTACGGATCAGCGCCTGGTACCACTCCAGGTCGTCCTGCAAGTTCTGCTCTAGTGACTTATTGATCATGTTGAGGAAGTTGGTGGCGTAGATAAGCGTGTCCATCGCCCCGTGCAAGGAGGGGTGCAGGCTGACCATGGCGGGGGACTTCCCCGGCAGGCCCGCTGCCAGCTCGAAGCGGCCGGAGCAATTGGTTCGCTTCAGTTCATGGGAGTCCCCTGTGTAGAGGTAAGAGGCCACCTCTGTGGGCAGCTCCTCGGAGAGTTTCTGCGCCAAGATGGTGCCGTCGATGGACCGGCTCCAAAGAGTCGAAGAATCTGAATCTCTGTTGGGCTGATGGCCATGCTGCTTCCCTCTAAGGGTCCTCTCTCTATGGGGTTCCAGGCGCCCCGGTGGGTCACGGCTGAATCCGGCAGCTCCCAGTCCCAGTTGAGCAAGCAGGAGGCAAAAGAGTAAGGGGTAAACCATGTCTCTTGGCTGTCTCGGAGTGAGGGGAGCAGAGGTGATGGGAAGTCACTTTTCAATATTTTTTATTAATAATCGTAATTGTATTACTATTGTTAGTCGTCCTTCTGAGATGATATCAAGGAGAGGAGGTGGAGATTTTAAAAATAAGAAATTTTAAAAATAGCCTGGATCTCAAAGCAACTGTAAGCAGGAAACCAAGTCACCTGTGGCAATGCTGACTGCGATCTCCTCTCCACAATAGGCTAGCCTTGGGGATTACGCACCTCGCAGCCTTGATCTGAGCAGGTTACATCCCATCTCGCTACACGGCAGCTATAGTTAGCCTGCTTACGTCTTTATCCCCATCCGTTTCCACTGCCGCTTTCATTGAGGTGTGTTAACGAGATGCTTCTGCTGCTGCCGCCTGCAAGCGCCGCTCCATCATCTAACCAGTGGCAGGTTCTCCCCCTCTTCACCCCCCTCCCCAACTCAAGCTCCTCCTCATTCACTTCCCACGGAGACTCGGATTGCGCGCGCACAGACACACACACACACACACACACACACACACACACACACACACACACACACACACACACACCACTGCAAGGAAATCTGAAGAAGCAAAGATTTTGGAGAGAGAAAGAGGGGAAATGGTGTGCTTGTCTATGTGAAGAAAAGGATGATGCATAAATGGCTGGTTGATTGAAGTGCATTGGTTTGGCCAAGAAAATATACTTTCCTCCCTCCCTCCAGTACTGGATGTTTTGGGGTTTTTTGGGGGGGACAAAAGGGGGGGGGCTGGCGATGGCCGTTAACTAGGCAATTTAGCCACAACCAACCCCTTATTAACGCTAAGAAGGGCCTTGTAGGTCAGTATCCAGTCATCTCGCTCCCTGAATGGTCGATTCATCTGTCAATCATCAAGCTTCCTTTCACCGGGCAGGCATAGGGAGCTGTCCAGTGCTGAATCCGAAAGGATACAAGGCGACTGCAAAGGGTCATCTGGGTGGAGGGGATGGGGTATTAAGGGAAAGGAAAGAAGGAGAGGGGAGAAGGAAGCAGAGAAAGAGAAGGAAGTGAGGAAGAAGGAGGAGGAGGATGAAGAAGGGAGGGAGAAGGATAAAGAGGTGGAGGAGGAGGAGGAGAAATTCCAAAAGATATGAAACCCTCAGGGAAAGACCAGAGATTTGGGATCTTACCAAGCAAACCTAGTTTGAGAACAATGTTGACATTTTCATATTCTCAATTAAAGCAGAATTTTGCTCTGGGATTTGTGTCTAGGGAGGGGAAGAATAAGTAGACTTGGTATCTACCTAAAAAAAAGAAAAAGAAGAAGGGAAATAGTTTCCCGTGCATCTGCTCCTTTTAGGCAAATTATTAAATCATCTTCCTTGGTTTTGATTAAAAAATAAAAACAACTACTTTCTGGAGCTATACCTAAGTATGAGCAAGTAATGGAGACATCTGCTGGCAAACTCTAAAAATTGAAACTTAGAATATTCTTAGACAAGGGGATGGGGATAGAGTAGGCAGCAAAGAAGTTGTGAGGCAGGGTCATTATAGAAGCAACATAAAAAGGGTATATGTGTTGTGGGTAAATGATTTCTTATACTGTTCAGGAAAAAATATTACAATGCTTAAATCCAACCTTCTGTGATTAAAGTTGTCCATCCCAAAATGTCCTTTGACCTCAAGTAACTCTCTAGAAATGCCAGAAATGACTATAAGGTATTTTCAATTCCCCCAGGACCTAGATCCACCCAAAGCATACTTGTTTTAGGTTAGCACACCCAGGAATTCCTGATGGGTCTACCCCAAACATTTCTCACTCCATATACCTTGATTTTAGGCTGTCCTCTTGGGGAAATTGTTAAACTGAATACATGGGGTTCCTGTTTGGAAAATCTTCGTCAAAATCCTATATAATGTAAATCTACCAGATCTGGAGAGAACCATCCCTCTTTTCTGACTCATTCCCTCTACAAAAATGACCTAATAAATTTATTTCTAAAAACAATTTCAGATTTGGGGATCTGTACTCACAAACAGCAGTGTCAGTTGCTGCTGCTACATAAGAGATATACTGTAATATGATGGAATAAGCTCTGGATTCGGAATCAAAGAAACTGGATTTCAGTCTTAACTCTGCTACTTACAAACTGTGTAACCTTGGCAAATCACTACATATCTCTGAATCTTAGTCTCCTCATATATAAAATGAGAGGATTAATCTAGGTGATCTGTAATATCACTACCAAATTCTAAATCTATAATCTTATGAAATGAAATCAAGCATGAGAGTTGGAGTCAATGACCTAAGTTTGATTGAAAGAATAACTGTTACTTCACTATCAGCATGGCAATAGGTCTCCAGTGGAATATCCATGTACTCTAGTGGAGTATCCAAGTATCTGTGCTTGTCCCTGTGCTATTTAGTATTTTCATCAATGACTTGTATAAAAGTATAGTTAGTATGTGCATCAAATTTGTAGCTGACACCAAGGCAGGAGGGATAACTTAAGATGCATATGATAGAGGTATAGATAGATAATGATTGTTTTGAAAAAGATAGGGAAGTTTCAGTAGACTGCAAACTCAGTCAATATGTTTCAGCAAAGCAATGGAGCTAATTTAGTCCTGGACTATGTAAAGAAGGGGAAAGCTTCAGGAATAAGGAGATATTAATTCATTGGACTTCATCTAAAGCATTACGTTCTGTTGTAGGCATTACAGTGTAAGGCTAGAGTGTCCAGAGGACAGCAACCAGAATGGTGGAAGTCTTTTGAGTCCCTGACATATGAAAATTGATTGAAGGAGTGAAGTCTAAAGAAACAAAAACTCAAGGAGGGAATGATAAATGTGTTCAAGCATTTGAAGGACTGTCACATGAAGGAAGAAGTAGATTTGGGTTTTTTGGCCCCAGACATTAAAAAAAACTTACAAAGAATAAGGTTTTATACTTGGTATCTGGAAAAGCTTCTAAGCAATTATATCTGCCCCAAAATAGAATGAGTTCTCTTCAGCTTAACAAGTCAAACAAATGTTTATTAAGTACCTACTGTGTTCTGGGGACTGTGCTAAGGACTGGGAATATAAATAAAGACAAAAAGCAAGCAGTCCTTAATCTCAAGGAGTTCACCATTTTATGGGAAAGACCACAAGCAAACAACGATGTACAAATAAGATATGTACAAGATAAATGGACATCATGTTGGAAAAGTACTAGCAATAAGGTGGATCCAAAAAGGTTTCTTGCAGAAGGTAGAACCTGGTATGAGTCTTAAAGGAAAGCAAAAAATTCTAAGCATGGAGGAGAATTAATGAAAATACATATATTTAGGAGATAAAATGTCACATAGGCAAAACTGCAAAAAGGCCAGCATCATTTGATCATAGAGTATATGGAAGGAAGTAGAGTATAAGAAACTGGAAATGCAGAAAGGGACCTATTACAAAAAACCCTAAAAGCCAAATGGGATTTTATATTTTATTCAGTAGATAACAGGTAGCCACTGGAGTTTATTAAAAGGAGGGAAAACAGCCTAATCAGATAGAATGAACACATTTATAGATAAGTATAGGATGAATATGAGAAGGAAAAGACTTGAAGTGGAAAGATGAAAGAGGAAACTATTGCAATAGTCCAGGTGTAAGATGATTGTGGCCTTTATAATAAAAAATAATGAAATCATCCGGAGAAACAAAAAGTCAAGGATCTCAAGGGAAATAAAGAAAAAAGTCAAAAGGAAGGTAACCTTGCAGTACCAGATTCTATACAGTATTCTATACTATACTATACTAGAATCTACTAGAATCTACTATACTAGAATCTACTACTATTCTGTAAAGCAGTAACCATTTAAATAATTTTGTAGTAGTTAAGAAATAGAAAAGCTGATCAGTGAAACAAAGGGTACCAGAAGAATGGTAAGATCAGAAGAAAAAAGGAACTGTTTTGTAGAGAGGTTGTGAAGGCAGAATTGACAGGACTTGGCATTGGGAGGGTGGGAGAGAATGAGCCTGAATGACTGAGATGATGGTGGTATTGAAAATAATGGAGAAGCTAGGAAGAAGAGAGGGATATTGTGGGGAAAATATAATGAGTTCTGTTTTGAGCATGCTGAGTTTAAGATGTCTATGGAATATCCAGTTTTAGATGTCCAAGAAGTGACTGGAGATGTAAGATTGAAAATCAGAAGGGATATTAGGGCTGTATAATATATCTGAGAATCATCAGCATAAAGATGATAAGAGGTGGCAAGTGCCCCCTTCTTGGGGGTCCTCAAGCAGAAGATGGATAACAACTTGTATGTTATATTAGGGGTTGTTGTTTTCGTATTTGCATTGGTCTAGATGGCAGCTTAGTTCCCTTAAAACTGTAAAATTCTGTTAAATCCTGGATCAGATTCTTTCTGACTGTGTGGTTATAAGATAGTCACTTGACTTCTCTGACCCTCAGTTTTTCTTGTCCATAAAAGGGACATATGCAACCTTAACAAGGTTATTGTGAGGAAAGTCCTTTGTAAACCATAAAAAATAAATAAATAGGAGCTACTATTAATAAGAATGTTTCTAAATTATATTTTCTTTAAGGGAGTTTCTTTAAATCATTGGTGTCAAACTCAAATGGAAATGATCCCTGTCAGCAGCATAGTGACTTAGAAAACCACAAATTCACATTATCTATATCATACCTTATTTTAATTTATTTTGTTAAACATTTCCTAATTTCATTTGAATCTGATTCCTACAAAACTAAGGAGTCATGCAGAATGGTATACAGCTGGCAGGTGATGAGATTGACCCCTCTGCTGAAAAATAATGGGTAAGAATTTAGGAGCACTTTGTAGGAACAGGGATGGTTACTCTAAAACAGGGGTTGGCAACATATGGCTCTCAAGCCAATTAGGCTCTTTCTGCAGGAGCCATAAAGTCAATTTTTTTCAGGCGCTGTTACAGGAGCTCCCACTGTTACAGGAGCGCACACTGTGAGCATTGTACAGCTCTCATGAAATTACATTTTAAAAAATGTGTCACTTATGGCTCTCACGGCCAAAAAGGTTGCTGACCCCTGCAAATCTAAAAGAAGAGAGAGGAGATAAATAAATATGCTGAGCTTTGAAAGGTTGTTCAGAAACTATTTGTTAATTTTTTTTATGGTTTTTGCCTTCTTGGAAGCCTGAGGGCAGAGATGAGAATTGGGTTTACAGAAGTCTTAAAGATGTTGTTCTTTAAATTAAATGACTCCTCTATCTTCATATTTCCCTGTAAAGTCAAAGATAGAATTGCTAAACTCACTTGTCAGGTAGAGGAAATGTTGGACACAACATTCAAAAACTGGTATTTAGATTCTTTGTACATTGTTCTTTCAAAAAAGATAAGGTTTAACTTGAAGATGATATATGTGAGACTCATTTGTTAAAATACATTTCCTCAAGCAAGTAGAAACATCTTCTTTGTATTTTGAAAGAAGGGTTGTCAGACAAAGATAGAGTATCTAATTTTCTAAATTGTAGTATAATTATGTCTGCATATCTATAGAAAGCTTACTTATTAAATTCGTATTTATCCTTAAAATAAGGACCATGTGCCTGATCTACTTTCCATTGAAATAAAGCTTGTATCACATATGTAAATACAGATTCACATGCACATATGTGTAAGTATCACCTTGCTCTAATAGTTTACATATTTAGTAATATGTATGTTATGAATAAAGGCACTCTTTACTTACGTTTTCATTTTGTTGTTACATAAAATGTGACATTTATTGGCCCATTTAAAGAGGAAATTGTATTTGACAAATTCCTTGGTACACTATAACTAGCTTTTTTAAAAACCTAAGAGAATTTTCAACATCTTTGAAAATTCACTAAGTACAAAAATTTTAAAGCAAGACATAATTCCACTAGTATGTTCTGCTCTCAGTCTTTCTATTGATCCAACATAAATCAGAAGCTCTGAGTTCTCATTCTAACTACATCCCAAATAAGCTTTATGACTTTGGATAAACCACTTAATATTTTTATAGCTCATTTCCTCATCAAAAAGAGATAACTATTGGGTAGCACTAATAATTCTGTACCTCAATATCCTTAGCCATGAATTGTGAGCTAAAGTATTTGATCAACACAGGATACAAGAAAGGACATTTATAAGGTTCTTTTAGCTCAATAAACTCAAACTTCTTAGAAATCAGTGCTAATCCCCTAAAAAGATAATAAGAACAATGGTGGGCTAAAAGGGCCAACATTAAGATGAGCTCTGGGCAATTATTTAATAATGTTCTAGATCACATTCTATAAGTTTTTGTTCTTATCTAAGCACAGAGCCTCAGCTGTGAAATTGCAGTGTTGGTAACATTATATAATATATCTATATTTTGCTGACGGTTATAATTGGTCACAAAGATAGTAATCAGCTTCTAACAAGAGTTGAAAAAATGTTCACCTTAATTTATGCCAGCCTATTTCACTAAAGACTCTATAACCATTATGGATCAGAAGACTACTCTGGCACCAAGATCAAATCTAAGACATTACAATAATTTGGAGGGAATTCCCTTTCCAACAGTAACAAAACAATACAGTCAAAAGTATTATATGGTGTTAAAAAGGGTAAACTGGTCACCTTGTATTTCATCCTTTATTATGAGCTATTATGAGGACAAGGTCTTAGGTACATAAGACAAAGAACAAAGTTACCAAAATAATGAATAGGAACCTCTTTACACAAATTTTATTTTTTGTAAATCTTATGGTTTTCATTGATACAGTGAATGAGCACCAAAAACACAGATGGGTAAGTTTTCATAAACCCTGTATTTTCTCCGTTACTTTTAGTAATACAGTTTCTCTCTCTCTCTGTCTCTCTCTGTCTCTCTCTGTCTCTCTGTCTCTCTGTCTCTCTGTCTCTCTCTCTCTCTCTCTCTCTCTCTCTCTCTCTCTCTCTCCTCTCATAGGCATTATACCATTCATCATCCTCATTTTATAAGTTCTGAACTAGAATAAATACTTTAGGAATAGAAATCCTGGCACAAATTATCTCTAGGGTCCCTTATAAATCTGAGATCCTATGATTCTCTCTGCCTCAGGTCAACCAAAAAAAATCTACTAGGTTTAAGAAAGGTAAGGCTATATGCTTCAAACTCATTGGGAGGAAGCATTTGCCACAGTCTTAACAGGGACATCAAAATGTAGCTAAAACCCTCCAAATCAAAGCTACACACTAACTCAAATAGAAAACTTTGAAAAGAAAATAGAATCCCAAGGCTCCTTCAAGGTTCAGTTCATTCACCATCTTCTAGAAAAAGCCTTTCCTGGTACTTCAAGTAGCTATTGCCTTACCTACTGTGTTTTTAAATATTTATTCATATTCATATATACATATATATGACAATAATTATATATGCGTGTGTACCTACTACCTACATTAATTTATTCAGGGTTATACCAATAAAACTACTAAAGGATTACTTTATAAATCTTGAAAAAAATAAAAATAAAATTCATCTGGAAGATAAAAAGGTCAAGAATCTCAGGGGAAATAGTGGGGACAAGAGGTAAAAAGGAAGGGGACCTAGCAGTACTAGATCTCAAACTATATAACAGTATTCTGAAGAATAAAATGACTCAATGGTCTACTTTAAGACTTTGCTGTCTGATTTCTCCAACATAGCCCAGGAAGTCCTTGAGGGCATAAATCATTTTTTGTTTCATCTTTTTAATGCCAATGCTTAACACATCAAGCACATAGTAGGCTGTTAATAAAGATTAATAAAAGCTTGTGGGGTGAAAAAAGATAATATTAGGAGTGTGAATAACAATAAACTGGGACACATCCACATCTCACAAGGGAAAGACAGACAGAGGAACACGGGTAAATCTAATAGGGATGTAAGGTTTGGGAATGGCAGTTGGCCAGTAACTGCCAACCTGCCAACCAGGGAAAACCAGTGAAGTGGGTTCTTTAAACTAAGAAGAGACAAGAAGTGCTAACAAACTAGGTTTTATTTGTAATAACTGAGGGAAGTAGGGAGAGGGGTATTTCTATTCTAAAGAATAGGCTAATAGTTTAACTAACTAGATTTCTAGCTAAGTTGGTCTCTAACTAAACTAGGAGGGACTACAGGGTCAAAGATACTCCAAGCTGGTCAAAGATGTTACAGGACAAGTTCAAAAGCAGCCAGTTACTTCAAAGCAGACTCCAGGGAGTAAGGAAAATTGATATGCTGTCCACCGACAGATAACCCAATCCTTTCCTCAACCTAGGCCCCGATGTTTCCTTGAAGAATATTCTTCTCAGTGGTATCCCCACACTGAGAGCTCCTTGGGTATTTGGCAAAAGCTGGACCACACAGCCACACAACACCTCCTTTCCTTCAGCTTGGTCAAACTCCACAGCTTTTCAAAATCCCTGCCCCATTCCATTACAGAACTCTTAGGTCTTTAGAGTCAACCTGGCAGCCTGGGTGCTACCACTTAATCTCCCCATTTTACAGGGGTTAGATTGGAATAATAGAGTAGAATCACAATATACTAGGCCTGCTTCAAGATCATTTTTTAATTCCTTCTTTTTATTTAAATGAGAAAACTGAGGACAAGAAGTAATCAACTTGCCCAAGGTTTTGGGAAGAATTTGCCCTTTCCTATATATCATGGAGGCTGTCCTCTGATTTTCTTCATGGAAAGCAATGTGGTAGAATAGAGAGAGTTGGGCTTAAAATTAGGAATCAATCAATAAACATTTGTTAAGCACCTACTATGTGCCAGGCACTGTGCTAAGCACTAGGGATATAAAAAAGAGGCAAAGAAAAGCTAGGTTCAAATCTTGTGCCTGATATTTAACTAGCTCTGGTACAATATACAGATTATATTATTTATGAACCTCAGGTTCCTAATATGTAAAATGGGGATATTAGCCCACATAGTATCTACCCATAGGCTATCATGGGGCACCAGAGATATGCAAAGTACTTTGCAAACTTTAAAGTCTAATCCTATTACATAGCCTAGAAAGTTAGTGTAAAATTTTTAGATATACATGTTTTCTGTTGATAGAAAAGCAATATATAAGGGGGGAGATAATTATGATAATACAATTTTAATATAGTGATTATTTTAAAATGGAAGAGGTTGTGCTTGTATATCTTTAAGTGGGAAGAGTTAAGAGGAAGTCAAAATCTTCAGCAAGAATGAGGGTCAGATAAACCAATAAGGGCTGCTGCCAACATCATGTTTTTCTGTGTTTTATATAATTGAGTTATAGAAATAAATATACTCTTTTAAAACATTCTGACTTTGCCAAAGAGTAGGGAGATTTCATACAAGGAAGAAAATTATGTAGCATAGTGAAAATGGTGCTAAATGGAGGGTGAGGAGAACTGGGTTCAATATCCAGTAATGCTATTCACCAGATATGTGAAAATATCTTAAGTCTTTCAACATCCGTTTCCTCATCTGTAAAATCAAAGAGTCATCCTACATAAACTCTATGGTTCTGTTCAGCTCTAACTTTCCATGATGCTAAGGGTATAATCACCTACAAATCATATATCTCAAGTTTGACTATATGTGTTTGTTATCAACCTTGAACTTCCCTAATGCTTCTGTAATCAAATAATGACTGTTAACATTGGTTTGAGCAATGCTAGATGTGGGGAAACAAAATGACAGCTGGCACAGCCCCCATTTAAAGCACTGAGTAAGGGAATATAACTCACAAGAGAGACAGCACAGTCTGTCATTACAATACAAGAAAAGGAATTAAAAGAGCCAGTTTCTATTCCCATCCTTGCTGCTGACTCTGAATTGCCTTAAGCGATTCACACAACCTATTTATGTCTGTCTCAGTTTTTCCATCTGCAAAATGGAGATCATAACCCTTGTCACTCTAGAGTGATGGAAAAGTACTCCAAAATGCTAGAGAGAAAAGACCTGGGAAACACAAATCCTTACTATGAGTAGAAAAAAAAATAAAACTAAATGAAATTAAAACACTGGCAAAGAAGTTCTGATCTTTCACATCCAAAAAGCACTACATTTTAGTCAGAAGACCTAGGTTCAAATTCTATGCTCTACTTCTTGCTTTTTGGCCTCATTTTTAGTTTCTTCATATATAAAATTAGGGAATTAAACTAAGTTTTCTCTATGAGCCAAAGAACTTAAAGAGAGGGAATGAGAGAGAGAGAGAGAGAGAGAGAGAGAGAAGGAGAGAGAGAGAGAGAGAGAGAGAGAGAGA
>NC_058134.1:66369755-66423056 GCF_016433145.1 Gracilinanus agilis | reverse complement strand
AGAGAGAGAGAGAGAGAGAGAGAGAGAGAGAGAGAGAGAGAGAGTAGGTCTATGTCATTTGAGGTAGTAGAGGAGATTAATGCTGAAACCTTCTAAGGAAAAACTCTCTCTCTGTGTCATTTGTAAGTTAGATAGCATTCCAAAGATGCCTATGATTTACTTAGCAGTTTATTCTCAGCTGCCTCCAGTTTAGCCTTAACACTCTTAATCCTTGTCAGCATCACTTCTAACAACACTCCATCTCTTTCAAGTCATTTCCTCTTCTCAGTCTGGACTAAAGCTATTTCTTCATTCTCAGTTAAGTTCTTTCTTCGTAAACATGCCATGAATTTACCTGGGAAAAGGTGGGGCTTAAGAGAATAATAATGCTCAGGTATAGATTTGGGCATCAGGGCAGAGAAGGTTGCTCATGGATTACCAGTATTTTCCCCTGTAGTCTTGTCACCTGAAGACCACCTGGTGAATTCCATAACTGCAATAAAAACCCAAGAGAGAATTCATCTGCCTGGAAAAGTCCTTCATATGCTCAAGGCAATACATCTGTTCAGAAGAACCTTGAAGTGTTTGCTAGGTCTCTGTATCTATTCTGCCATAAGTACAGGCCTGGAATAGAGTGGAGCTGCAAAGTAAAGCTAAAGAAGGTAGGTTGCCCAAAATCTTATTACCATGTTATGGAAAACCCTTAATCTACCACTATTCAATCTCAACCCTAATTTTCTCTCATCTATTTTTAAATGAAGCAAAATCTAGGGTAAAAAATTGTGGAAGAGAAAGGAAAATGAATTACTCTTTTGTCTTTGCTGGCCTTGTCTATTTCTTCATTAGGGGACATAAACCTGATACCTTATATTGTTATATTTCTAGATCCTGCTTCCACCTATACCTTTTCTGATCAGTACCAAGCTACAACAGTACAGTTCCTCACATAGGATATTGAAAACTGAATCCTTTTTTGTCTTGCATTTGTCTCTAGATCTCTTCTTGACACACATTAATTTCTGGTAAGTTATTTATTGATGAAGAGTAGGAATTCACAAAGGCAAATAATTTGGTGTGGGAGGGTGAAGTGATCCAAGTACTGTTCCCCATGTAAGATCAAGATAGTACAAAGACCCAAATGCCTGCAATATTTTATTTCTAATGAAAAATTTTCATTTTAATGTTAAAAGTAAAACTTCAGTAGAAAAATAATATGATTTAAATTAAAAGATGATTAAAAACACATATAATTCAAAACTGTTTACTTTCTCTAGATTTCCAGAAATCATTCATCTTGATAAACATATGAGAAAACAGACACCTCACAAAAATTTGCTTCTATCCATCAAATTCTCACAGCAAAGAAAACCAGAAGGGAAATGGCTTGGGTTATTCTGCAAAATATGAGAGTGAGTCTAAAAATAGTCAGGCAAAGGAAAAATATTACTTTTTAAAGTCAATCTTACAGTTCTGATATTTTTTTAATTACTAATATTATAAGGATGATCCAGGAGAATAAAATATATTTTTTAATTACAGATGCTCCACTCAGTGTTAATGAAATGTTTTGTTGTTGTTGTTTTTACAACCCTTGGCTATGATGTCTTGTGAAGCTTGTCTCTAAAGACAAAATGCAGTGGGGTGGTGGGGAGAAACTGGAATAGCTTTCCTAACTCTTTAAGAAGTTGCATAGTCTAAGGTCCTACTCTATTTTATATTAGGATTCACAGAGATAAAGGTGAAAGTGCCTAAAATCATAAATCTTTCTCTTTCTGAACCATTATCTGTCTCTTCACAGTAGGAAGGATGCTGGAACTGGAATCAATAGAGATCTGACTCTGAATACTACCTCTATCATTTATGAACTGTGTAATGAAGAGCTAATCATTCAACCTCTCAATCTCTCAATCATTGCCCTCATCTTTAAGACTGGAATAATAATAGAGGCAGTCAGTTCTGCTATAATTCAGCATATAATGTTCCCCCCAAAACACCACAATATGCAAAAGCATGCAATAAAATCACAGTTCTTAAGGGGGAAATGGAATTAGGGACACAATTCAAGAACTCTATCAGTCACACATACACACACACACACACACACACACACACACACACACACACACAAATAGGAACCTACTTGGGAAAAAAAGGTGGCATGGTTTTACATGTTAAATTGTTAAGAAATAGCATAAATACTAAATAAATAGTGGCCCCTTTGAGCAACTGGGCAGACTGCAACTCTAGATCTTGAGCCTTTGGTGTAAGGGAGTGAGGGGAATGGGGTGGGGGAATATGCAAAGGGACAGTCCTCCCAATCATAACTCCTACTGTTCCAGAAGATATATTACAACAAATATGGTACTTTACCAAGACAAAGCCTTCAAGTTTTCTTGTAAAAGTGGGTTCAGGAATATTGCAGCTTGAGATTTTGTGAAGTGGGACAGTTTTGTCAGTTCTCTATTTTTATTGGGAAAATGAATTCCACAAAAGCAAGCTGAAGAACCAAATTCAAGTCATGCTCAAAATGTTTACCTAATCTATCAAATCAATAAGTTTCCATTTTTTAAAATATTCATTATAGCATCATTGACTATGCTACCTTTCTGATCTGCCAGCTAGGTGGTGCCCTGGACAGTGTTAGATCTGGAGTCGGAAATACCTGAAGTTCAAATCCTGCCCCAAATATTTACTAACTGGAGGACCCTGGACAAGTCACTTAGCCTCAATTATTTGAACTGTAAAATGGAGATAATATAGCACTTACTTCACAGGGTTGATTTGAAGGTCAAATAATTAAGAGGGTAAAGCATTTTGCAAACCTTAAGCCACTATATAAATGGTAGCTGTTATTATTGTTACTGGATGGTTGCAAGATCAGATGCAAGGAAAGTACTTTGTAAAAGTCTTAAAGGTACTATATAAATATTACTATTCAGGTCAGTCTGTCTCTCTCTGACTGTCTCTCCCTTTCTAATAACATTATTTGGAAAAACTTCAAAAAGTCAGATAATCACAGACTATCAACCTAGCTTCATAGTGGAATGACTTCTCACCCTGCTCCCCCATCCCAGATAGGCAGGAGTAGAGGAATATCTTCACTCCCTTGGAGTTTATAATCAGGTTTCCTAAAAATTGCTTTCTGTTTGGATAACTTAGTTTTTAAACACTGGAGTGGATTTCAAGTAGAAGCCTAAGTCCTGTAGGATGTAGAAAACATTTCAGCTTGTCATTGTGATTTGCCCTTGGGGGAAAAGAGTTTCCGGAAAAGCTCTGCCTGAGGCTTGTATAAGAGGCCCAGCTCCTGACAGAGAAGGGCTTCAGAGAGACTTAGGGACATGAAGCATTCAGAGCACCTCCCTCATCACTGTCAGGAAGCTTTTTTTTTGAATCATGTAGCAAAGGCAAAATGTCTCTGACCATCAACTGCCTCTCAAAACTCCTGGGGAGCAGTGATATGTATACTTTTTATATTCACACACTGGATGAGAGAGACTGACTGTACATGGACCAAAAAATGGCACCCATGAGAGAAGAAAGCTAGTAAAGTATCTAAAGTATTATATCCCTTTTTACAGAGAATGGCATTATTGTCCCCTATCTCCAAAAAGAATAAAAGAAAAAATTTCAGAGAGGGAGATTGTAATAAGCAAGAATTTTCTTTAAGTCAATTCAATAGCTATTTATTAAGGACCTACTATGTGCTCCTAGAGCAAGTCAATAAAGGAACATGGGAAATCTCTTTAATAAGAATGACACTTGGCTAGCTGAAATGAATTCAATTAACTTGTGGCCAGAGACAGATTAGCTAATGGTAAGAAGGCAGCATAGTATTATGGAAATCTGAAGGGCTCCAAATGGATCATTCTCACTTGAATTACTGAAATAACCAACTAACAGGTTATCCTGACCCTTCTTTCTTTCATCTCTTCACACTATTATAAGAATCATCTTCCTTTAGTATGGAACTGCTAAAGTGTTATTCCACTGCTCAAAAATCTCAAATGGTTCCTGATGACCTACTGAGTGAAGTTCAAACAACTCCTTTTTCTCCTCAATCTGGCACACATACACCCCTTTTCCAACCTTATCTCATATGATTTCACTACACATACTCAATACTGAACTGAATTGGACTACTCTCTCCTTACCCCCATTGCCCAAAGTTCTTCTACTTGGTACCTTGGTTTTACTCAACAAAGTAAAAGTCTTTCCTTTGTTGCACCTATTTTTTACTATATCCAGTGCTACCAACTTCATAAAATATTCCCCAACCCCTCCATTTAGTAATCTCTAGTAGATCTTACATAGTATTTTGTTTTGAAAATCCCTGATGTACTAATCACATATTATTATTATTATTATTATTATTATCTGTGCATTTGCCACATCCCCAGTAAAATATAGGTACAGTTTCTGCTCACACTGTACGATCAATAAATATTTATTGTATTAATAAAGCAAACAGAGAGAAAGGAAAAAATAGGAAAAGGGGGAAAACAGAAAAGGGAAAGGTAAATTTCAAAATCTCTATGATTTTAAATTCTAATCTTTCTCTCCTACCACTTCTTTTATCTTACTTCTTTCTTTTTTAATCAGTCAATGCTTTAACTTTTTATTGTGTTTTTTAAAGTTCTGAATTTTATTTAATTTAGTAAATTTTTACTTTCAATTTTTGTTCATCTCTCCTTTGTTTTTCAGGATATATAACATAGTGTTTGATTTGGGGGGATTTAATTTGTCGACTTTCTAACTTTTTTAGTTGCATACCCATTTGCTTCATCTGTTTTTTTTCTTTTATATAATGTAAGCATTTTGAGATATAAATTTTTCCATAAGTACTGTTTGAGCTGTATCCCAGAAATTTTGGTACGTTGTGACATTGTTAGCATTATCTTTAATAGAATTATTGTTCTATGCTTTGTTCTTTAACTCAAACATTCTTTCCAATTAATTTTTAATCTGTTTGAAAGACTCTTTATTGAATGTAATTTTTACTATATTGTGATTACAAAAAAATGTACTTGTATCTCCCTTTCTGCATTTATTTGTGAGGACTTTATGCCCTAATCCATGGTCAATTTCTATGAAGGTACTATACACACCTGAAAATCAGGATACAGACAATCCTTGCTTTACATAAATTCACATTAAGCAAATTTGACTTCATAAAAGAATTCTGAAACAAACCTTAATTTTAAAAAATACCTGTTAACTTTATTGTAAAGTATTGTGTTTTTCTCTTTTTCTGCTACTGCCCCTCAATTCAATGCTCTAAAGCCTCCCGATCCTACACATAACAAAAAAAACCAATCTTTTAAAAATCCTCCAAGTGACAGCAAAGAAACTACTACCACAAGTCCTAAGGGATGTAGGGATTAAATTGAGACTTCTCTAGCAAGAGAGAAGACCTTTATTCTCTCTAGCCACCCACTTGCATGTCCCTCAAAGTGATCCTTCTCCTGTTCACTTCTCTTTTCCTGACCCCCATATATCCTTGAACCATGTGTTGGCCCCCTTCCTCCATGGGTGTTTGGCTCCCTTCCTACCTCCTTCTCTCCTTCCCTCCCTTCCCCATGTCCTCAGGCAAATTTTCAGTACAGAAAAGTAGCCTTACATAGAGATCTACAGAATGGTCCCCTTAAGTAAAGTGAGAGCTATCTATACTGCTTTCTACTCCCATTAAATATTCTCCAGAGGTCTATCATATCTAATTTTTCTAGAATTTTAATCATTGCTTTATCTTCTTGTTTATTTTATTGTTAGATTTATCCAGGTCTGACACGGGTAAATTGAAGTTCTCCACTATTATAGTTTTACTCTTTTGCCTCCGGTAATTCCACTTGATGCATCTATGTTCAGTACTAACATTAATTCATTTTCTTTGGTACTTTTTAGCAAAATGGAACTACCATGTTAAATTTGAAATATGTTTGTTTTAAAAGCTGTATGTAATAGAGATTCATTTCTCCACAATTTCATATGTGGTTCTCTTTTTTCTGTTCTTTGAATATGGAAATCTTCACTTTTGTTCATGCTTATAAAATTCGTAGTAATAAAAGAGAATATTTAAATGTAGTTCCCCTATTTATATCTTTTAATTAGATCTATTTTTGCTTTTGCTTTGTCTGCTTTTTTTTAACTTCAACTGAAACAAGATTTTGCTCTAGTCCCTCATTTTAATTACAGATGTATCTTTCTATTTCAAGAATGTTTCTTGTAAATAACATATTGTTGGGGTCTGGTGTGTAATCCCTTCTGCTATCTTCTTCCATTTTATGGGTGAGTTCATTCTACTCACATTCACAGTTATGAATGCTAACTAGTATTTCCTTCCATCCTGTTTCTATTATAGTTATCCTTTTCTTACTCTCTGCTATCTTTAACAGCCTATTTTACTTCTGACCAAGGCTTCCCTTAATCTACCCTCAGTCTTATTCTCTTTTTACCCTGACCTGTCTCTGAACTCCCTTCCTTCCTACTTCTCTGTTGGGTAAGATAAATTCCTATACCCAACTATGGGAGTATGTGTATGTGTATGTAGGTTTCCCTCTTGAACCAGTTCAGGTAAGAGTTTTGTTCAAGTGTTGTCCTCTCCCCTCCACTGTATAAACTCTTGATTGAATATCCCATTTGTGTAAGATAATTCCCACCCCACTCCCCCCATCTTCCTCTATCTTCCTCACCTCCTTCCAGTGTATTCCTCTTCTTTTGAGACTTTTGAAACATAATAAATCATACCTGGGCTCTTCATATAGTTAGACTCCCTCTAAGACCTCTGATGATGATAATGTTCTGAGAAGTTATATGTATCATCTCCCCTTATAATAATGTAAATAGTTTAACTTTTTTTAGTCTCTTGTGATATCTCACTCATATTTACCATTTTATGCTTCTCTTGAAACTTGTGTTTGAATGTCAAATTTTTTATTTAGCTCTAGTATTTTCTTCAGTAATGCTTGAAAGTCTTCTATTTCATTAAATATCCATTTCCTCCTACAGAATTATATTCCGTTTTTTTTCTAGGCAGGTTATTCTTGGTTATAATTTTAGAGCCTTCATCTTACAACATATCATATTTAAAGCCCTCTGTTCTTTTAAAGCTGTTAAATATTCTATGCTCTTAACTGTGGTTCCATGGTACTAGAAATCTTTGTTTTTGACTATTATGACTACTTTGACTATTTTCTCCCTCAGTTGAGTTATGTATTTGGGTTACAATATTTCCAGAAGCTTTCATTTTGGAGATGCTTTCAAGAGGAAACTATGGGTACTTTCCATTTCTACTTTGCCCTTTAATTTTAAGATATCGAGAAAGTTTTGCTTTACAACTTCTTGAAATATGATGTTTAAGAGCTTTTTTGTTCATAGATTTCAGGCAAATATGATTCTTTATTTCTTTTTTTTAAAACCCTTACCTTCTGCCTTGGAATCAATATTATGTATTAATTCCAAGGCAGAAGAGTGGTAAGGACTAGGCAATGGGGGTTAAGTAACTTGCCCAGGGTCACACAGCTAGGAAATGTCAGAAGCCAGATTTGAACCTAGGACCTCCCATCTCAAGGTCTGGCTCTCAATCCATTGAGCTACCCAGCTGCCCCCTGTTTTATTTCTTTTTAATCTATTTTCTAGATCATTTGTTTTTCCTCATCATATATTTTCTATCTTCTATTTTTTCAGCCCTTTAATTTTGTTTTATTATTTCTCGATGACTTTTAAAGTCTGTGGTTCATTCTAAGTCTTAGTTCTAATTTTTGAGGTATTATTTCCTTTAGTAACATTTTATATCTCTTTTACAAACTTGTTAGCTTTCTTTTCATAACTTTTTTGAGTACCTCTCATGTCTTTTATCATTTTTTCCTCTACTGCTCTTATTTGGTTTTTTTCAATCACTTTTTTGCTCTTTTTATCTCTTTATTTAACTCTTGCTTTAACTATTTTAGGAATTCTTGTTTCACTTGTGTCCAATCTGCATTTTTTTCTCTGAGGCTTTCCTTTCAGGTGCTTTCAAATCATTGTTTTCTTCTATGTCTGTGTCTTGAGCTTCTGTCATTATAGAAGATCGTTATGGTTGTATTCTTTTTTGACTTCCTGCCTACTTCTTGACTTTGGATTTCATGTCAATATCAGGCTCTGCTTATTTCTGGGAAGATACCTGGCCTGAACTTCTGCTTTCAAAGTTTAATTTGGGGACCTGTAAGTTTTCCATAATCACAATATGGTATGATCTGGTAAGAGGTCTGTTCACAGCCCTTTATCCTACAAGGTAGATACTATTACTATCTCCATTTTATAGATAAAGAAACTGAGGTAAAGTAAGGTTAACTTACCAAGGCTCATACAGCTAGTATTTGAAGCTATTCAACTTCCTGACCCAGGTTTGGGTTTGTTGGCTTGTGTTTAGCTGATTTTCAGTAGACTGTTGGTGGAATAAATCACTAAATCAGACTTTTGGTTAGTTGTGGCTATTCCTTGCCACCGTGGATCTGTGACTCAGAATTAGGTATGTAACAGAGCTGCCAGATGGCCCCTATTCCTGCTCCCATTTCTGATTCTGGTGTCTCCTGGGATCTGTTTCTAATCCAGTGTTTCCTGCCCCCAGTGATCTATCTCAATTTCTTTTCCCTGGGTAATGGAAAACTAATCCCAGCACTGCTGCTGTCACCACCCCCACTTTGCTCCTTTCTAGCCTGAGCCCCTGTGTCCATAGTTTTCTCTGTTGTTTTCTGCCCAGTTGCCCAGGACTGAATGGAAAAATGATTATTTCTTGGTTTTCTGATAAGAAGTAGATCTGGTGAATTTTCTAGATTGCTGAGGAAGAGATATGTTGACAGAGAAAGGCAAAATGCTGACTCTCTCCTCCATCTTGATTTTGGCCCCCTGTTGCACACCTTTCTAAATCATTCATCCTCGCCTTCCACCAAGATACACATTGACACCATTAGCTTTTCATCATCACTTCCTTCTCCATACTTCCCACTTTAAGCAAGCTGCTTAATTTGCCAGCCTTCACAAACAGTTCACTCAAACCTGGCCAAAAGCCTTTGCATATGCATTCTGTCTGCCTGAAACACCTATCAATTAACAACTATCTATTTTCCTCCCCTCAAAAGCTGAGTCATAATTTACCACTTTCAGGAATTTTTTCTAGCTGAGGCCAGCCTAATTTTCTATTCAATCCAGAACTCTCAGTATTTGTAGACCATTGTACTTGGCATTTTCCTATTGTTCCCCCTCCATCTCTGGTCAATCTCTAGCTATTTCTAATTCCAAAATATCTTTCACATTAACATATGGTATACCCTCACCCTGATCTCCACATATATGACCTTGTTCAGGCTCTTATTATATTTTGCCCAAACTAGTACCAACAGTCTCCTAATTGGACTCTCTGTTTCCAGTCTCTCCGTTCTCTCATTGGACTTCCACAAAGTTGCTCAAATAGGTATCTCATGAGGCATCAATATATCCATATTACTATCTTACTTAGAAATGTTCTTGGTTCCCTAATTCTCAAAAGACAACATACAAACACCTGAGCCTGACATTTAAAAGCCTTCACAAGCTAGCTCCAACTTCCCTATAGAAACATTTCATATTCTGCCCTTTCCCAGCCCCTATATCCAGACATTAATGTAAGATCTAGGAATCTTCCTATACCCTCCAAAAGTCAAGATAAATTTCAGGGTTTCTTTGAACTTAGATGGAGAAAAGAATAATGTCTTTATATCCCTAGTACATAACAGTGTCTTGCATATTGTAAATACATAAGAAAAATTCATTGAATTGAATTACTGATTTGCCCTAAATGGCTTTGTTTTCTGTGCTCCCAAAAATGGAGTTTTCTATTTTTCTCTAGTCTATAATCACTTTCATATCAGATGCTATATCCTTAGATTTTTAATGGCCCTCTAAAGTGACCCCTATATGACCATACATATTATATTAGATGTATTTGCTCACTTCGTATGTCTCCAGTTGTATTATTATGAAATTTCAAAAAATACTTTTAGATCTAGAAGGGAACTTGGAAAAATCTTTTAGTCCAAAACAGACATCTTTATAGATGAGGAAATAATTATAATAACTACCATTTACATAGTGCTTTTAAGATTTGCAGAATGCTTTTACAAAGAGTTATCTTATTTTAGCCTTACAATTATCCTAGAAGGGAGATACTATTACTACCTCCATTTTATAGATAAAGAAACTAAGGCAGACCAAGATTTACTTAGCCAGGGTAACAAAGCTATTATCTAAAGTTGGATTGATCTCAGGCTTTCTTGATTTCATGTCCATTCCTCTATCAATTGTGCCACTTTGCTGCCTTAAGACAAAAGAGGTAAAATGACTTGACCAAAGTCATGTTAGTCAGTTTCAGAGGCAGAATTTGAAATCAAGTCCTCTATTTCCACATTCTCAACTCTTTCTCCTACTTTTACTAGCCTTTCTCTCAAATCTTTCTAAGGTGGGGTCTTTGTGTTTCCCATACCTTCATACTTCATATATTATATGCATATATATACATATGTGTGTGTATTTACCACTAGCATTGAAATAAAATTTTCCATATATGTCCTATTAAAAGTTTTAATAAATAGCATCCTTCTAATAATGATCAGATGGTATAATTCTGAATTTTGTATGATAGCAATGCAAAAAGGAAAGCAACTTACATGAGCTTTGTAAAATCTGTAATTAATTTCATCTTTATAGGTTAACATTTGTTGAATTCTTTCTGATTCTATAAATGAGAGAAATAACACTTTGTGAAGAAAAATACCCCTTTTAAAAAAGAGGAATTTTTCTTCACAAAATATTAATAAAATTAATAAAATAAAAAATAAGCACTGTAGGTTCAATAAGTTGTCTTGGAATCCTGTCCTCCATTTATAGCTTATAATTTTGCTTTGTGGAGCAAAAAGAGTAGCTTAGGAAATGTTCATCATCATCTTCCATCCCAGCTACAGCCACTCCAGCTTCCTGCCACCAAGCATGTGGTGAGAAGGCAATATAGCAGTGCTAGGATCATGTCCTCTGCAGCCACTCACCAATGACTTCTGGATACCTGGCACATGGTAAGAAGAGAATGTGATAGTTCAAGGAATACTTCTCCATGAAACTGTAGCTCTGGGCATCCCTGGGCAATATAAGAAACAAGACAAGGATGTGGAGGTCCAGGAGAATGGATCTTTCTTAGAGAGTAGAGGAACTTCACCCCTGGAACATAGGTCAGTTCATTTTATGTACAGAAGTTGCCAGATATTTGCATCTATTTATCAAACACTCTCCAGTATTTGATTTTTTAAAATTTTTATTTTGAATATTTTCCCATAGTTACATATTTCATGTTTTTTCCTCTCTCCCAAGCCCCCCTATCCCCCCCTTAGCTGACATACATTTCCACTGGGTTTTACATGTATCATTGATCAAGACCTAATTCTATATTATTGATAGTTGGACTAGAGTTATCATTTAGTGTCTACATCCCCAATAATATCCCCATCAGCCCATGTGTTCAAGCAGTTGTTTTTCTTCTGTGTTTCTCCTCCCACAGTTCTTCCTCTGAATGTGGCTAGTTTTCTTTCTTATGAGTCCCTCAGCCTTGCTCTGGATCATTGCATTGCTACTAATAGAGAAGTCCATTACGTTCGATTGTACCACAGTGTATCAGTCTCTGTGTATAAGGTTCTCCTGGCTCTGCTCCTTTCACCCTGCATCAATTCCTGGAGGTTGTTCCAATTCACATAGAAATCCTCCAGTTCATCATTTCTTTCAACACAATAGTATTCCATCACCAACAGATACCACAATTTGTTCAGCCGTTCCCCAATTGAAGGGCATCCCCTCATTTTCCAATTTTTTGCCACCACAAAGAGCACGGCTGTAACTATTTTTGTACAAGTCTTTTTCCTTATCATTTCTTTGGGGTATAATCCAAGCAGTGCTATGGCTGGATCAAAAGGCAGATAGTTTTTTAAAGCCTTTTGAGCATAGTTTAAAATTGCCAGCCAGAATGGTTAGATCAGTTCACAACTCCACCAGCAATGCATTAATGTCCCAATTTTTCCACATCCCCTCCAACATTCATTACTCTCCTTAGCTAATCTGCTAGGTTTGAGGTAATACCTCCAGTATTTGAAATGTGTCCTTCATGTGAGACATAGCTTGGGCACTTACATGAATGTGTACATCAAAATCCAAAATTTAAGCGAAAAGATGATGTTTATTCATTTTATAAAAGTCACTCACTTTGGTCTCTATTTTGTGCTGCTTTCATTTACATGTGCTATGTATTCTCATCTCATTCCCATGGCCATCAAATGTACTCAGCTCTCTGCTACATTGCCCCCATCTAAGCCTATTTCCTTGCCTATACTTCCCTTTGGTTATTATCTTACTCAATTCAGGTGCCTCACTAGCAGTTCTTGAAACCCTCAAGAGCCCCTGCCAACAGCAAAGATTCATTCTTCCTTTATGTTCTCTCACTTTGAAGCTAATTCAATTTATGCTCAGCAGAGATTCTTGTGTAGGCATATCTGTGAGTGGAAGCCCTTTCCGAAGTTGGGATTTTAATTTAGGCTCTAATGGATGGAGTCTACTCAGGAATGAGATCAAGGATTGAGGGGCTGGAAACTTACCAAAGATAAATGCCCTAAGTTATCATAATAGATTTGTGCTGTTATTGATTTTTAAAATTTAAAATAATGCAATGTATTGTCAAGTTATTCACCAATCCACCCATAGGATAATTACTCTGATACTTTAATAGGCCTATGAGCTCATCACCATCAGTACTCTCTCCACCAGAGCAAATCACAATCTATCCATGCTTTGTCCTATGCAATTTTTGTCCATGACTCTAAATAAATCCTCTATAAGATACTTACCCAATACAATTCTCCCCTACTGCCTTATTTTAATGCCTCATGGTCGTGGAGAAATGGCCCAATGTATTTCAATGGAGTTCAGATTCAGAAAGGTTTTGATTAGGGACCCACTAAGTCCATCATCCAAGAACCAGTCTAATTATGTTTGATGGAGTTCATTACCAATCTGGCTATCGAGTGATACTTTCAGACAGGAATTCTCTAATATTATCTACCAAGCTGTAGAAAGTTTTATATCTGCATCAGTTGACGGAATATCTACATAAATAAACCATGGCATATCAACATAAATACTGAATCTCTTCATCTAGGTCTTTTAGTATTCCATGAGAATGAGGGCAACATTCAGACTATCTATATATTGTTCCTTCATTTCTATACATGACTGACCAACTTCCATTTCCAGGCATACGTATCACTCTCCAGCATTTGATTTTTTTAATTTTTATTTTGAATATTTTTCCATAGTTACATATTTCATGTTCTTTCCCTCTCCCCCAAGCTCCCTTAGCCCCCCTTAGCTGACACACAATTCCACTGGATTTTACATGTATCATTGATCAAGACCTAATTCTATGTTACTGATAGTTGGACTAGAGTTATCATTTAGTGTCTACGTCCCCAATAATATCCCCATCACCCCATGTGTTCAAGCAATTGTTTTTCTTCTGTGTTTCTCCTCCCACAATTCTTCCTCTGAATGTGGCTAGTTTTCTTTCTTATAAGTCCCTCAACCTTGATCATATCACTGATCATGTCCTTTACATAATTTCTCATGGGGAAGTTACCACTGAGAGCATGTCCAGACTATTTGTGACTCCCAGGTGTCTTTTTTAAAAATTACTCTTAGGGTGATTTTTAATCTTTTGAGAATATGATTTTTCCATGATTCTCAGTCCTATAGCTTCACTGGAAGCTTACTAGAGTCATTAAACTATTTAATTCTGGATGAGGGGGCAAGAAATGTTTTTTTTTTCTGTTAAGACTGAGTTAGGCTCATTTAAAATTTTTAAATAACAGCTTCTGTCTTCATTAGGCTTAGAACCTGCAAAGAGGATACACTATAAATAAGTAAATATATAATGCCAGATAGAGTATAATTGGGACAAAGTAGACATCTAGGTTACATTCTATGGAAATTTTTTTAAAAGAAAGTATATTTCACTGATGGATCCGGAGAAGGTTTCACAGAGGAGGTAGTATCTTTGTTGAATCCTTAAGAAAATAAGAATTTTAAAAGATAGAAATAAAGAAATATATTCTAAATATGGGAAAGAGCTTATGTAAACATAGGAATATTCTAGCAGTTTTGAGTAATAACTATTATGCCCAATTGGGCTAGAGTCTAGAATGAATAAAGAAGCATAATAAGAATAAGATAAGGAATGTAGATTTAAGTTATATATGCTAGCTATATGTTAGTAAAGGACTTTAAATGTGAAAATAGAGTCTGTATTTTACTACAATGACAATAATATATTGGAGGTATAGGTTTGTTTGATTTTTGGCGGCATGGTCAGATCAGATACAAAAAAAGAATTTTTTTTGCTCTAAAATTAAAAGCGTTGCTTCTAATTTGTAGTATAGATCTTTCTTTACTTTACCTCCCCCATACTTTTTTATTCAGATTGCAAGTATAGCAAAATTCCAATTAGTAATAATCCACTCTGTCCTTGAAAGAGATTGGCCTTCTAAATAAAAACGGCTTGAGTATAAGACAGCCAGAAAATTCAAAGAAAAGAAGAAAAAACAAAGCAAAGTTATTATTGGTTTTTACTTCCTTATGAACAGAGAGGATAGCATTGAAAATCAGAAAACTCAATAGTGACTTCTTGGCGTTGTTTGAGAAATTGGTGTACGGTAATGGTATCATAATCAAATAGGAATTAAATGTTCCGAGTCAAGTGAGTGAGAAAATCATTCAAAGTATACATAGGCTAGAGTAGTAGATATGTGAAATAGATTCAGTATACAATCACAGTAGTAAATTACCATGGTAAGAAGCTTTTGGTACAAAAATCCATCATTTGGCAAAAATTACTGGGAAAACTGGAAATCTATTTAGAAGAAAGTTGACATAGGCCAACATATTAGATCTTATTCCAAAATGAAGTCAAAATGGAAAAAAATAGTTTCAATATAAAGGATGGTATAAGTAAATGGGGGGAGAATGGGAAAATGTACTTGTCAGAACTTTGGATAATGGAAGATTTTGTGAACAGCTAAAGCTAGAGAGGATCACAAAAAAGTAAAATGGATGAATTTAACTACATGGGATTAAAAAGCTTTTACACAAAAAAACCCAATGCAACCAAATTTAGAAGGAAAGCAAGAAACTGGGGAAATTTTTTACAGCAAGTTTCTTTGATAAAAGTCTCATTTCTCTAATATATAGAGGACCAAGTCATCTTTCAAAAATAAGAACTATTCTCCTGTTGGTAGTCAAAGGATATGATTCTCAATAGTCATATGAAAAAATGCTCTAAGTCACTCTAGATTAGAAATATGCAAATTAAAACAACTCTGAAGTACCACTTCCCACCTATCAGATTGGCTAACTTGACAAAAAAAAAAAAAAAAGGAAAATGTCAAATGTTGGAGAAGATATGGATCAATAGGGACACCACAGATGGAGTTGTAAACTAGACAAATGATTGTAAAAAACAATTTGGAACTGTGACCAAAGGGCTATCAAACTACATATAAACAATTGACCCAGTAATACCACTATTAGGTTTGCATCTCAAAGACATGAGAGAAAAGAGGAAAGGACCTGTTTGTACAAAAATATGTATAGCAGCTTTTTTTGTGTGGTGGCAAAGATTTGGAAATTGGGAAATAGTGGAACAAGTTATGGTATATGATTGTGATGGAATACAATTGTGCTATAAGAAATGATGAGCTTTCAGAAAAACCTAGGAATATTATAAACTGAAGAAAAATGAAGTGAGCAAAACCAGGAGATCACGATACATAGTAACAGCAATATCGTAAGGATGATCAACTGTGAATGACTTAATTACTCTAGGCAATACAATGTTCTAAGAGGAGCCATGATGAATATAGTTCCAGAGAAAGAACTGGCAAACTAAGTGCAGATTGAAGCATATTTTTTCACTTTATTTTCTTAGTGCTTCTTTTGCAACATGACTAAGATGGAAATGTGTTTTGCATGATTTCACAGGTATAATTTATATCATATTACTTACCTTCTCAATGAGTAAGAGAGGGACAGAAGGGAAGGAGAGAATTTAGAATGTAAAAAACTTTTTAATTGATGTTAAAATTAATTAATTAATTTTTGACAATTTGAAAAAAGATGAAAAAAGTATAAAAAGGACCATCTTGGCATGAAAGGGTCTGTGATATAAGAGTTATGCTAATAAACTAACTGTAATAATCACTTCAAAACATTTTGCTGGGTTATTCTTTCCAGGTGTAATACTTACATCACTATAATAACATAAGATTCAAGCAGATACTGTCCCAAAGTTTAATAGATGGTACTTTAAAAAAATTGTTTACCAATGCAACTACCAACTATTTGGAAATTGGTCTTGATCAAGGACACATGACAAAACTAGTGGAAATGTGCATCGGCCATGGGTGGGGGGAGTGCGGGGGGTGAAGGGGAAAGGAGGAGCATGAATCATGTAACCATGTTAAAAATGAATATTAATAACTGTTTAAAAAATTTTTTAAAATTGTTTAATTTTAATTTTTAAGATCATGTTTTTGTAGATTTCTGAGGAAAGGAAGAAATAAGTTTATGCTCCATCACAGAACCATTCTGGCAGATAAAGAAGGAAGCAAAATAAGTATTAATGAAACACCTCCACTATGCACCCTGAACTTTACAACTGTTGTCTCATTGAATTCTTACAACATCCCTGGGAGATAGATACTGTTATTACCCCCATTTTACAGTTGATGAAACCAATATGGAATTTAAATAATTTGTCCAAGGTCACATAGCTATATAAGTATATGAGAACAAATTAGAACTCAGGTCTTTGAGACTCTAGGCCCAGTGCTCTATCTAATGAGCCACTTATTTGCCAAGTTTGGGGTTTGATAGTAGGTCTATAGATTTTCCCCATCCCACTCCCATGTTCTATTACTTTGATGAGCTATAGCTGCCACCACCAATACTACCACTGCTGCTACTATTATTTCTCATTAAACAGAAGCTGGGTCCAAGAACCTGCAAGAGCTGAGAGTGATGGTTGTTGGGGCATGTGATAATGAGATTAAATCTACCCTGCCCACTTTTAGCTCTAATCACCAAAAGTATAATCACAACCACTTAATTCACAAGTGGGGAAGTCTGTAACCCACATGTGTGAAAGAAAGTGATGAATCAGAATTGACTGCACCCTGGGAAGTCCTAAGCAAAGTGCTTGCTGTGCTTGGTCATGTAAACTAAGAGGAAGGCACAGGAAGTGACAAAAAAAGAAGCACCTTTTAAAGGGAGTGACAACTTCCTATAATGCTCTTCTTGTTTGTTTCTGGACCTGGACAAGTGCTGACTGAGACCCTGGGAACTTGGTGAGAACTACACTTGGTGAGTGAAGAAGGTTGATTACCTTAGCTTCTCTGGAGGTACTAGCCTCCAGAGGGGCCCTTGATTAGGAGGAGCCCTCATGGCTAAAACCCTTGTTTTAAGAGACTTTTAAGTTCTCTGGCTGAGATCTCCGGATCCCTGCCAGAATAAAGCCAGGGATTGAGTACATAGTCTAATTCTTTAAGCTAGATCTATTACTTTACCCTCTTCTTGTCTCTTACTTTCACTCTCTCCTATATTTTGTGAATAAATTACTAAAATCATTTTAGGAATTGATATTTGTTCAATTCCTTGGTAACCACACCTTTAAATTTTAATATCCAACCAAAAACCCCCCTTTTTCCCTTTTACAGATGAAAGAAGTACATCTCTGAAATAACCAAAGAGAGCAATCTCCATTCATTTCCCTACTCCTACAAGTCTTGAGATGCATTGAGATAATATTCATAAGCGAATGCAAGTTTCCAATGACAGGAACAAAAGTTTTAGGAAAAAATTAAACTTTCAAATGTTAATTTTTAAATACAGAGTCCCCACATGTAAAGACTATAAAGGGGAAAGTATCCCTATTACAAATGCAAAGAAAGTTGCTCTCATATATTACATTTAAGGAGGGATTATTACACATGAAGAATATTAAGTAAGGATGGCATACGTTACTACTAAGGGGATAGAGCCAAGATGGGAGAGTAGAAGCAGGGAAAGCTAGAACCTTTATGAGAATCCTCTCCAACTAGCCTTAAAATAATACTTCAAAATGAATACCAGAGAGAAAGAACCAACAAAGGGCTAGATGAAGGAACTTTCAGGCATGCTTGAAAAGTAGGCAGAGAGGGTCTGGTTAACTGGGGTTAGAGGGGATCAGATCCCTCAGGAGGTTACACCAAACACAAGCCAACAGCAAGTCCTACCAATCCACATCAATGATTCCAGGTTCTGAACTTAGGCCCAAGCCAAAACTGTAATGGGGAAATTGATACATTAGCACCCAGGCTGTCGGGCTGTCTCTAAAGACCTGAGAGTTCCATAATGTAATGAAGCCAGGCTTTTGAAAACAGTAGTTAGTTGTGACTAAGCTAGAGGGAAGAAGATTTTATGGCTGTGTGGTCCAGCTTTGCCAAATATCCAAGGAGCTGACAGTGTGGGATATCACTGAGAAGAAGATACTCTAAGCAACTATCATGGCCTCAGTTGAGGAAAGGTCTGGATTATCTGTTGGTGAATAGCAGATTTATCTACCTTACTCCCTAGAGCAGGTTTTGGATTATCTGGCTGTATATTGGACTTATTTCCTGGTTCCTATGAAATATATGATCATCTTGGAGCATCATTGAACCAGTGCAGTGAGAAGCCCTCCTCTCCAGCCCCTTATTCTAGTTAGAGGTTTAGCTTAGTTTAGAACTTAGTTTAGTTAAATCATTAGGGTTATTCCTTAGTATAGAAAACTCCTCTCCCCAATTCCCTCATTTAATACCAATAAACCAAGTTTATTAGTACTTCCTGTCTCCTCTAAGCCATAAAGAACCCACTTCACTGGACAGTTACATGACCAACTGTCATTCCCAAATCTGCCTACAATACAGAGATCCTGAGAACCTGCCTGAGCCAAAAGCAGTGCAACCCCACACACAACCCCTAAAGTTCCAATCCCCTGTCTGAGTCTAAATCAAAGCCTCAAGCCCCAGTTCAAGGAAGTCAGTAAGGCACTTAGCTGGTGCAAGACCAAGGGAAGGCCCAGAGACCTTGTCCAAGCTTTCTTGGAGGTCCTAAATCCCTTTGCAAGGCCATCTGTGTGGCATTCCTAGTCGGTGTAAGCCCAGAGTGAGTCTAAGAGCATAATCCCAGAACCTAAAATAAGGACTTAAACCCCAATGGAAGGCAGTACACAATACACCTGGTCCATGTAAGCCCAGAATGAGGCCTAAAGCCCATATCAAAGTCCAGGACAAAGTTACAAGTCCCAGGGCAAGGCAGTCCAAAATGTGCCTGACCTGATCAAGCCCATAGTGAGATTAAAACCCCTGCCCAGGCCGGAGGCCCTGAGATGCAATACAAGGTAGCTCACAGTGCTCTAAGCTCTGCAAACCATCATGAGAAATAAACAAAAATCAAAAAAGAAACATCTAATCAGTGAAAATATTTATGGAGACAAAAAAAAAAAAGAACATAGCACAGACACGTAAAGGGACAGAGAAAGCAAAGCAGATACATGAAAAACTTCAAAGAAAAATATGAATAGGTCTTGGATTATGGAAGAGCTCAAAAAGGATTTCAAAAATCAATTGAGTGGCAGAGAGAAAATGGGGAAGAGAAATGAAAACAATGCAAGAAAAAAATAAAAAAATAACAGCTTAAAACCAGGACCGGCCAAGTGGAAAAGGAAGTTCAAAGGCTTGTGGAAGAAAATGATTCTTTAAAAATTAGAATTGGACAACTAGAAGCAAATGATTTCATGAGACATCAGGAAACAATAAACCAAAATCAAAAGAATGGACAAAAATGGAAGAAAATATGAAATATTTCATTGAAAAAAAGCAACTAACCTGGAAAATAGATCCAAGGGACACAATTTAAGAATTATTGGACTACCTAAAAACTATGTTAAAAAAAAACCTAAGCATAATAATATGAGAAATTATCTAAGAAAACTTCTCTGATATTCTTGAATAAGAGGGCAAAATAAAAATCGAAAGAATCCGCAGATGATCTCCTAAAATAAATGTCCAAGTGGCAATTCCCAGTAATATAACTAGATTCAAGAGCCCCCATGCCAAGGAGAAAATGATACAAGTAGCCAGAAAGAAACAATTCAAATACAATGGAGCTACATTAAGTATTGCAAAAGACTTAGCAGTTTTCACATTAAAGGATAAGAAGGCTTGTAATATGATATTCTAGAAGGCAAAAGATCTAAATTTGCAACCCAGAATCACCTATCCAGCAAAGCTGAGTATATTCTTTCAGGAAAGAAATGCTCATTTAATAAAATATATGATTAGCAAACATTCCTGATGAAAAGGCCAGATCTAAACAGAAAATGTGATATCCAAACATAAGACTCAAGAAAAGCATAAAAAGGTAAATAAGAAAGAAAATTTTAAGGGATTTATGAAGGTCAAACTGTTTGTATTCCTATGTGAAAAATGATACTTATAATTCTTTAAAAAATTTTATCAGTATTAGAGCAGTAAGAAATACACATAGTGTTGTGTGGAGATGCAAAGCAAATCCATGCTTTGCATCTCCACACAACAATAGACAGTGGTTAAGGGAGTAAGCTCATTAGATGCTATGATATACAAAAAAAAGTCAAGGAGTGAAAAACAGGATTACACTGAGAAAAAAAGGAAATGAAAAGGTAGAAGGGAGTAAATTATCTCACCTAAAGAGGCAGGAAAAAAACTATTACAACAAAAGGGAAAAGAAGGGTAGTGACAGACAGTGCTTAAACCTTTACTGTCATTGTAATCATCTCAGAGAGGGAATAACAATGATATTCATTTGGGTATAGAATCCTATCTTGCTCTATAGAGAAATAGGGGGGAAATAAGACAGGAAATTGAGGGGGTGTTAGAAGATGGGGGAAGTAATGGATGGTGATTAAAAGCAAAACATTTGTGAGGAGTGATAGAGTGAAAGGAAGAAGAATAAGACTAAAGGGGGAAAATAAGATGGAGAGGAATACACAGTTGGGAAACATAACTGTGAATGTGAAAGGGATGAACTCACCCATAAAATGGGAGCAGACAGAAGAGCGGGTTAACTCATAGAAACAATGTGATATCTTGTTTACAAGAAACACATTTGGGGCAGAGAGGCACATACAGAGTAAAGGTAAGGGGCTGAAGCAGAATTTATGGTGCATTATCTGAAGTAAAAAAAGCAGAAGTAGCAATCATGATTTCAGACAAAACTAAAGCAAAAATATATCTGATTAAAAGAGATGAGAAAGGAAATTTCATCTTGCTAAAAGGTACTATAGACAATGAAATAATATCAATACTACATATATATGCTCCAAATGGTTTAGTCTCCAATTTTTTAAAAGAGAAATTAAATGAGATTAAAGAGGAAATTGAGAGTAAAACTATACTGTTGGGGGACCTAAATGCCCCCCTTTCAGATCTAGATAGGTCAAACCAAAAAATTTTTAAGAAACACCTAAATGAAGTGAATAACATTTTAGAAAAGTTAGAACTAATAATAAATAATAACAATATTCTCTGGAGAATATTGAATGGGAATAGAAAAAATATACATCTTTTCAGCAGTACATGGGTCCAACAAAAAAAATGGCCATGAAAGAGGGCATAAAAACTTCACAACCAAAAGCAGAAAAGCAGAAATAATAAATGCATTCTTTCAGATTAGAAAACAATAAAAATTATAATCAATAAGGCCTTGTCCACAGAAAAGCAATTCAAAAATCAAATGGAAACTAAATAATATAATGCTAAAATAGGGGTGGATCAAATAGAAACAATTAATAATTAGGAGACAACATATCAAAATTTATGGGATATGGCCAAAGCAATACTTAGGGGAAATTTTACATCTCTAAATAATCAATGAATTGGACATACAACTAAAAAAAACTAGAAAAAAGAACACATTACATATCCTCAATTGATCATTGAGGAAATTGGAAATCCCAAAAATTAAAAGAAAAATTAACAAAATGGAAAGTAGGAGAACCATTGGATTAATAAATAAAAATAGGGGTTGGCCATATAAAAAAAACAAATAAAATAGAGGATTAGTAAATTTGATTTAAAAAAAAGAAAAGAAGAAAATCAAATAATCAGTATTAAAAATGAAAAGGGTGACCTCACCAGCAATAAAGAGAAAATCAAAGCAATCATTTGTAGCTATAGTGCCTACTTATATGCCAATTAATCTGACCATCTAAGTGAAATGGATAAATATTTACAAAAATATAAATTGCCCAGATTAACACAAGAGAAAATAGATTATTTAAATAATCCCATCTCAGAAAAAGAAATTGAACAAGCCATCAATGAACTCTCTAGGTGAAAATTGCCAGAGAAAGATGGATTCACAAGTGAATTCTATCAAACATTTAAAGAGCAATTAATCTCAATGTTATATAAATTACTTGGGGAAACAGGTAGAGAAGGAATCCTACCAAATTCTTTCTTGATTTTATAATTACCTAATCCAGGAAGAGCACAAAAACAAAGAAAGAAAATTATAGGGCAATTTCATTAACTCACATGGATGCAAATTTTTAAATAAAATACTAGCAAGGAGACCACAGCAATATATCACAAGGATCATTCACTATGACCAGGTGGGATTTATACAAGGATTGTAGGGCTGGTCTAATATTAGGAAAAACATCAGCATAATTGGCCATGTCAATGAAGAAATAGATTCAGAAAAAGCTTTCAATGAAATTGACTATCCATTCCTATTAAAAAACACTAGAAAGCATAGGAATAAATTGGCCTTTCCTTAAAGTAATAAGTAATATCTACCTAAAACCATCAGCAAGTATTATCTGTAATGGGGATGTTAGAAGCCTTCCCAATAAGATAATGGGTAAGGCAGGGATGCTCATTATCATCACTATTATTTAATATTACACTAAAAAGCTAGCTTTAACAATTAGAAACAAAAAATGACAAGAATATAAAAAGGCAATGAGGAAACTAAACTATCACTCTTTGCAGTTGATATGTTGGTACTCTTAGAGAATCAACTAGAAAAATAGTGAAAATAATAACTTTGGTAAAGTTGGAGAATACAAAATATATTCACATTAATCGTCAACATTTCTATATATTAACGACAAATTTCAGTAGCAAGAAAGAGAATTGCATTTAAAAGAATTCTAGACAACATAAAATACCTGGGAATCTACTTGCCAAGATAAACTTAGGAATGATATGAATACAATTACAAAACTCTTTTCATATGAATAAAGTTGGATCTAAACAACTAGAAAAATATTAATCGCTCATGGGTAGGCCAAGCTAATATAATAAAAATGATGATTCTACCTAAATTAGTTTACTTATTCAATGGCATACCAATCAAAGTAACAAATAATTATTTTATAGATCTAGAAAAAAATAAGAAGAAAATTCATTTGGAAAAACAAAAAATCAAGAATATCAAAAGAATTAATGGGGGAAAATGTGAAGGAAGATGGTCCAGCAGTACCAGATCTCAAACTGGAATATAAATCAGGAATCATCAATATAATCTGGTACTGGCTAATAAATAGAATGGTGTATCAATAGAATAGCTTAGATACACAATATACAGGGGTGAATAACCTTAGTAATCTAGTGTTTGATAAACCTAAAGACCCCAGCTTTTAGGATCAGAACTCATTATTTAACAAAAACTGCTGGGAAAAAATGGAAAACAGTATGGCAGAAACTAGATATAAACTAGTATCTCATATCTTAATCCAAGATAGGGTCAAAATGGGTATACGATTTAGATATAAAGAGTGATACTATAAGTAAATTGGAGGAACACGGAATAGTTTCCTTATCTATGAAGAAGGGAAGAATTTATGATCAAACAAGTCATAGAGAGTATTTAAGACCTAAAATGAATAGTTTTGATTACGTTAAATTTAAAACCCTTTGTAAAAACAAAACCAATATAACCAAGATTATAAGGGAAACAACAAACTGAGGGGAAAAATTATGACAGATTTCTCTAATAAAGGTCTCATTTCTCAAATCTGTAGAGAACTAAGTCAAATTTATGAGAATACAAGTCATTCCCCAATTGACAAATTGTCAAAGGACTGAACAAGCAATTTTCAGATGAATAAAACAAAGCTATCAAAAATCACATTCTTTATTAGAGAAATGCAAATTAAAACAACACTGAGGTACAACACCTATTAGATTGGCCAATATGATAGTAAAGGAAAGCAGTAAATGTTGGAGGAGATATGGGATAACTAAGACACCAGTGGTGGAGTTTTAAACTGGACCAACCATTCTGGAGGGCATTTTAGGACTATTTTCAAAAGCCATAAAATTCAACATATCCTTTGATTCTCCTTTGATCCTGTAATACCACCACTGGATCTGTATCCCAAAGAGATAATAAAAAAGGAGGAAAGACCTACATGTACAAAAATATTTATAGCAGGGGCAGCTGGGTAGCTCAGTGGATTGAGAGCCAGGCCTAGAGACGGGAGGTCCTGGGTTCAAGCCCAGCCTCAGACACTTCCCAGCTGTGTGACCCTGGGCAAGTCACTTGACCCCCATTGCCTGCCCTTACCACTCTTCCACCTATAAGTCAATACACAGAAGTTAAAGGTTTAAAAATAAAAAAATAAAAAAAAATATTTATAGCAGCTCTTTTTGTGGTGGCAAAGAATTAGAAATTGAGGAGATGTCCATCAATTGGTAAAAGGCTGAACATACTGTGCTTTGTGATGGTGAAGGAATATTATTGTGCTACAAGAAATAATAAGCAGGATGATTTCAGAAAAAGCTGAGATCTGCAGGAACTGATTCAGAGAGAAAGAAGCAGAACCAGAAGAACATTATACACAGGCATAACAATATTGTACAGTGATCAACTGTTAAAGATGTGGTTACTCTCAGTAAGACAATGATCTGGAACAATTCTGAAGGACTTATGACAAAGAATGCTATTCACCTCCAGTGAAAGAATACTTGGAGTCAGATGCAAATCAAAGCATACCAGTTTCTTTACAATTTGATTTTAGTGTTTGGGTTTTATATGAATGTGCTTTTACAACTATGGCAAATATGGAAGTGTATTTTCATAACAGTAAATGTATGACAGATAAAATTGCTTACATATCTGAGTTGGGGGAAGGAAAGGAGGGAAGGAGATGATGTGTTCTAATAATTTTGGAAAATGTATTTTGAAAAGTATTATTCCATGTAAATGGGAAAATAAAATTTCTTTGAATTTTTTAAAGAGTATTACCAAGAGAATCAGTGGCTCAGTAACAAGCTAAATATGAAGATAACTTAGGGTAAAGCATTTATATGGACACCTAATAAAAGAGCATTGTTTTAGTAGATTTAAGAAATGAATTTCCACTTATATTATTATACATTCTCCTGTTTATAGAAACTTGTGTTATAGAACTTCCAAATGAGGAAATGATCTAAAAGGCTATAATATGGCCTGATTCCCTCTACCCAGATCCAAGCTTCTTCCTCCAAAAAAACTTCTTTGCATACCAGCATTAATCACATAACAAAGACTGACCATCACAAGGCTTCCCTTTAGATAAAAGGGAATAAAATCATAGCAATGAAATGCAATAAGAAATAGGAAGAGAAAAGTTCATTTGATTAGGAATCAAGTATAGACCTTGTAGTAATATGTTTGGGTCAAAAAGTATTTAGAGTTTGGTGGCTTTCTAGGCATAATTCCAAATTGCTTTCTTGAATGGCTAGACCAATTAATTCACAGCTCCACCAACAGTGGACTAGTTCTCACAGCATCTCCAATAGTCGTCATTTCCTTCTTTTGAACAATCTTTGCCAAGTTACTGGAACCTCAAAGTTGCCTTAATTTTCGTTTCTCTAATTATTAGCAATTTTGAGCATTTTTTCACATGACTGTTGATAGATTGAATTCTCTATAACTTCTTCCCTGCTACCACCTTCCACCTACACCCAAGGGAAATGTAATCTTTTTCTTCTCAAATTTCTTGTGGCAATTTTGCCTAGACATCTCTGTATTTGTTTTCCTAATATGTAGCATACTACCTGCAATATAGTTGACAATAAATACTTGTTAATTTACCAATTATCATTTATGAATAAAATTTGTGTGTGGCTTCTACCACCACCCCTTCCAGTGAACTGCAAGGTTCTGGGGTGCATTGTAATGTGTCATAACAATCATTTCCCCAGCACTGTCTTAGACATATTAGTTTCCTGTTTGTTAAATTCATTTAATTGAACTACATAAAACAATTAATCATACATCTTATGTACTCTCCATTTTCGACATCTGTAGTAACCACAGCTACTGAGCCTAAGCTTTTATATAGGTGTCATATATTCATCTCGTAACAACCAACCTAAATAGAAGTGTGGTACCTCGAATGAATTTCCTTATCTGTCTGATAGAAGTCTTACATCAGCCTAATTCCTGAACATAAATATCATCCATTTCACTGGTTCACCAAAGGTTTAAATCATCACAAGACCAAGGTTTAGGAAGGTTTTTTGTTTTGTTTTATTTTTTTTATAATATAACAGTCCCAATTCCAAATTATTTTTACCTTTACCTGCTCTTGGGCTCTCAAATATCTTATTTACTGAACATCCTTTATTTCAAATGTGTTATTTACTTCCCATATGTCCATGCTTCATCATCCCCTCTGTGTCTTTCCAATGGCTAGACATCACCAGCATCCTCTGTAAGAGCTATTCTTTGCAAAACAGCTGTCATCTGTCACCTGCCCCAATTCTGTGTCTCATCTTTCATACGGCTCTCCCCAGGAGAGGGCTGCCTATTACCAATTTTCCCCTGGCACTTTTTCAGTCTCTTGTCTCCTTTCTACTCTTTCTTTTCTGTTTATTTTTATTCAACAAATACAGAAATCTCTATCATTTTGTTACAGTATGCCAAATTCTTTTTTTTTTACAACCAAACATCTCAGATTGCAAACTTTTTTTTTTAAATAATGACTCCACAGTTCCTGAAAGCAAAACATTCCTGGGGTCTATTACTGAACAAGATTTGCTAAAAATAAGAAGATTCATATCCCCCAGGTTTCTTATTCTTTCTGTCATCCAACTCCACATCAACCTTCTGTGGCCTCCTGATTCTTTATCTCTAGCCTTTCTTTACCCATCAAAATTGTTTCTCCACTCCAGTTCCTGACCCTATCAATCTTATGTTAGATCCCTTTGTCCCTAACACTTTTCAAGACAATACTCCTGAGATTTCAGGTTGAATTAATGCCTAAAGAAGAGAAGAAAAAAAATAAAAGAAGTCCTTGTCCCAAAAGAAGTTGGGCCATAGGAGGAAAAAATTACTAAAAATTTTGTTTGTTTTATCTAATAAAGAGAATAAGATTGAAATAGGAGCCAAAGGGAAGGGGGGATGATGCCACGAAGCAGAAAAACAAAATTATTTTCTATTTCCTAAAAGACACCAGAAATCTCCATCAAGACACCCAAGTGAGGGCAACTAGGTGGTTCAGTGGATAGAGAGCCAAGCCTAGAGAGGGGAGGTTCTGGTTTCAAATCTGGTCTCAGACACTTCCTAGCTATGTGACTCTGTGCAAGTTATTTAACTCCATTTGTCTAACCACTCTATTGTCTTGGAACCAATACTTAGAAGTGATTCTAAGACAAAAAGCAAACGTTTTTTAAGTGTCGAGCCAGATAAGAAAATATATAAGAGGATAAGTAATAAACAAACAATTCTTGGACTATTTTTCTACTCCTTGCCTTTTATTGACTCACTTTCCTTTGCTTTGATCCTCCATTCTTAAATCACTTCTTGACTCTTGTTCTTTTACCTTTCCTTCTGAGGATTTGGGAGGATCTTCATGCAAACACATGACTGCACTTCCATTATTTCTCTTCTTGTAGTAGAAAGCTAAATGTTTTTGTCACACTTAACTCCTGCACTTTGCCATTAGCGTCCATCGGTTAGAATAAATCAGTAGCTGCCATGACTGAGATGAGAGTTGTGTATATGATCATGCCTCACTTTAGATAGTAGATGTCTTTGAAAAGTGGATAAATCAAGCATTTATAAATAAAATCCTAGCTCAAATAAGCTAGAAGAGATTGCTATTCAAACATGCTCCTTCCTTTAGGAGGCATATGATTTGAGACAGGCCATGTGTACATACAAAAATAAATAATAATACAAGACAGTATTATATGACAGAAATTCAAACAAGTAAGAGTTCTTGTCATTCATTTATCCATCCATTCACATATTCATTCATTCATTCATTCCATAATAGTTATTGAGCACCTGGATAAGATTCTATTTTAGGCCAAGGAATACAAAGATAAGTTTATGCCAGCCCTACTCTCAAAGTGTTCGTATTCTTTTGGAGAGATATGAGATAAACAAAAATGAGGAAAAATAAAATATAGATAAAAATAAATACAAATTAGTTTGGAAAGGAGAAATAGAGGTGAAGACCTCAGGAAAGACTTCCCATAGAAGGTGGCTCCTGAGCTTAAGCTTGAAGGGAGCTAGAGATTATAAGAGTATATTGTTCTGGGTGTCAGGAGAGATTCCTTTAAGAAGACAGGATTTAAAAGATAAGTAGGAGTTGGATAGGCAGAAAGAAAAGGGAGGGAATTGCCTGGGAGTGCTGATGGCAAGACTCATCCCTTTGTGCCTTCCACCCATTGTTCCTGGTTCTGCCTTTATGGGACCAAATAGAACACATTTGTCTCTCTTTGAGAAGTATAATACAATAAACACTTATTAGGGACCTACTATATGCCAGGCACTGGAAATAGATGGTAGAAAAAGATAGTCCTTGCCTCAAGGAGCTTACAATCTAAAAGATGCAACTATTCAAATAGTTGAAGAAAGTTCTTCCCTGATTCTTCTTTTCTCCAAGTTAAACATATCTAGTTTTAACCAAAGCTATGGCATATAACCAAGATATGGCATGAATTCAAGATTCTTCACTATATTGGTTATATATCTTCTGGATGTTTACCAAAATCCTTCTTTAATAACAAAATATTGCATATTTGTTCTGATTAGGGTATGGAGAGAAAAAGAAGAGAAAAGGGAGGAGGGGATGACTATCATTTCCTTATTCTTGAAAACTTTGCCTCTCTTGTTTTTGTTTTTGTTTTTTTTTTAAACCCTTGTACTTCGGTGTATTGTCTCATAGGTGGAAGATTGGTAAGTGGGCAATGGGGGTCAAGTGACTTGCCCAGGGTCACACAGCTGGGAAGTGGCTGAGGCCGGGTTTGAACCTAGGACCTCCTGTCTCTAGGCCTGACTCTCACTCCACTGAGCTACCCAGCTGCCCCGAAAACTTTGCCTCTCTTAATGAAGTTCAAGGTTATATTAGATTTTTTTATTGCCATATCACACTGTTGACAGACATTGAATTTTGGGTGAGCTAAAGCCCCTCAGATCTTATTCAGACAAACTAGTATCTAGGTCTGTCTCCTTCATCTTATACTTGTACACCTAATAATTTTAATTCAAGTATAAGAATTTACATACATCCCTTCCAAATTTTATCTCATTTGATTCAGTCCTATCTTTTGGCCTTTCAAGGTGTATTTTTTCCTGACTGCCATCCACTAAATTAGCTAGCTCTCTTCCATCATATCTCCAAATGTGACAAAAGTGACATATCTTTATATGTTTATATTTTTTGGTCCTTATCCAAGCCATTGACAAAAAATGAAATAAAAAATAAACATTATAGTCAAAGCACAGGTCTCTGAATCCACCAGAGACATACAACATTAACAACTAACCATTTAAACTGATGTCACTAAGCTACTTTTAATCTCTTTGCATTTTCATCTAATCTCCATCTCCATCTTTTTCATTAGACACTTCATCAAGCATTTTACTAAAATCTAGGTAAGCTTTGTCTATACTATTGCCTTCATCTACACTCCTTTAGTTAGCTCTCAAACTCTGTCAAAAAAAAAAGGAAAGGAAATTAGGTTATTCTGACATAACCTGGTTTTAATTTAAGCAATATAGTCTCTTTGTAGTCACTGTTTCCCTTCCTAGATGTTCCATATCTTTAATGATCTATACTAGAATTTTCCTAAGGAAAAAAATCAAGATCATTGGCTTATAGTTTACAGACCTTTTTCTCTTCTCTTTTTTGAAAATTGAGAAAACATTTATCCTCCAGTCTTAATTGGGTACCTTGGTGACTGTCCAGAAGGATATTAGAGAAAAAGAAGGGGCCCAAGCAATATTTGTAATCCTTCCACTATCTTGGATTTCAAGCTTGTGTGACTAGAAGAATGTACATGTTGACTACCTTATTTGAATGCTAACTCCTTGAGGGACAGTATCATTCTGTTTTTACCTTAGTATCACCAAAGTCTTGTGTCTTACCCAAATCAAATACTTAAATATTTGTGGAGTTGGATTGAAATGAAATAAAAGAATAGAATAATCCAGACAAACTTAAATAAAGGAAAGGAAGAGGGAAAGGTCAGAAGCTTGGGGTATTGCCAAAGAAAAAAAATGTCAGAATATAATGCCACAGAGAATAAAAGGGTCAGGCTGGAAGGTGCTTTAGGTACAGTTCCTTGGCAAGTGGAGATTGAATTATTTGGCCCAAGGCTGACAGTGATGAGGAAAATATAAGAGCCCAGCCAATACTTGGTGCCCTGCCTCTTGCTGGAAAGGGCATGGTGTTGTGGGCAGGGTGACTTCATCCTTGCTGACCATCATGTTTTGGGAGAACTGTTATGAAACAGGTAATAAATGCCAGACGGATGAATGAGGAGACAGATAAAACCCTCAGGCTTCCATAGCTCAGCTGGTCCTATAATAACTGTCTTGGCAGGAAGGCTTGCAGCCAGGGTAACAAAAGTAATATTATCCTGAGCTCAGGCATCTCGAGGCATCAATATGTTTATGCAGCATTTTAAGTGATACACTCTTAATTTTTAGCAAGTTGAGCTTCCAGCATTTACAAAGAATATCTAATCATTTTCCTTGAAATAATTTGTCACATTATTAGTAATGGGAAAACATCATTTTGGTATTATGAAATCATATGATATTTAATATATGCATATAGAGGCTTGTTTTTATATGTCTTAAAATATTAGACATATTTTAATGCATGTTTCTTGAAGGCAAGGATTCTTTTTGCTTTTCTTTATATCCCCAGAGCTTATCACAGTTCCTGGTACATAGTAGGCATCTAATAAATGCTGGTTGACTGACTGACTAGAATTGGAAGGGATCTCAAAGATCTCAAAGAGTCTCTTGTCCATTTTACAAATGAGTAAAGTGAGGTTCAGGGAAGCTGTGATTTGCCCAAGGTCACATAAGTAGTAGGTATCAAGAGGGTGTGCTTTGAATTCAGGTTCTGACTAGAATAATTGGTCTTTCCATTGTACCTCCCTGCTGGTTATTTCCTCTTGAGGCTGCAGATCCACCTCTCTTTGTTTCTCCCTTTCCCCAACCTCTCCACTCCACCCCACTCTCAATTTAGGACAATTTGAAGTCTGACAAAGAAAAATGACAACCCTAGCAAGAAGAGGTTAATATAATAACCACACAAAGGCTCAGAAGAGATTTGTCCAAACTTTGTGAGACAACAAGATTATCAATTAGTTATTATTTCCACATCTTTTTTCTCCAACAATAGTATAAGCTCATTGAGGGGGAAAACTATCTATTTTGCTATTTTGTATCTCCCACTGTGCCTAAGATATTGTCTTACATGAAGTTGGTGTTCAATTTGTCTGTCTATTTATCAAATTTTGGCTATGACTTTATGATGTCACACACAAAGTTCCTCATATTTGTGCCTTGTTCCGTAGGTTAGTCAGCTTTTCTTAGCTTGGTAATGTTTTAGCCAAAGAAATAAATGCAATACTTTGGAAAGGTCAAAGTAATAAATAGTTCTTAACTATTCTCATGTCCAAAAAAAAAAAAAAAACAGGGATTCATCTTAAGGGGATGTAAAAAAAAAAGTAGAGGTTTACCTTCCCATTCAAAATAAGAAACACATCACAAAGTCACAGAGATGAACCCAGAGCAAAATCAACCTGACTCAACAAAGCAGGTCAGGCACAATCCCATGAGACCAGGACTCCAAGTAGAGTTTCTAGGCCACTGCTGCTTCTTCTCTTCCCCCATAAGAGTACAAGATGTACCAGTTTCCCTGCAGGCCACCAATCAACTACCCAAGCGCCCTCTAGGGCAGTCTGTCCCTGAATGAATCTAAAGCAAAATCCATCACCATCACCCATCTGTCTTGTCAAGTAGAATGTAAAATGAAAACCTTCATTCCTACAGGAAGGATCAACATTTGTTCTGGGATCTGAGGAGAAAGGGCAGTCTTCAGTCTCCTGGATAAATCCTAGGGTTTAGAGGTAATCTCAGATGACTCTGTTCCTATCTGACTGAGAAAATCTTAACTTTCTATAAGAATGCCGAATAAATGTGTATCCTAGGGATAGTCTCTGTTCTTCATCCTTTCACCCAGAGAATCACGAAACTTCGTAATTGGGGCAGCTTGGTATTACAGTGGGTAGAATGCCAGGTCTGGGGTATTAAGTCAAATCTGACCTCAGACACTTCTTAGCTATTTGATCCTAGGCAAGTCACTTAACCCTGAATGCCTAGCTCTTGCCACTCTTCTCTCTTAGTAATGATAATAAAACAGAAGCTAAAGGTTTAAAAAGAAAAGAAAGAAACCTGATCATTGAAAGGGACCTCAAAATTCATCTAGTCCAACCAATACTGGAAAAAATAATCATTTATACATCTAAGATAAATAGATATCCATTCTCTGCCTTAAATCTGAATCAAGAAGAAACTCAGTACTTCTCAAGGAAGCCAATGGCATTTTTAACAGTTCTAATAATTAGGAAGTTTGTTTTTCACATAATTTTCACATATTTCAGTTCCTACTCTCTCATTATTTTCTCCATTATCTCACCCACTGCCTTGCCACTCATATCAGAGACTCTGACCTGGAAGAAATTCCACTCGGAGGTCCTGCTGTCCTAATTGCCAACTGCCTTTTTCATTCATTCCTCATATCAAACTAGATTCTTAGCCATTTTTAACCTCATGTTCCTACTCCTGCCCTTTGAAGTCAAATGAGTCTAATCCAAATCCTTCTTCAAGTGACTTCAAATACTAAAGAACAATTATCACGTTGCCTTTCAGTCCTCTTTCTCTCGATTCAGAATCACTCTTTCCTTAAGATTATATGGTATGATTTTAAGTCATATCACTCTTCTTGGATATAGGGCTTGTGTTCTGCATATACTTCAGCTTTCTGAGGTCCTTCCTAAAATGTGGAGCACAGAACAGAATGCAAAGCTCAAGACATAATCTGACTAGGAGAGAGCAAAGTAGATCTATCACCTCACTTACTCTGGACATCTGGCACGCTTCTATGCCTGTGGATACATAGATGAAATGCAAATTCCTGCCTGACACTAGCTAGAGTGTGATCTGGCCTGTTCTGTGAAGTAGTACATCCAAAATTAAACTATTGATATCCTTGTTGAAGGGTAAATCAATGATGGCCATTTGCAATATGTCTCATAATTTGACAAAAGGGACTCACTTTCCTGGTTGCTGATTTCTGAAAACCAAAAGGTTACGACATCATTGTATTTTTAAAGGCTCCCTAGAGGTAATGGGGCACCTCTGGGCCCAGTTCCCAGTCACTCATGGTAGCTGACCTTTTTTTCTCCATGCCCACAGAGATAAGACACAACTATGCCAACTCTGGACTACTTCTGCAAATCTGGCTTCCTTTCCTTTCTATGTTGAAAGGCAGTGTGGCATAGTTAAAAAGAAGTCTAGAATAAAAAAGGTCCAAGTTTAAATTCTCACTGGCACATACTATTAAGTCATTTTACTCTCTTAGCCTAAGTTTTCTCTTCTATAAAATGGGGGAAATAAAACCTACCTCACAAGGTTGTTGTGAATCTCAAAGAAGATAATCTATATAAAGTATTTGTAAAACTTAAAAGTATGATATAAACATCAACTGTTTTTATTCTGGATGAACAATATATATGGTCTATTGTGGCCAGAAAATGTGGGTCCCTATTAGATGAGGTTGAGGTGATCCTCTCTGGGAGTTTATAAAGTATTTGAGATACTTCTGGGTTGAAGGTGAAATGGAATGGAAGAAGAAGATGAGAAGGGGTAGATGAGAAATTTAGGCAAGGTTATTTACCGTAAATGGATTTGGAGTCTGGGTTGGTATTCTTACTTTTGCTTTTGTCTTTATCTTTTTGGCAAAACATGTGATTTCCATTTGCATATGGAAACACTCAGGGAAGAAATTAATGCAACTCAATAGTTAAATGACATCTACTTCCACCCTTTCTCCTTCAGCACCACTAAATGACATAAGGGTTATTTCCACAGATAACAATTTGCAGTTCAATCTCAGAGGGTTACCTGGAACTCTAAGAGGATAAATGACTTGCCCACAATCAGACAGTCAGTACATTTTAGAGTCAGGACTTCAATTCAGGTCCTTCTACCTGAGGCCAGCTCTGCAGGAATAGTCCATATGGATTTCATTGATGCTGAAGGAGAAAAGGCACAACTAGACATTCTTTTTCTAATGTTCTACTAATATAGAAGATGATGGTTCCCTAAAAAGTTCATTAAAATAACTCATTTGTAATGAATATTAAGTTGAGCAGATTGTTCTATAATGCAATCATTATCTTTTCTGGTTCAGGTTTCTCCTGGTGGAGAAGTGTAAAAACTGAAGCACGGGAGGAAAAAACACTGGTTCTCGGCTCTAAGGTCTCTAGGGAAAAACTGAATAACAAGGGAGCAGTAGAGGACAAGTATTCAAGATTCTTTGGAAAATTTAGCAAAATTCTCTCCTTAAAAGACTGAACAATGGTGGGCCAGCTGGAAGGATATTCTAAGTCTAATGTTTGTTCCCAGTGACCAGCTGGTGTTCAGAAGGAAAAAAAACACATGGGGATTTCTTCACTTTGTGCAAACCCATTGGAAATGTTTATGAACATGAAGAGCAACCTCTGTGATTAGAACTCTATTGAGTGTAGTGGAATAACCAGGCTGCTGGGAAATGTTTCTCATTTGGGTAAAAGCATTTACTGGTGATCATTTACATTTTTTAAAAAAATTGCCTTCCTCTGTAAGCAACAACAGAGATTGTCTTGAGCCTAATGTACAAGTCAGAGGATGGACTTTGAACCCTTCCCTATGATCTCTTCCCCCTCCCCCAATTTCCCTGGTTCCCTTTAGCACTTACTTTGTACCCTCATATGGTGTTTGTTTGAACAACCTCCTATTGTAGTAGAGAGGGCAGACTGGGAGTAGCAGATATAGAACTAACCTTGGAGTCAGAAAGGTCTAGGTTCAAATACTACCTCTGACACATACTAGCATGTTAAGTGGATAAGCCACTTTACTTCTTGGTGCCCTCAGGGAACTCTTTAAAATCATAAGTTACAGCTTCAGTTCTAAGTTTTCACCCAGGAGCTCCCTATATCAATGCAATCATAATTCTGGGGGCCCCTCTTAAATTGTTCTTTTTTGTCTATTTCTCTTAAGAGGTGATGTGGAATGATGGAAATAATACTGGAGGAGTCAAAGGAAATGACTTTCAAATCCCTAAACAACTATTTACTCCCTACATGACCCTAGGTAAAATCATTTAATCTTTTGTGGGTGTGAGGGTGAAAAGGGAGTAAGGTAGGAAAGTGGAATGGATGGATGGGAAAAAGGAGAGAGGAAGGTAGCCGGGGGAAATTGACCAGAGCCCTTCAGGGCTCAAATAAAAGATCAGAGAGCAAATTAGGGTTTAGAATAGCTAGGTTTTACTTAAATTAAGAAAGTGAAAGTTTAGGAAGGGGAAAAGAGTCTCCCAGGTAGAGAGAGTCCAGGATCAGAGAGAGTCAGCCAGCCTCCTGGCTTGAGAGAGCTCTCACAGAAAAGGCACCAAACTTTCTCTTTTATACTTTCTCTGACACCTCCCACAAAGGAAGTGGCAGGTGTCAGGGGAAGTTGTAGCAGGAAACCCTGGTTGATGTAGTCTTCCAGGGCTAAGAGCAATTTCAAATGACACATTGGGCTCTATTTTCTCATCAGCAAAATGAAGGGACTTAATCTGATGGTCTCCAATTGGTCTCTTCTTGCTCTAAGTCTAATACTTATTGTTTTTTTTAATTCCCTACTAGATTATAATCATTATAAATTGATTTAGGCAACATTTTATGGTTATATAATAGAGTATGACTGGCCAATGACAGGTCAGTCATTAAAGCACACACATAGCTATTCTGCCTACCTAGGTGAAACTTTGAGAAGTAAATATGTAGCCAGGTGGACTCAGGATTGGTACTTTGTAATTTAAAAAATAACTTAATTGGCTATAGGACTTCATTTTGGTGGACAGACAGCTGGGCACATTCATATGCCTGACTACCATGTAGTATATGACTACATAATGCCTCTGTTTCTCTTGTATTTTTTCTTTCCTGATTTAGGAACTGAGTAGTCAGTGATGGAAATATCCAAATGGTCATCACCTGGGAGTCCATAAAAGCTTGTATAAGTAATTGCAGGAGTCCTGACGTACCCATAGAGTTACTTTGAGATGGACAATGGAAGCTTTGTAGACACTGTCAGATGTAGAGAGATTGCAAAGTGTCATCTGAACAACCCAGCTCATCACCATAACTAGATGACAACTGGTATCTTTGGGGGATGGGGGGTAGGTGGGAGAGAAAGAGAGACAGAGACAGAGTTATAGAGACAGAGAGAGACAAAGACAGAAAGTTAGAAACACAGAGAGTGATAGAGACAGAAAAAGACACAGAGAGAGTAACACAGAGAGAAAAAGAGACAGAGAGAGGCAGAGAAAGACAGAGAGATAGAGACACACCCAGAGAGAGAGGTAGGCTATAAGAGTGGTTTGGATCAATGACAAAGGAAATACATGCAGAAACATATAAAGAGAGTTACCAAAAGATTGTGGTGATTTCAGGGAACATGATACTTGAAAAGAGAAACTATGTGCTCCAGAAAATCACTAACACTCAGAGTCCAGTGGAGAGTGACACCTAAAAGGAACTTCATGTAGATTCCACAAAAAGAGAAAAGGGATTCTGGGGCCAAGATTTAGATGGTTCTTTGCCATATGTGTGCTCTAAATATTAATCTCATCACCTTGGTATTTAAAATTTAAACCAATGATCAGGTTTGCCCCAGCTAGGGAAGATTGTTTCACATCAACTATTTTTATAGATATAGATATTTACATATAATATTGCTATATTTTACAAAATAAATTCCTTTTCTAAAATGAATGGAGGTCAACTGGTCGATTGTTAATGAGGTGCACACTGGTGAGGGATCAGGAGGTACATTGTTAGAGGCTACAATCATTCAGAGTTATCTTAAATCCCTCAGAAGAAAAGTAATGAGCCATTCATTGATGACTAATGCACTTATTCATGGGCAAGTTAGGGAAATAGTCCTAAAGAAGGTATTACAGTTTCAAAGTACTGTATTTCTCAGACACAGCACTTCATCTTCCTCATCATGCCTTTGAAGTTGCTCCCCACCCTAATTCCTAAAATGCCCTTCATCTCCACCTCTGCTTCATAGAATCCATCCCTTCCTTCAAGATGCTTACCTTCTGCATGAAGCCTTTCCTAATTTTTCCAACTATTGGTCCTCTCCTTCTGTATTTTATGCTTGCTTTCTAATTATTTTCTATATATTTATTCTGCATATGTTTATCTGTATATATATTATCCAACTCCAAAGAAGATGAGAAACAAGAGATGGGAACAAGCTTTCAATAAACACCTACTATGTGCCAGGAACTGTGATAAGCAGTTTACAAACAATCTTATTTGTTCTGTGTAAGCTCCTTGAGAATAATAATTGGGGGGCTTTTAATGGGGGAGGGGAGGGAAGGGGAGAATAAACAGGGCTCCTTCTGCTCTCTCCTACTTACACTCCAAACAACTATGATATAACAGTTCAAAATGAATTCTGAATAAGAAGAACTTTAAAAAGGCTAGGCAAAACAAATTTTCAACATAAAAATTCTATCAAACCAAAGTAGAAATGGAGCCTGACTTGTGTGTAGTAGCAGGTTCTACCTTGGCAAGTCAGCACAGGCCTTGAATCAATGGCAATGACTTCTGGAGCTCTTAGTCTACAGGCAGAAAAGGGTTAGACAATTGGTCAGAAAGAGATTACAGGAGTCCTATTTCTGACTCAGGGTTCAGGACTCTGTTACATTATCCATATACATAGGAAAATTATTTTGGTGACAGGGAAGATCAAAACAGAAACTCAAAAGAAGACAACAAAAAGTCATTACTGCTGTGTCCAAAGCCTCAAAGAAAAGTACGTGAGCCTCAAATCCAAAAAGAATTCCTATAGGTGCTCAAAAAGGATCTTAAAATCAAATAATAGAAGTAGAAGAAAATTGGGGAAAGAAATGAGAGTGATGCAGGAAAATCATGATAAAGGAATAAAGGAGTCATTAAAAATATTGAAAAAAATAAAACCTTAAAAACCAGAATAGGCCACTTGGTAAAAAAGGGCACAAAGAATTCCTTAAAAAGCAGAAAAGGCTACTGCGAGGAGGGGTAAAACACAAAAATTCATTGAAGAAAAGAACTTCTTAAAAAGTAGAATTGTCCAAATGGAGAAGGAGGTGCAAAAACTAATTGAAATGATTTCCTAAAAATTAAAATTGGTCAATTGGAAACTAATAACTCCATGAGATGTCAAGGAACACTCAAACTCAAAAGAATGAAAAATTTCAAGAAAACATGAGGTATCTCATTGGAAAAAGAAATGGCCTAGAAAATATATCAAGGAGAGACAACCTAGGAATAATTGGACTACCTGAAAGCCGTGATCAGAAAGAAAGAACTTAGATATCATCATTCAAGAAATTATCATGGAAAACTGCCCTGATATTCTAGAACAAAAAGGTAAAATATAAATTGAAAGAACCCATAAATTTCCCTCCTGAAAGATATCAAAAAAATGAAAAAAACCAGTAATATTATAGCAAAATTCTGGAATGCTCAGGAGAAAATATTACAAGCAGCCAAAAAGAAAAAATTCAAATATTGTGGAGCAACAGTAAGGATAGCATGAGATCTGGCATATTCTACATTAAAGAATCAGAGGTCCTGGAATATGATATTCCAAATGGCAAAGGAGCTGGTAGTACATGGGGGTGAAATGGGATTCAATGAAATAGGGAGCTTTTACACATTCCTGACTAAAAGAACAGAGCTGAATAGAAAATTTGGTTCTTAAAATTTAAGATTCAAAGGAAATCATAAGGGATTCAATAAGGCTAAATTATTGACATTCCTACATGGGAAGAAACTCCTAAGCTTTAAAAAACCTAAACTTAAAACTTCTAAAAACTTTTTCATTTTAGGGCAATTAGACAGAAGGCAAGGTTATGAATTGAATATTATGGGATAATATATTAAAAAATAAAACTAAGGACTGAGAAAGAGGAATGCACTGGAAAAGAGGGGAAATAGAGATAGAAAAGGGTAAATCATCTTACAAAAGAAGCACAAAATAGTTTTTACAGTGAAGGAGGTGTGTTTGAACCTTACTCTCATTGGAATTGGCTCAAAGAGGAAGTCAATACACACCCTCAGTTGGGTATAGGAATCTATCTCACCCTACAAGAAAGTAAGAAGGAAAGAGAGTAAAGGGGGAAATAGAAAGGAGGACAAATTGGGAGAGGTGGTGGTCAGGGGAAAAAATGCTTTTGAGGATGTCCAGAATGAAAGAAAGAATAGAAAAAACAGAGGAGATGGAGGATAATACACAGTGATCATATCAGTGGAAAAAAATCACATTTCTCTAATAAAAGTAAATGCATAGATAAATGCTCAAAGAAAGTGGCAGGCAGTTTTCAAATTAATTAATTAAAACTATATATTTGTGTGTGTGTGTGTGTGTGTGTGTGTGTGTGTGTGTGTGTGTAGTTATGCAGGAAAAAATGTTCTAAATCACTGTTGTTTTAAAAAAAATCTCTTACCTTCCATCTTAGAATCAATACTAAGTATTGGTTCCAAGGCAGAAGAATGTTAAGGGGTAGGCAATTCCAAGTTCACACAGCTAGGAAAGTTTCTGAGGCTAGATTTGAACCCAAGACCTCCTATCTCTTGGTCTTGCTCTCAATGCATTGAGACGCCTTAAATCACTATTAATCAGAGAACTGAATATTAAAACAGCTGTGAGGTACCACTTCACACCTATTAGATTGTGTATTATGATTTTAAAATGATAAAAGTTGGAGAGAATATGGAAAAAATGTAGCACTAATGCACTATTAGGGGAGATGTGAACTAATTCAACCATTCTGGAAAAGAATGTGGCACTATGCCCAAAGAGCTGTAAAATGGTAGATACCTTTTGACCCAATTTATTTGACCTATTTTTTTACCATTAGTAGGACTCTATCCCAAAGAGATAAAAACAAAAAGTACCTTATTTATCACAACATTTTTTGAGGTGAAAAAATTGGAAAGTGGGGGGATGTCCATTAATTGGGGATTGGCCATATAAGTTGTGGTATATGATAGTAAAGTGTTATAAGAAATGACAAGCAAGTTAATTTCAGAAAAACGTGGAAAGACTCACACAAACTGATGCAAAGTAAAGTAAGTAGAATTAGAATGTTTATACAGTAATGGTAATATTATACAGCCCTGATGGCAAACCTATGACACACATGTCAGCATTGACACACATAGCCATTTTCAATGACATGCAGCTGCATGCAGTTGCATACAGAGACGTATGTTATTTAAACTATAAATATTGCAAAAATTGTGATTTTTTTTCCTCAAAGTGACACACCACCTGAGTTATGCTCAGTTTTTTGGCAAATTTTGACACAGCAAGCTCAAAAGGTTGCCCATCACTGTTATACAGCAAACAACTGTAAATGACTTAGCTATTCTTGGCAATACAATGATCCAAGATAATTGCAATGGAATCATGATGAAAAATGATATCTGCCACTGGAGAAAGAACTGATGGAATCTGAATCCAGATCTAAGTATACTATATTTTGCTTTCTTTCTTAATTTTTTTTTTGTTTGCGTTTCTTCCCCAAAAGGACTAATATGGAAAAAATATATTTTACATGATTACACATGTAAAATCTATGTCAGATTGCTTACTATAACAGTGAGGAAAAAAAGGAAGAAAAGAAGGGAAAGAATTTGGAACTCAAAAAATGTTTTAAGATGTTTTATTTTCCCACTTACAAGTAATAATTTTTCACATACGTTTTCTGAAATCATACGATCCAAATTGCACCCTCTCTTCCCTTCCCCTTCTCAGAGAGGGTAAACAATTTGTGCATTATGCATGTATTATCATGCAAAGCTTATTTTCATATTCATCATTTTATTAAAGAATGTTCATATAAAACCAAAACCCCAGAATAAAAACACAAATAAACTAAAATGAAAAGTAGCATACTTTGATCTGCATTCTGACTCCAACAATTCTTTCTCTGGAGGTGGATAGCATTTTTTATTTGTAAGTCCTTCAAAATTATCCCACATCATTTTATTGCTGAAAGTAGCTAAGTCTTTCACAGTTAATCATTGTACAGGATTGCTGTTACTGTGTGCAATGGTTCTGGTTATTTCACATTGCATCAGTTCACATAGGTCTTTCCAGTTCTTTCTGAAATAATCCTGTTCATCATTTCTTATAGCACAATAGTATTCTATCAACAACATATACCACAATTTGTTCAGCCATTCCCCAATTGATGGGCATCCCCTCAATTTCCAGTTCTTTGTCACCACAAAAAGTGTTGCACTAAATATTTTATACAAGTAACAGTATTACAGGATGGATCAAAGGGGAAGCACAGTTTTAAAACCCTTTGAGCATAGTTCCAAATTGCCCTGCAGATTGGTTGGATTAGTTCACAATTCCATCAACAATATATCCTAATTTCTAATTTTGACACATCCCCTCCAACATTTATCCCTTTCCTTTACTATCATATTTTGCTGTCATAGTGGCCAATATGATAGATGGGAGGTGGTACCTCAGAGTTGGTTTAATTTGCATTCTCTAATCAGGAGTGATTTGGAACATTTTTTTCAAATGATTATTGATAGCTTTGATTGCTTAATCTGAAAACTATTTGTTCATATCCTTCAACCATTTGTCACTTGGGAAATGGCATATTCTTATAAACTTGACTTTGTTCTCTATTTGAGAAAGAAGATCTTTATCAGAGAAATTTGCTAAAAAAAATTCCAGTTTTTTTTGTTTCCCTTCTAATTTTGATTACATCAATTTTGTTTATACAAAAACTTTCTAATTTAATTTAATAAAAATGATACATTTTGCATTTTGTAATGTTCTCTGTCTCTTGTTTGGTCATAAATTCTTTCCTTCATAAACTCATTTTATTGATCTTACCTTGGTATTGGGTGTGAGATTCCTTACCTAGTTTCTGCCATACTGTTTCTCAGTTTTCCCAGCAGTTTTTGTCAGATAGTGAGTTCTTATTCAAAAAGTTTGATTCTTTGGGTTTATCAAATATTAGATTAGTAAAGTCATTTATCAATGTACATTTTATATCTAATTTATTCCATTGATCTACCATTCTATTTCTTAACCAGTACCAGATTGTTTTGATCATTACTGCTGTTTAGTACAGCTTAAAATCTGATACTGCTAGGCCACCTTCCTTCACATTTTTTTCAATAATTCCCTTAATATTTTTGTCCTTTTGTTCTTCCAGTTGAATTTTGTTATTATTTTTTCTAATTCCATAAAATAATTATTTGGCAGTTTGATTGATATGGCAGAGAACAAATAAATTAGTTTTATGCACAATCGTCATTTTCATCATATTAGCTCAACATATCCATGAGCAATTAATATATTTCCAATTGTTTAGATATGACTTTGTGTGAAATGTGTTTTGTAATTATGTTCATATAATTCCTGCATTTGTCTTGGCAAGTTGATTCCCAGGTATTTTATAATGTCTAGAGTTATTTTAAATGGAATTTCTCTTTCTATCTCCTGCTTCTGGACCTTGTTGGTAATATATAGAAATGCTGATAATTTATGTGGATTTATTTTGTATCCTTTACAAACTTTACTAAAGTTATTATTGCAACTAAAGTTATTATTGCAACTAGTTTTTTAGTTGATGCTCTACAATTCTCCAAGTGTACTATTATATCATCTGCGAAGAGTTATATAGTTGTTTGTCCATTGCCTACTTTAATTCCTTCAATTTCTTTTTCCTTTCTTATTGCTAAAGCTAGCATTTCTAGTACATTAAATAATAGTGGTGATAATGGGCATCCTTGCTTCACCTCTGATCTTATTAGGAAGACCCATTATAGATGATACTTACTGATGATTTTAGATAGATAATATTTATCATTTTTAGGAAAGGTCTATTTATTTCTATGCTTTCTAGCATTTTATTTATTATTTTTTGTTTTGTTTTGTTTTTTAAACCCTTAACTTCTGTGCATTGGATCATAGGTGGAAGAGTGGTAAGGTGGGCAATGGGGGTCAAGTGACTTGCCCAGGGTCACACAGTTGGGAAGTGTCTGAGGCTGGATTTGAACCCAGGACCTCCCATCTCTAGTTATGACTCTCAATCCACTGAGCTACCCAGCTGCCCCCACTTTCTAGCATTTTAGTAGGAATAAGTATTGTACTTTGTTGAAGACTTTTTCTGCATCTATTGAGATAGTCCTAATTTCTGTTAGTTTAGTTATTGATATTGTCAAATATGCTGATAGTTTTCCTAATATTAAACAAGCCTTGCATTCCTGGTATATATCTCACCTGGACATAGTGAATGATCCTATAATTATTAATGTAGTCTCCTTGTTAGTATTTTATTTAAAATTTTTGCATCTATATTCATTAAAGAAATTGGCCTATAATTTTCTTTCTGTTTTTCATATTCTTTGCTTAGGTAATAATACCATGTTTGTGTAATTAAAAAGAATTTGGTAGGATTCCTTCTTTGCCTGTTTTCCCAAATAGTTTATATAGTATCAAGATTAATTATTCTTTAAATGTTTGAGATAATTCACCTGTGAATTTATCTGGCCCCAGTAATTTTTAACTTCGGCTTGTTCAATTTTTTTTTCTGAAATGGGATTATTTAAGTATTCTATTTCCTTTTTCGTTAATTTAGACAACTTGTATTTTTATAAATATTCATCCACTTCATTTAGATTGTCATATTTATTGGCATATAATTGGGCAGAATAGCTCCTAATAATTATTTTAATTTGTTCTTCTCTGGTGGTGAGTTCATTCTTTTCATTTTTGATACTGGTAATTTGATTTGCTTCTTTCCTTTTTAAATCAAATTAATTAATGCTCTCTCTATTTTATTTGGAGGCTGATGTTTTTTCATAAAAACAACAGTACTCTCATTTGTTATTTCAATAGTTCTCTTACTTTTAATTTTATTAATTTATCTTTTGATTTTTAGGATTTCCAATTCAATCTTTAGTTGAGGATTTGTACTTTGTTCTTTTCCTATTTTTTTTAATTTGCATGTCCAATTCATTGATCTATGTTCTCTCTTTTTTTGATGTGAGCATTTAGAGACATATAATTTCTCCTAAGTACTGCTTTAGCTGTATCCCATAAATTTTTATCTGTTGCCCCCTCATTATACTCTCTTTAATGAAATTATTGTTTCTCTAATTTATTCTTTGTCCTATTCCTTTTTTAGAATTAGGTTATTTAGTTTCCAATTAAATTTTAATTTATATTTTCATTGACTTATTGATTATATTTATATATATATATATATGATTTATTGCATTGTGATCTAAAAAGTATATATTAATTATTTCTGCTTTTCTGCACTTGGTTGTAAAGTTTTTATGCCCTAATACATGGTTAAATTTTGTGTATGTGCCATGTACTGCTGAAAAGAAGGTATATTGCTTTCTATTCCCATTCAATTTTCTCCAGAGATCTCTTAAATCTAAATTTTCTAAAATTTTATTCACTTTCATCACTTATTTTTTGTTTTTGTTGTTATTGTTAGATTTATCTAGTTCTGAGAGGTGAAGGTTGAAGTCCTCAACTAGTATAGTTTTACTGTCTATTTCCTCCTGAATCTCATTTAATTCATTCTTGAAAAATTTGGAGGCTATACCATTTGGAGCATATATGTCTAGTATTAATATTACTTTATTGTCTGGCTATCTTTATCAAGATATAATTTTCTTCCTGATCTCTTTTAATTAGATTTTTTTTTTGCTTTAGCTTTGTCTGAGATGAGTGCCATTCTTGCTTTTCTTCAGTCCAAGCTCAATAAATTCTTCCCAAGCTACTTACCTTTACTCTGTGTTTGACTCCATGCCTTAGATGTATTTCTTATAAACAACATATTGTAGGATTCTGGTTTTTAATCCACTCTCATATCCACTTCTATTTTATGAGTGAGTTCATCCCATTCACTTTCACATTTATGATTACCACCTGTGTATTTCCCTCCATCTTATTTCCCCCTTTTGATCCTGCTCTTTCTCTCTCCTTTGACTCTGTCTCTCCTCACAGTGTTTTGTTTTTTATCTTTCCCCCACCTCCTCCTCCCTTCTATTATCCCACCCCTGTCTTATTTCCTCCTACTCCTCTATAGAGTAAAATAGGTGAGCATGGATGTTATTCCCTCTCTGAGCCAATTCTGATGATAGTAATATTTAAGTATTGCTTTTCACCACCCTCTTCCTCACCTCCACTGTAATAGTTTTTCCCCCCATTCTTCTTTAGGTAAGATAATTTACCCTGCTCAACCTCTCCCTTCCTTTTTCTCAATGCAATCCTCATTTTCATCCTTTGATATATTTTCTTTACATATTATATAATCCTAATCAATTTACTCTTGCATCCTTTTTCTATATGTATTCCTTCTAACTGCTCTGATAATAAAAATTTCAAGAGTTACAAATATCTTTCCATGTTTAACCTTAATGAATCACTTTCATTTTTTATTCTTTAACTTTTTATGCTTCTCTCTAATCTTGTATTTAAACATACAATTTTCTGTTTAGGCATGGTCTTTTCATCAGGTGTGCTGTGAAATCTTCTATTTTATTAAATGACCATTTTCCCCCCTGAAAGAATATATTCAGTTTTGCTGGGTACATGATTCTGGGTTGTAAAACTAGTTCCTTTGCCTTCCAGAATATTATATTCCAAGCCTTTCCATCCTTAAATATAGAAGCTACTAAGTCCTGTATAAGCTTGACTGTAGATCCATGATATTTGAATTGTTTCTTTCTGGCTTCTTGCAGTATTTTTCCTTGGCCTGGGAGCTCTTGAATTTGGCTATAATATTCCTGGGAGTTGTAATTTGGGGATTTATTTCAGGAGGTAATTGGTGGATTGTTTCAATTTCTATTTTGCCTTCTTACTCAAGAAACTCAGGGCAATTTTTCTTTGATAATTTCTTGTAACATGATGTCTAGGATTTTTTATAACTTTCAGTTAGTCCTATTTCTTAAATTGTCTCTCCTTGATCTATTTTCCAGGTCAATTATTTTTTCAATAAGATATTTTGTATTTTCTTCTATTTTTTCATTCTTTTGATTTTGTTTCATTGTTTCTTTTTTTAAAAACCCTTAAATTCTGTGTATTGGCTCCTTGGTGGAAGAGTAGTAAGAGTGGGCAATGGGGGTCAAGTGACTTGCCCAGGGTCACACAGCTGGGAAGTGTCTGAGGCCGGATTTGAACCTAGGACCTCCCATCTCTAGGTCCAGATCTCAATCCACTGAGCTACCCAGCTGCCCTGTTTCATTGTTTCTTAATGCCTTGTGAAGTCATTAGCTTCTACTTGCTCAATTCTAATTTTTGAGAACTCATTTTCTTCTTTCAGTTTTTTAACTTCCTTTTCCATTTGGCTAATTCTACTTTTTAAAACATTCTTTTCTTCATTGGATTTTTGTACTTCTTTTTCAGTTTGGCCAATTCTGCTTTTTAAGAAACCCTTTTCTTCTTGCATCACTTTCATTTCTCTTCCCTATTTTTCCTATGCCTCTTTTATTTGATTTTTATATCTTTTGTGAGCTTTTTAGAGCCTGAAAATAATTATTTTTTCTTTGAAGTTTTGCATGCTGCTACATTGATCTTAGTGTCCCCTTCTGAGTCTGTGTCTTGCTCTTGTCTCCATAATAATTTTCAATGATTAGGTATTTTGTTGTCCTTTTTGATGTTTGCTCATTTTCTTAGTCTTGTTCTTGACATTTATTTTTACTTTAAAGATGGGCTCCATTGTACTGTCTTAAACTTCAGTTTTTCCTTACTGCTACTCTCAAGCTATAGTTCTGGATTTCTGTAAGTTTTAGTTCTTCCAAGGTAGTACGATGGCCTGTGGGTTGGGAGCTTTGAAAGCCACCTCCCACTGATGATTCATTCTCCTCTAGTGACTGTTAATGGCTTGCAGGGCTCAGAGACACTGTGAGCCACTTTGTGCTATGATTCAGGGACTTACCTCCAGCCTGGGCAGGGGTGCTGGGCTTCAATCTGGGCTAAGACTGGCCAGGTGCTTGGCAGACTACCCTGTTCTGGGGCTTGGGAAGAGGCTTGAAGCAGCCAGGCACACCACTGATAGGCTTGTGCTAGATCTTGAGGCCACACTGTAGGCTTGCACTAGGGACTGGAAGTTCAAGGTGTGGGTATGGTGTGGTCTTCTGTTAGCTTAGCCAGGGTCTTTGGATTACATGGGCATGAGTTCTGTTGAGATTCTTTGTGGTCCTTTGGTTCTTTGGCAGACTGAGCTTTTGGACAGCTCAGTGTCTTTTGCCTAGCAAAAAATACCCTAAGTCCAGGTCTGAGTGCCTCCAGACTGTGAATGTGAATCCAAAAGAATTTCACGAGCCCATGAGAGTGCATCCAGCCAGACATTTCAAGAACCAAAGTCTGATGCTGAAGAGGCTGAGCCAAAAAGGGCATTCTCTCATGCCAAGGAGGCAAGATTCTCCCTCAAGTAAGCATCCCTCTTCAGCCCAAGACTCCAATATAAGAAGCAGAATCTTTACCAGAATCCAAAGTCCAAATCAGGAAGTCCAAATCCAAAGCTGCAAAAGACAATGAGCTGTCCAAAAGCTCAATCTGTCAAAGTACCAAAAGACCACAAAGAATCTCAACAGAACTCATGCCCATGAGGCAAAAGACCACAAAAGAACACTAGGGTCCCAGAGGCTCCTGCTCATATGCAGTTTTCTCCTCCCATCAGCTCTCCTCATCACATCTTAGGAATCAATCACAATCTCCCAATTTGCCCAGTACTGCCTGGGGTTGTGTGTGTGTGTGTGGGGGGGGGGGTTCTTTTAGGGTATGAACTTCCTTTTCTAGTAAAAGGTTCTTACTAAGTATTAATGACTAAGTGTGAAAGGAGGGGCAGTTGGGGTTCTTGATTAACTTAAAATAGACAAAAAGTTTAAATTCTCTTTCACAGCCTCTATGTAAAGACTACAGTAAAGGGGACTCCATTATCTTCTGAAGACATCTAATTCCATCACTGGATAGATAGCTATGAATACCAATATATGTTAGCTTTGCTATGAAACTTACATTCTTTTGTATTAGCTTTAAAAGATGGATGAAAATTTTATAGGAGGACAGTATTCCAATCAGGAAGGATAGCATGATCAAAGGCACAGAAAAAGGAAAGTGAAGGTTGTAAACAGGCAGACTGACCACTAAAGAAAGAGAGTTAAAAAGAAAAAGTGGTACCCATTCAAGATGCCCCTTCAACTGCCAAGTTAAGGTGTTTGAACTTTGCTTTGTAGATAGTGTTGTTGTCTGTCTGCCTGATTCAAATGATACCTCCTTTCCAAGGTCTTTGCTGATTCAGTCATTCCGGGGCAATATTTCAGGTTCAGTTCTAGACCAATACAAAAAGCATATCACATTGAATTGAGTCGTGTGAATTTTTGGTTTGGAAATATTTTGTATCTATGTCCTCTATTTATTTATTTGAGAACATTCTATATCCACCTAGTAGAACATAAACTCTTTCAGGGCAGGAACTAACTTACTTTTTTTATTTTCAGACACAAGTCTAAGACATTTAATAGCTGCTTGTTGGCTGATTCATTGATTTTCTGGATATATCCTTGATATAGATAGATAGTATACATATATATATATGTATATATATAAACACAAGTATCTATGTGGAGATACTATCTCTATAGATAGATATAAGTATATCTTTATAAATATCTCTATAGCATATCTAAATTTATGCCTCTGCAGTATAGAGATATCTACAGAAATAGTATATATCTAGATATATCTAGATGTATCTATATATGTAGATATATATATCTTGATTAGTGGAAATCAACAACCCTATGTTCTACTTCCTTTTGCCCTCAAGTGGCAGCACCATTAGGGAAAACTATACTGAATCCCAGCTGCCTACAGTGATCTCACTAACCGAAGGTAGATGGCAACAAGCAACACATTACCCCAACACTAAGCCAGCCTGCTCCTCTTTCCAGGTGAGGGAGTTTTAAACTCCCCAAAGAAAGGTGGACAGCAAAGCACTAGCAGCACCCTCATGATTGTGCTATCTCCTGAAACAATCTTATGCAAGGCATATTAGGGGGTGGCAAAGCCAAGAGAAAATACGCAGCTAACTTATCTCCCAGAGATGGGTTCAGAAGTCAAAGACCTCAGATCTTCTACCCTAAGCCACAGGATCATTCAGTCAATTAATAAGTTTTTTATTAAATACTATAGTCCAATTATTATGCTAGGTAATAAATATTCAAGTACAAAGATGAACAATTCAGCTGCCAGGGACATAACCCTACCTTCCATCTCTTCCTAACCACCCAGGCTTATATTTCATTCATTCTTATTCCTTCTTGAAAAGTGGGAAGAATCATAGCAATAAATAATTCACATTCATGATTGTAAAACATTTTATATTAATTTTGATCTAACAACCCTATTTGGTAAATATAATTAGGTCTGGGTTCAAAATGGGAAAACTAAGCACGGTTTTCCACCCTTTTTCTAATCTATTTGGGAAGGAGTTGGGATTTTAGAACCAGCTGAATGAGAGATGGACAACAGCTTGACAAGAAAGGGTGATGGAAAAGGGGAATCAATGAAGTGCATGAAGAAGCTGACATTCTCTAGCTATTACAAAGTATTGCATATCATTTATACTAGTTTTAATTGAGGACATGTCTTATTTCTCCCTACTCAGTTGTGATTACCATATTCTTTTTTTTCTTTTTTTTTTAAACCCTTAACTTCTGTGTATTGGCTTATAGGTGGAAGAGTGGTAAGGGTGGGCAATGGGGGATCAAGAGACTTGCCCAGGGTCACACAGCTGGGAAGTGTCTGAGGCCGGATTTGAACCTAGGACCCCCCCGTCTCTAGGCCTGACTCTCAATCCACTGAGCTACCAAGTTGCCCCTGATCACCATATTCTAAAGCAAAAATTCTTATTTTTCTTTTTATCTCTCTCATATCTAACCCAGTATATCAAAATATACTACAAAAGTCCAGGGTGCATGAGTCACTATGGGAAAAAAAGATCTCATGGCCAATGATAACCTATGAAATTAGCTAGAATGGTCTAGGGCTGACGATTGTTCTATGTGCCATTTTGGCCCATACTGAAAGGCTTTCTATCCTGTAGCACCTGTTAGAGCTTATACTCCATTGGCATGGCCTTTAATAGCCCAAAGTTACCTTCAAGCCATAATAAGCCATTGGAACAGGACTTAATTATAGAACATTGCACATAATAGGTGTTTAATGTCTGTTAATTGATTAAATGAACGATGACTGTATTACACTTCCCAGAAGATTCATTTTCTTTCTTTTTTTTTAAACCCTTACCTTCCACCTTAGAATAAATACTATGTATTGGTTCCAAGGCAGAAGAGTGGGAAGGGCTAGGCAATGGGGGCTAAATGACTTGCCCAGGGTCACCCAGGTTCAGATTTGAACCTAAAAGGTCCCATCTCTAGGCCTAGCTCTCAATCCACTGAGCCACCCAGAAGCCTCCCAGAAGATTAATTTTCATTTTCATATGGAAGTCTTCTCTAACAGTTTTGGTACACACTAATCCAAGTTAAGTCTAGTAAGGATTTATTAAATGCCAGGCACTATGCTACGCACTGAGAATAAAAATACAAGCAAAAGAAAACCAGTCCCCCTGCCCTCAAGGGGTTTACATTCTAATAGGGCAAAGACAACATGTAAGACATACAAAGAAGCTTAAAATGAGGAGGGGGAGGATAAAAGAAAGAGAAGGTGAGGGAAGGATAACTGATGTATGTGGATTCCAGATAATAGTATGATCACACTTAATTGTCTCAATGAAATAAAAAGATGGAAGAGCTCCATAAAAGTACCCTATGAGAGAAGTTTGCAAACTTACCTCCCTGGTAACCTTAGCCAGTCTTCAAATATATTGGCTTGTAATGCTCAGTTCTTTAGCTTAGGACCCTGGCTCAGCTCCAAAGTTAAGCATTCCTAGTTCTGCAGGCACAGAAAGGAAAGAAAGAAGTTTTAAAAAATGATGTCCAGTGGACTTCTATTCTATTTCCTAATCAAGATTTTTTAACTGTGTCCATGTGCTTAAAGCTTAATTTCAAAAATCAAATCACACCTTACAATATTTGAAGCAGAGATAGGCAATAAAAAGTCAAATGCAGGAAGCTGCATTTTGGTGAGCTGTCTATCAATAAATACTGGTTGAATGGACAGACAAATGTATGAATGCCTTAGTAAAGAAAGAGGGAAAGAAAAGTTTGTTGGGCTTTCAACCAATGAAAAAACATATATTAAGTACACACTATGTGCCACATACTGTGGTAAGTCCTGGAGATATAAAAAGAGTCAAAAGATAGGCTCTGCCTCCAGGAGATTACAGTCTAATGGAATTTAGATTTGAATTAAGAGATCATCTAGTCCAACCTCTTCATTAATTCATTTATTTGCTCATTCAATAACCATTTAACCATCCACGAGTATTTCTTTGATGACTTATTCTGTACCAGGCTCTGAAGGCAAAAAAAAAAAACTTTCTCTGCCCTCAAGGATCTTACATCCTAATGGGAAATGGCAACAGGTACATGCATAAATACAATATCCATGTGTGGATACACTTATTTGTGTATATACAAATATGTCTTGTGTAGAAGCACATGTATTATATACATGCAGGTGGATATTCATAAATGCACATACATATACGGGCACATTTGTCCCTTCACACACACACACACACACACACACACACACACACACACACACACAAATAGATACCAAGAATTGTGGCAGAAAAAGGCTCTTGTAGCTAGGGATGGGGAGAACAGGGAAAGGTCTTCTGTAGAAGGCACATGTCTGAGCTAAATCTTTTTTTTTTTAATCATTCTTTTTTCTTTTATTTTTTTCTCAATTATATGTAAATTAAAATGTTAACATGTTCTAAAAAATGTTTGAGTTCTAAATTCTCTTCTTCCCTCCATTCCTACCCTCCTCAAGAAGGCAAGCAATTTGATATAAATATGCAATCCGAGCTACATCTTGAAGGAAACAAGGGATTCTAAGAGGCAGAGGCGAGAACAGGAGGTGACTTGGCCAAGATCATGCAGCTTATGGCAAAAGCAAGGATCGGAACCCAGGTCCTCAAATTCCAAATCCATTATTCCTTCCAGAAAGTGAATTGCTCAAGGTCACATAGCTAATTAGCTTTGCTGTGCTGGAAAACTGCCTGATGTAAGCCAGTCCTGGCCAGGTCCCTTTGGTGGAGGGCATCTCCCGCTTCCCCCTTTTCCCCCAACCACCACTTTCTCTTTTTGGAAGGCTCTCTGGCAAAGTGGTTCCCTGCTTCACTGACTTTGGGGAGCGCCAAGCAGATCCCCCGAGCCGGGCCTTTCCTTGCATGGAAGAACTGGAGGAGCTGCTGCCATGACGACACAGTTCCCCTGCCCATTTGTACCATCACTAAGCCGGGGGAGCTCCCTAGAGTCGGGCTCCTCCTGCCTCAGCAGGACTACACAGACATAGCGGAGCATCCAAGAGGAGCAGCCTACACACACACACACACACACACACACACACACACACACACACACACACACACAC
>NC_058134.1:66173699-66369746 GCF_016433145.1 Gracilinanus agilis | reverse complement strand
ACACACACACACACACACACACACACACACACACACACACACACACACTGTGCCACCACAGGGAGGTCGCCAAGGACGTGTCGATGGAGAGGAGCCTTTGGGGAACATTCCCTCTTGCCTGGGATGGCAGCGAGGAGGTTGCCATAGTAACTCAATTCCCTGCCCACCATACCATGTAGGGGTACGAGAAGAAAAACATCGCCTTTCCCTGCCGTGAAAAGACTAGCGTGACAAGCACCTGTGGGGGCCATCGAGAGGCCATGCAAGCCCTTCCTGCCTCATCCTCAAGGGCTGGGGTTGTCACTGGCTGGTGCTGATCAAGAGCAGGAGAGACAGGAAAAGCTGGGGAAGATGAATAGCACACTTCCGATCCATTCCGAGGCCAGCTTTGGACCTTGGACCGTCTCCCCGTGAAGTCCCTGGAATTCCACATCCTGTATTTCTCCCTGTTCACATCTACCACTCCCCTTGGAAAGTCCCTTATCGGACATTCCTGGGGGGAGGCTTCCTGCCTACTCTAAGTCTGGGCAGAAAATAGCTTTTTCACGAACAAAACTATAAACCATTTTTTAAAATTTAGAGCATTGTTATTTTCAAAACTGAGACTATTTTCATGGAAGAAACTACAAGGGGGAAAAAACACGTTCTTAGGGGAGCTACTGTGAGGGAGGCACATTGTACATAGGCAAGATAGTACAAAATCCTCTGTAATTTCATTTCCTTTTTGTCAGGTCAAAGAAACATGGCTAGCTATGACAATATTTTAGGAAAACCACCTTGGAGGTCATAGGATCATCAATGTAAAGCTGACAGTCATCTAGTCCATCCCTGCCATTTTACAGGTGAGGAAACTGAGTCCCAGTAAGGATAAGTTATTTTATTCAAGGTCTCTAGGTCAAAATTAAAATTCAAACCCAGGCCCTCTGACTCGAAATACAAGACTTTTCCCCACTGCATTGAACTGGTGTTTCCAGAAAGAGTATGGCTATATTCTCCATTAGCTCATGTAAACAATAACAAAGAGGGCATTTTGGCTGTCCATCACCCAGCATTCAAACCCCACCACCACCAGAGCTACTTTCGAACTCCTTATTTTAGGAATATAAATTTGTGTCATTAATTCTCTGACTTACTCCCCAACTATATGCCCATGCCCCTTCCCTTTTGTCTATTTACCCTAATGTTAAGTTATAATTTAACCATAGTTTAATTAATTACTAGCGATAGTAAAATCAGAAGTGTTCACTACATGAAAGGAAAAAGGGGGTAAAATTTGCTAAAATATCATTATACTGTTATGAACCACAACATCATCCCAAAGATGAGCCCTTGGAGCAGTCTGGCAGCCTCTGAATTCCTCATTGGCTGGTGCAGTGATTTTAAAAAAAGTCAAAACTTCACAAAGGAAAATGGTGACCAGGGTAGGGCAGAGAGAATGGAGAAGACAGTTATCTGGGGGATACATACATATATACATAATAGTTTACTAGGGCAGCCTATATATATTATGTGTGTGTGTGTGTGTGTGTGTGTGTGTGTGTGTGTGTGTGTGTGTGTGTACGTTTACACAAAAGGAACTGTTTGAAATACTTGGGTCTAGTTTTTCTTGGTCTCTTGGCAACTGTCAAATTAGTTGGGAAATTATGACTTAAAAGTAGTTTTCAAAATTATCCTTTTTTCCATATCATCCTCCATTCAAACTCCAGTCTGCCAGCATCATCAAATGCATGGATTAAACTGGCCTACAGAGAGGATCTGTAATTGGAAGACCAGCCTAACCTCACAGGAAGAGTTTCAACACTATAAAGTTGACCACCAAATAATAGGAATATTTTTTGGTCCACATCAAATGGGGAATATAGTCTACTAAGTCAGAATGGAGATTTAATGGGTTGAAATAACCATCTCATGGGGATATGATTGGGGAAATTGACTCTAAGTGATCACCCCTAGTGCAAATATCAATAATATGGAAATAGGTCTTGATCAATGACATGTAAAACCCAGTGGAATTGCATGTCAACTATGGGAGGTGGGAGGGGGAGGGGAGGAAAGGAACATGAATCTTGTAACCATAGAAAAATATTCTAAATTAATTAATTAATTAAATTTTCCAATTAAGAAAAAAAAAAGAAATACCCATCTCAGTGACATCATGGATCCTTCAAAATCTCAAAATACCAGGTACCAGTTCCATGTTGAGTACCCAGAGGGTACTTGGGATAGAATCACTAACAAAAGAAGCTTCAGACATGGTAATGACTCTCGTGATGTTTATAATCAATCAGTATTTATTAAGTAATTACCACAGACCAGGTGCTGTGAATTAAAATATAATAAATGAAGCCATCCCTGTTCTCAAGGAGCTTGACATCTAACCAGTATATAAATTTATATATGTGTGTGTATACACATGCACTTATTGTAGATATGTATGTTATTATCATACAAATATAAAGAAAAGAAATTCAAATAAAGATAAAACAGCTAACTACAAGGTAGATTGGGAGGGAAGGGTCTAGCAGCTGAGAAGATCAGAAAAGACTTCATATAGAATGTGGCGTTTGAGTTGTATCTTGGAGGAAGAAAAGAATTCTATGAACAGAGATGAAGAAGGAATGGAAGAATGGCCAGAAAGCAAAGGCAGAGACGGAAGACAGAAGATGAAATGTGGCATGTGAGGAACAGAGAGGTCAATTTGTCTGAATCATAGAATAGAGGGTGGTGAGTAATGACTGATGAAGGGTCACTAGGTGATGCAGTGGATAGAGCACTGGGCCTGGAGTCAGGAAGACCCAAGTTCAAATTTAACCTCAGACACTAGCTTTGGGACTTTGGGCAAGTCATTTAGTCCTGTTTGCCTTGGTTTCCTCACCTGTAAAATGAGCTGAAGAAGGAAATGGCAAACCATTCCAGTATCTTTGCCAAGAAAAAAAAAATGAAGTCACAAAGAGTTGGACTTAAACTACTGAAAACAACAATGTCCAAAGCTCTAATAATCTAGATATAAAACCATAATTTTTATTAGGAAATACAGATAATTATTATAAAAACTGATTATAACCTTAAAAATGGGCTTTCTGAGATCTGCACCCAGCTTTCTACTTTCCTTCAAATATGCAAATTGGATATGAAAAGAGGGTTGGGGTGGAAAGGAGAAAGGAGGGAATGGTAGAAAATGCCCGGGTTACAGTCAGAAGATGAAGTTTCCAGTCCTGCCTCTACTATTTAAGACTGTTGACACCTTGAACAAGTCACAGAATCTCTGTTTTGGAAGAGATCTTGAAAACCATCTATCCCAACCTATACCTTACAAAGAATCTACTCCTTCTATAATATCCCCAAGTGCAAGATATACTGATACACCCCTATATTCCCAGCTACCCAAAAGACTGAGAATGGCAGGTCTCTTGAGCTTGGAACTCTGAATCAAAATGGCCTTTGATGACCAAGTGGCCACACTGAGTTCAGTATCAATATATTGAATTCCTGGAAGCAAGAAGCCCCCAGATTGCCCAAGAAGGAGAAAACTGGACCAGGTTGGAATGGAATAGTTCAAAGCTCCTATGCCAATCAGTAGTGGATTCTGAGCTCTGAATTGCCCCCCATATTTTCAGCCCAGACAAGATAAGGAGGCACCATCCTTTAAGAATGCAATCTGTAATGCAGAGATGCATTCAAGGCTTTTACCCTTGCAAAACCTAACTGTAGGACTTCTGGCAGTTGACCAGCCTTAGAACTCAGACAAAGTTCAGTTGGTCCCAGAAGCTTGTGGAGAGTGGAGGGGCGAACTGGGCTCTGCCTTCGAACTGAAACCTTGCCTTGAATCTGTGCTTTTGTCTTTGACATTTGGAGCTTAGCTAACTTCTCTGGACCTTCCCTGACCTTCCCTATTCCATTCCCCTATTACTTTCTGATTTCCTGTGGGCTTTGGGAGAAGGGTGGATTTTGGGGTTGTAGCAGTTAGACTTTGAGGATTTAGTTCCCCATAGACAAGTAGGGCTTACCCTTGAAACAAACTATCCCTTGACTATTGTTTTAGTATTCCCTAACCTGAAGGGCAGCCAAACTTCCCTGGCTGAGAGAGAGCAGGCTCTCTCTCAGTCCAAGCCATTCCTGTGACCCTCCCCCACCTGGAGTTTTCCCTAATGGCTGTTAGGGAAACCTTGTACCCTTTTCTCCTTGATAATCAACCCTGAAACTTTAATAAACCCCCTTGTTACCTATTCAAACCCTCTGTTAAATCATTGGCTCGATGATAAGTGAAGGTTGAAAGAAAGGAAGGAATTATTCTCTTTATTTTCCTTGAGAGACGCTGGAGGCGTCCATCTTGGGAGGAAGTAGTTGTCTCTATACTTCCTCCCGGAAACCCTTCAGTTTCACTGACAGGGAGGAGTCTTGTTACTCCTTCTTTGTGGACTTGAGAAACTGACTAGAAAGCCCTCAAGTCAGATTCAAACCACTTCTGACTGGCCCTAACCTTTGTGTCTGTAGAAATACCATTTTCCCTGGAAGAGTCCAGCCGTCCTCCCCAGCAACCTCTGTCTCTAGTCTGAGGATCTCCCTGTTGCAGCTGCCTCCCCTAATTACCTCATCATCTCCCTTACCGTTCATTATACTACCTTGTCCTCTATTTCCCTAAACTCAGCCATTCCCTTACATCTCTCCTTATCACCTCAATCCATTATTGCCCCCTCCTTTCCCACCAAAGGACCAAAACCCCCATTTACCTTTTCTTTATTTACATTTTATTACAAATCAAAACACAAAAACCATTCTTAGATTTTTTTGATCAAGTTCTCTGAGAGGAAAACCAAATCCTTCAGAGACGGACTATTTGTTAGTTCTAACAGTTGGCAAGCTTTTACCAATATCCAGCTTAAATTTTCCTATTTAGAATTTCTACCCATTACTCCTATTCTATCCTGGGCAGAACAAGAAAAGTCAGTCTTCTATGAGCCATCAGGCACTTTAAGGTAACTGTCATGCATTATTCAGTCTTCTCTTTAGGGTAAAGATTCTAATTCCTCCAACCAATCCTTACCTGACATGTACTCTAGGTCCCATCTTTGGGCCTGAATTTCCTCATCTGTAAATAAGAGGATTTAATAAAAATGTCTTCTCCAAAGCCTTGTCTACCACTGATGTTGTATTTTTGAAAAAATCTACCCCCCACAAAGTACTAATCCCTGTGATATCATTATTTGTCCCTTCTCTCCACTCATAGAGCTACCCCTTTAGTTTAGGCCTTTATCACTTCTCTCCTGGACTATAGCAGTGGCCTCCTAATTAGCCTTCCTACTTTTCACCTCTCTCTACTCCAATCTATAATCCACTGACATTTACAGCTGATCATCATACATTATTATTGTTACCATATACAATTTTCTTAAAGCACAACAATGTCACATACAGCCCCATTCAATACTCTACTGTGCCCCTACTACATAGCTAGGGTCAAATGTGAACTCCATTGTTTGGCACTAAAAGCTTTTTACCACAGGGCTTCATTCCACCTTTCCAGGTTTATTGCAAATTATTCCCCTCCTTGCACTCTACAATAAAATCAAACTGGCCTTCTTGCTTTTCCTGACCCAAGATATTCCATCACTGTCTCTGGGCCTTGCACCAACTGTTCCCCCAGACCTGAAATGCACTCTGCCTTCATCATTCTCCATTTAAATCCCTGGTTTCTTTTAAGATTCAGTGCCCATAAAGCCTTCTACATAAGATAAGGCTTTTTCAAAATGCTCTCACCACCAAACCACACCCCCCCCCCGCCTCCAACCAATAATGGCTTTCCCTCCAAGATAATTTTGATTTTTTATTTTAAAATTATTTGTGTATATGTAACATAATGTAATATATAACATAGTAATGACATAATATATGTGATTTGTTACAAATATATAGCAAAATATAATAAATATGTTCATCCAAGAAAAACAATTCTCACATTACCTATGCCCCCCAAGGTCTCATTCTTTTTTCTCCTCCATCTCATCCCTCACCCTTTCCCAAGAAGGTATGGATTAAGGCATAGCTTGTACATATATTATCATATAATACACATTTCCTTGTTTTTCATTGTTGTGAAACAGGACGCATGACACATGTTGCTTACAGTAGAAAAAATTCATGGAAGAAATAAAGTGAAGAATGGTATGTCTCCATCTGCATTCAGATTCCTTCTGTTCCTTCTATGGCACTGAGTAGCCTTTTTCATCATGAGTTCATTTGAGTTGTCCTGGATCCATGCCTTATTGATAATAATTGTCATTCACAATTGATCATCATACATTATTGTTATTACTGTGTACAACATCCTCCTGGTTTTGCTCACTTCATTTTATATTATTTCATATAAGTCTTTCCATGTTTTTTGTGACCCTCTTGTTGGTCACTTCAAATGGCACAGTAGTATTCCATTACAATCATACACCATAACTTATTTAGCTGTTCCCAAACTGATGCGGCATCTCTTCAGTTTCCAGGTCTTTCTCACCACAATAGAGTTGCTATTTGTTTTGTATATATTTCTATACGTTTGTATGACTCCCCAACTATGCATCTTAAGAGCAGGTACCATTTCATTTTTGTCTTTGTTGTTCATCCTTCATTTTCAAGGACCAATGACATCATGGGGTGATATGTTGAATTATCATAAATTGGGCTAAGAGAGGCAGAATTGCACAAAATCATCAGTCTCATTCTCTCCTCCAGAGTCACTGAAGTCCAGTGGCAGAACAAAAGTCAGGACAACTGCCAATGACCTGAAATGCACTGAATGACCTTGGCATCTTCAGTGTCTGCTCTAAGAGTACCATAGTGCCTACTGCAGCTGCTTTCATGGAAGCTGGAACAAATTGTCCTCATCTGCCCATTCCACTGGGAGGAGTCTTCACATGCTTGGGGTGGACACCCCCTAACTCACTGACAGGTTTGAGATCTGCCAGCTGTCTTCAACCTGGTTTAGCCCATCTTGGGCTGACCTAGGTGTGGCTGCTGCTCATGCTACAGCTTCTTAGAGCCAGAGGTGAAAATGGGTGAAAGGTGGATACCAAAGGTAGATGGGCAACCCTGAAAAGAACTCAGCACTCAGAGGTGCTAGTTCTTCTCTGAACACTCCATACATGCCCAGAAGGTGCTCAATAAACACTGGTGGATTGATTGATATAGATGAGAAACAACATATTGTAGTGGGTAAAGCATTGGACTTGGGAGTCAGAAAGATCTAGATTCAAGTCCCACTTCAAAGGTATTTACTAACTGAGTGACACCAGACTAGTGTACTAATCTCTCAGACTCAGTTTCCTCATCACTATAATAGGAATGAAGGTATGAATTAACTCACAGGGTTGTCATGATGCTCAAATGAAATCATGTAAGTAAATCTTTCTGCCAACCAAGCACCATACAAATGTGAAGCATCTTTATGGATCTCTGGGCTCATAGATTTACCTTTAATATCCCCAGAAAGGAACCATTGCTGGTTGCTTCTAACATGTAAACATTAATCTCAGAAGACATTTTAGGCAGAACCACTCCTTTTTCAGTGAAAGAGGAAGGACATAGCATTCACTTAGATGACCATTCCTAACAGTCCTTGTTGGTACCAGTGAAGTATAACCACATAAGGGAACCTTAGGAAGCAACACAGTATAGGAGAGCTGAAGTCACATTAATAGGTCAGAGGGAAGAAACAGGAGGATGTAGGAGGCTAAATGGATAGTATATCAGGAATGTTTTTTAAGCTATTTTTTAAATCCTAGATTGATTCATAAACTTCATCCCAACACAATCATGAAGAATAACTCACCTCCTGTGATATAGCTTTCTGTCATTAATTACCCCATGGACATGAAAATACCATCAATCAGCCAATTGGATACATGAGCTAATGAGGCAAATTTCACACCCTGTGGTCAAGTTCCTTTTCCTTCATTTGTCTTTGTTAAGCAGTGTCGATGTAGATGTTCCAGAAATAGAAGCCCACAAATTCATCAAAGACATTTTTTGTAAGTGTAGTCTTTTCTGCCCCTTTCCTATTCTTCCTCGAGGTCTCCCAGGAACAAAGTAAGGGAATGAATTAAAATGCTTTTTCCAATTGATTGTGGTTTGCTTGTTGTTTATTTATTCATTTTCTTTTTTTAAGTGATTCTTCCCAGGTGGGGTGATTTCCATCAGAGAATAAAAATAACTGCATTAGCAATATTAATAGCAACTAGGAGAAAACAGGCTAGAGCCATTTCAATCATCTTTTTGCAGACACAAAAGAACTTCCAAAGAGGCTAATCATTGTCATGGGAAGATCAGAAGAACTCTTATTATCAAAAGAGAATGTATTTATGAATGCTTAGGAAAAACAAAGTATCCAGATGTGAGAGGTGATGTTTCTACTGTGTTCTGTTCTGATCAAATCACATCCAGAACACTGAACCCAGTTCTGGGCCTTACATTTTAGGAAGGAAAATAACAAACTACAATGACTCTCAAAGAAAGAGGAGAAGATGGTGAAGGGACTGGAGAAGATAGTAGGCAAGTACCTTTGAAGGACCTAAAAATACCATAGCTACAAAAGAGAAGACTTAAGAGGGTATGAAAACTGACCTTAAATATTTGAAGGCCAATATGTAGAAGGGAATTAAATGCAAGTTGTTTGACACGGATAAAACAGAAATTCACATTGCCTAACTCTAACAACCTGGTCCTCACCCAGGGCATGCTTCACATTCAATCCAGCCATCCACCCCTACAATCTTCTTGGCATCCAACCTGCTGCCTCTAGCTAGTATATGCTTGGGCAAGTCATTTAATCTCTCTAAGTTTGATCTTCATCTGTAAAATGAGGGCACTGGATTTTGTTTTTGTGGACCTTTAAAGTTCCTTCCAACTCTCAATTCTAACTACCATCTATTTTTCCCCCTTAAAACTGAGTGAGTGGATAGCAAAGCAACTAGAAAAATTTGAGAGTTCTGGAAAAAATTCCAATATTTTCCATATGAAGCTTTTCCTGATCCCCACAGTTCTGAGTTCCTTCTCCCACCATCACCACCTGCACTCAAATTACCTCAATGTAATATTTGGAGACTGGAATGTAACCTCCTTGAGGGTAGGGATAAATTCATTTTTATACTTATCCAGTGCTTTATGTAGTTCCTGCCACACTATAAGCATTTATAATGCTGGTCCTCAGCCCAGATCCTCTGACAAGTTCATCATTTCTGTGATCAAACCATACTTCTTTATTAGGAAATTAACATTTCTCCAAGAAGCTGTAGCATGTGCAGCAACCACTCCCTGGTAAAATTGTCTCGGCAGATGGGCTAAACCAGGTAGAGGGTAAAAGATAAGCCTCAGACCTGTCTGTGAGTTAGGAGGGGCGGTGTCTATCCCAAGCATATGAAGACTTCCTCCAATGGAATGAGTGGCTGAATACAATTCATTCCAAGGGCCTTGAAGGCAACTGAAGCAGGCACTGTGTGGCTCTTGGGGCTTGACCTGACATTAAAAATGCCAGGGTCATCCATTGCATCCTAGACTATCACCAGTCATCTTGACTGGACTTTAATGACTCTGGAACAGAAAGTGAAGCCCATGATTTTGCCTCACTCAAAACCAACTCAAGCACAAGTCAAAACATTATTCCCATAATGTCATTGGTTCTCTTCGAACATAAAGAATAAACAACATTGCTGAGGGCAGAACCCAAAAAATGAAGTTGTCCTTATGCTAAAATAATTACAAGAGCACTTTTGTGGTATTGTAAAAACTGGATACAGTATGAGGGATCATCAACTGTGAAGTTGATAAACAAACTACAGCATATGAGGGGAATGGGCTATTATTGTGTTTTTTTAAAATGTCAAGCATGAAAATTCAGAGAAACATGGAAAGACTTGTATAAACTAATGAAGATCAACGAAAGTAGAATCAGAAGAAGAGTACATACAATGAACCTAACACTAAAAAACAACAAGATTCACAACTAATACAATGGCCAATATTGATTCCAGATGACTGATACTAAAATACATTTCCTCCTTTTCTGCTAAAAAATTATAAGTTGTGAGGAATAACAAGATCTTTTAGCCACCATCACTGTATCAGACAGTTTTGCTTTACTGTTGTTTTTATTGTTGTTTTCAATAAGAGAGAGATAATCTGAGGAGATGTTGTAGAGAGATTGTTCTGTCAAAATAAAATGTAAGATAAATTATTTTTAAAACAATTGAGTCTGGAGATTGAAGCAAGAAGAACCCTAGACAAATCATATAAAATCTCTGGTTCTCAGTTTCCTCATCTTTAAAAAGAAAGATTGGACTCAATGGCCTCTAAAAGATTCCTTTCAGTTCTAATTGTATGATCCAATGAAATTCATCATAGAAGGAAAAACTGAATTTTTATTCAGAAAACAATCCCATGAGTGACTAGATTATCTATAAACTTGTTGGACATTGCTTTCTTTGTATAGAAGATGTCCCAAACCACAGAGTATCCGTTAATACTGAAAATAGGGGATTATAAATAAATATTTAAAAGTCCTAATGATTGAAACAACGTTAAAAACTTTCATTCTCTTCTTTTTTTTTTTTAATTTTTTTTTAAACCCTTGTACTTCGGTATATTGTCTCATAGGTGGAAGATTGGTAAGGGTGGGCAATGGGGGTCAAGTGACTTGCCCAGGGTCACACAGCTGGGAAGTGGCTGAGGCCGGGTTTGAACCTAGGACCTCCTGTCTCTAGGCCTGACTCTCACTCCACTGAGCTACCCAGCTGCCCCACTCTTCTTTTTTTTTAAATCCTTACCTTCCATCTTAGAATCAATGTTTTGTATTGGTTCCAAGGGAGAAGGCTCTCAATCCACATTCTGAATCAGTTCTGTTCCTTAAGTTAACTATCAGCTCTGGAGGTTAGGAGGAGGAGGCCAATTACCACGTGGACTTGATCACAAACTAAGCCTTATTCCACCAGACTATTAATTCTACTGATTTTCCAAGACTAGAGCTTTCTAAGACTAGAGCTTCTCAAAATCCCTTAAAATGCAAATAATCCTGGAAGAAAGCCATCTTTTAGGAAGCTTTCAATAGAGGACAACTCAAATATAGGTAAGCATCTTAGCAGGAAGAAAGTGAAGATAGATCCCTGAGAGATGAGGAAGGTGGCAGAGGAGGAGTAAATAACATAAGAAGAAGAAGAAAGATTTAGGTAGCCCATTAAGGATCAGTGCATTACTTGTATTGTCTTTGTTGATGTTCAAAACAACTATGTGAGATAAGTAACTTCTATTAGTATTCCCATTTTATAAATGAAGAAACTGAGGCTGACAGAAGTTAAGTAGATGATTTATCCAGTGTCACGTAGCTGGTAGGTGTTTGAAGCAGGATTTGACTACAAATTTTCCTTACTCTATGTCCTCACTCTATCTACAACAGCTACCACTCAACTGGCTCAATAACAGGCAAAGACAAAGAGCTTATTTCACATTTTTGCTTGGGATCTGCCCTAATCTCTGCATCTCTTCTCTATTTGGTCCAACTACTGCATTCACTTCTGTCTTACAAGAGAAAAGAAAGATGGTGATCAAAAGTAGGGGAGAGGTACACACCAGGCATTGCCTCTACCTTCAGTGTCTCTGGGAAGGAGAAAGACACAGCTTCACTGAAGCAGAAAAATGCCTTGCCCTGTAAATGATGTGAAATCTCTACACTCCCCCTAGTGGTGAAGATTCATTTTGTGATGAGAAACAAGACAGTTGTATCTACACATGGAGGTAAAGAGAAATTCATTGAGTTATGGACCAGAAATTGCCCAAACTCCTCAACTGAGAGCAAACATCAGGTTACAGATCTTAAAAGTCATCCTTCATAGTAAAATTTCTTCATTTTAGAAATGAGGGAATTCAAGCCCATGGAGGTTAAGTGATTTGTCCAAGGTCCCAACAGATTTTCTGGAATTTGTACCCAGATTCTCTGAGTCCAAATCTAATAATCTTATACATAAGCTTTTTTTACACTTTCCTACCACCATGATCCAACTAACTTTTATTAAGCACCTACTATATGCAAGGCACTTGCTAGCTTTGGGCATACAAAGATGAAAAATAGCCCTTTTTTTCAGTTTTCATCCTTCTTACCCTCTCTGCAGAACTCTCTCTTCCCTTGGTTTTTGTAAGACTGTTGTTTCCTGGTTTTCCTCCTTTATGGATAACTAATCCTCCTAAATCTCCTCTGATAGATCATCATCTACATCCAACCAAATGTTTGGAGTATACCTTAGGACTGTGTTCTTGATCTTCTTCTCTCTTTATACCCTTTCTCTTGGTGATTTTATCAGTTCCCATGGTGTCAATTATCATTTTGCAGATAGCTTCCAGATCTATATACCTAGTCTCCATCTCTCTTCTGAATTCCAAGACCACATCCCCAACTTGATACTAATAAGCATCTCAACATCAGTAAGTCCAAAAGAGAACTCATTATGTTTTCTAGTTTCTCCTTGAAAAAAAATCCATTCATAAGCTTTTATATCCAATCAATTGTCAAGTCTTTTAAGTTCTACCTCCACTATTGTTCTCATATCTATTCCCTTATCTCTACTCTTATGGCTACGATCCTTACTTTTACCTTGGTCACCTCTCCCCTGGAATATGGCAATAGGTTCATAATTGATCTCCCTACATTCAATCTCTTTCCTATACAATCCATTCTTCATGTAACTGCCAAAGTGATAATCCTAAAGAATAGTTCTTACTATATCACTCCCCTACTCAAGAAACTCCAATGGCTCACTCTTGCTTCTAGGGGAAAATAAATTCCTTTTTTTGGCATTTAAAATCTTTCATGATCTTGTGCCAGAGTACCTTCCCCAGACTACCTACTTACTGTATATTACTCTCCCTCGCACACTCTTTGTTCCAGGCATATTGACCTAGTTGCTCTCCCCTGTACAGATATATTTCCATCTCGTGCCACCATGCTTGGATGGAAGTCCTTCCTCACTAGCATCTGGTAAAGTCCCCAACTTTCTTCACAGTTCAATTCCAGTGCCACTTCCTACAAGAAGCCTCTCTTAAGCTTCCCCTAGTTGCCAAAGAAATTATGTTATATTTACTTTTTAAAAATATTTTGCATTTACTTATGTGCATAACAGGAAATGGTATAACTGAGGGGTGGTCATTAACTTTAGAGTCAGTGATTTGGACTGTGTCCAAATCCTGCTTCATCTAATTTCAATTTATATGACTTCAGCCTGTAACAACCTCCTTCAGTCTCAGTTTCTCTATCTCAAATAAGGAGGTTAGAATAGCTATTCACTGAAATTCCTTCTATATTTAAATCTATGATTCTATGAGGTTTCATGTCCCTCCCAAAGAAAAATTATACAAGCTCCTTGAGAGCAAAGATAATCTTATTTTTGTTTTTGTGTACCCAACACCTCGCAGACTAATTAGAACATAGTAAATAATAAATGCTAGTATAAAAAGAACCAGCACATGCACAGAGGACCTCTGATTGCATCCCCCCATGTTGAGGAGGCTGCAGGATCTCTATCCAGCAGAGCAGTAATGATATGTAGTAGGAGTACTTCAGGAAGACTTTGGAGCATGTATAGACATTTATAACCAGTTCCAGAATGCTAAACATGTGGTTGGGAAAAGTCTTTTTGATTGTCCATAGTTGTAGGACTAATGTTGGGGGTACCTCCAAAAATCTTTAGTTGGCCTTAACCAATCTCTTCAATCACACTCTCTTGGTTTGACTCCTTAGTCAATATGAAGTTATTAAACGAAAAAGCATTAGTCCGTCACTGGTAGCAGCACAACTTTTGGGATCTCAAGTGAATGACAGTGAAGAAGAGACCTCCTTAACCATTCAGGGGACACAAAGAATCCAGAGGGACAGAGGTAGGCATCCTGACCTTGGGAGAGAGAGTCCAGAGTATACTTAGATACTTGTTTAAATGGACAAATAAAGAAAAGAGTCCTTTTCATCCCAAGAACTTTCCCTAAAAAAGTCTTCTCATGTGAGTAACTCCACCTTCTGCAGGTTGGGATGCAAACTGATATGGTGCTCAGAATCATATTCCTTACTCCCCTATCCAGATAGGAAGGATGAAGAAGAGAAAGTTGATTAGCTTAGGTTACCAGATTCCAAAAGGTGAAAGTAACACTTTTGTCATCAGTCAGCTCTGACTTTGGAGAATTTTGTAGCAGAGCCAGAGGAACCATTGCCACCAGTACTTTCCATTTATTTTCTTGCCTGTTCCTTCGGTGATAAGCTGGTGACAGTATGAAATTGGAAATTGGAGGATTTTTGCTCTCCTTTCAGAGCTGCCCTTTAGTAAGTGGCTCTTGGGAATTCAAGTTTTCATCCCAGGGTCTGACTCAAAAGACCAAGTTGTAACATTTGCTCATGGAAAATAAGTCTATTGCTTATATCCTCCCCTATCCTCTTCTTGGCTGAGAAACATGATATTCCCTTTTCCTCACTCCCACATCTCTTTGGTAATAATTTATAAGGATCTCAAAGGAGGAACTTCATTTTTATTTCCTTTTGATCCGTTATAACCTCCAGATTTAAGAGGGGAAAGAGCAGTTTGAGGCAAGGGGAAGGAATTTTTATATTTGGATTTCTTTGCTCAAAGATAAGGGAGAAAATCAGAATTCTAACCAAAAGGAACAGGACTTTATTGATAAGCTTTCAATCAAAGTTATAAGATAGATGGTTCCTGGTAAGAGTTAAGAAAGAATGGTTGAATGATTTCTATCTTGTCTATATACCTGTGTGCAAAAATTTAAACTATTCAATAGGGATATCATAAGATTATAAACTAGAAAGGACTCTAGAGGTCATTTAGTTTAATTTCCTCATTTTTACAGTTGAGAAAACTAAGGCTCAAAGTAGATTAGCAACAAAGTCACGTAGATAATACATAACATAACCAAGATTCAAATTCAGGTCTTTAACTCCAAAGAGAATGTTTATCTCCTTATTCCATGTGTGCAAGATAATGTAATTGGGAGAAGAGAAGTATAGGGGCTAAGGCTCTCTACCTTTTAAATCATAGATCTGAAGTTGGGAAAACATGTTTCTTCACTCCAGTCATCTGCTGGGATACTTCTGCTGCTAATGCTCCAAAATGGAACTCCCACTCTGGACCTGTGCATGACTGATTGATGAGAGCCCCCTTTGTCTGTTCTGCTGAAGACTTAGCCATGCTTCTTCATCTAGACCTTCTTCTGACCTGCTGCCTGGCAAATATGCCCCATCCCCTTTCAATCCTTTGCATTGTGAACTAAAAACGGTTCAATACTACCCTAGCTTCTGGAAAGGATGTGTCAGTCAAATGCTACTATTCCACTCTCCATTTCCATGGTATTAAAATACCATTCTCTACCCGTGACTTATATATATATATTTAATGTTGAAATCATGTGTTGTTTAATTTCTGTACTTGAATTCAAACACCTCGACATTAAATTTGTGCTCTTTAAAATATATATATGGAAGTCACAGGTAGAGAATGTAGTTTCTTTAGGGCAGAGATAGCTATCTCTGTTTGTACTTTTCCCCAGCTCTTGGAACAATGCCCTACACAGAGTGTGTGTTTAATAAATGTCATTTCATTCATTAATTCCTCTGTCATAATCCTAACTCAGAAAAGAATGGGTCAGGAATAACTCCATTCAGGATACACAATAATATAAAAGAGAAAATCTTCTCTTCCCTGGTTACTCTGAAATGAGACTAAGAGGCAGTTACAAGATTATCACACATGAGACCAGAAGATTAAAGTAGACAAGGAAATTACTGAGGCACTCTGGGAATAAACCCCTTGGGATTTTCTGTTTGAGATCAGCATATTGAATTGCAATCCAAGTCATTCCAGGCGTTTCAGTGAAGACAAGGGAGAAACAGATTTTCTTAGCTAGCTAATTATACACACCACTGCATTCTCCACCAGTAAAAATTTTTAGGTAGCCTTCAACATTTGGTACAGTAAGCAAGTAATTTCATCTCTCTTAACCTCAGGTCCTCTTGTATAAAATCAGGAGGTTGGACTTGCTTTTCTTTTTTTCTCCTTTTAGCTTAAATCTATTCACAGCATCAAAGATTATAGAGTATGTAGATGGTCACTACAGGGACCCAAACTAGGTGCCAAAAAAGTAGAATTAACTATGGCAAAATCAACAGCAAGGAAGTTGGAGACATAGAAGAAATTCCTTTCATTAGATGAGCAAACTAAACCCAAAGATCAAGTGATTTGTTCAAGGCCACACAGGTAAGAAGAGTCAGGATCAACCTGATACTTCAGAATTCAGTTTTGTTACTTTTTTTCATGACAGTTAATCATCTCCATTTCCAGTGTTAGTGAGTTCATAATGATAATTAACTTTAGCATAGTCAAGTTTGGATCTGGCACAGTGGTTGTCAACCTTTGTTTTACCTGATAAATCCTTGAGAATTTATCTAGACTCTCTCCTGATCCAATGAAATAATGTTTATAAGACAAACTTTAAAGGGTTACTAAAATGTCAGCTGTTGTCACCACCATTATCCTAATAACACTGGCATTTAACTATCTATCAGAAACGATAGTTTCTCAATTAAATACTATCCAAAATAGGAAGGAGCCAGTCCCCAAAGCCCTATCAGTTTGAGAAGAGCGGTGGCCCACGTGTTCACCGATTCTCTTCCATACACATTGCTCCATCACTATATCCTATGGATGCTTCCCTTTGTGAACCAAAGAAGCTCAAAAAGCATTCGTGTGTGTGTGTGTGTGTGTGTGTGTGTGTGTGTGTGTGTGTGTGTGTGTGTGTGTTATGGATCCCTTTGGCTGTGTGGTAAAGTCTATGGACCCCTTCTCAGAATAATGTTTAAAATCCATAAAATAAAACAAATGAGATTACAAAAAAGACCAACTAATTTATCATTTTTTTTCTTCCAGACTCCCCGATACTCCTGCTAATAACACAGCAATGCTTTCAGATAGACTGAGCCTATTAAATGGGAGCCAAATGCTAAGATTCTAATCCCTATAATCCTGGTGACTTTGGCTGAGTCACTTAACCTATGTCCTCTAACTTTCCTACATATAAAATGAAAATGCTGATAGCTAGCCTCTACCTACGCCAAAGGATAGTGAAAGAGCAATGAATCTATCTTTACATATATTTGGAACACCTTATAAAAGTATGTTTAATCATTTGTGGGAAAGGAAATACACACATACAAATATATATTGCACACATGTATACATATGTATGTAATATTTACACACACACATATATAAGGACTTTGCCCATTTCACAGAGCTTATGTGAGTCAAAGGTGACACTCTGCTTTTGTGGCCAATTCTCTATATTCTGCATCAGTGATTTCAAAGTCAAGTAGAGACAAGGGCTTCTAATCCACAGATAAGGATCCCTGTAGTTCTTATATTGAGTTAGTTTTTCAATGAAATGTTATCTACATTTTCTCATATTTTTACTAATTTTTGCTAAATATTTCCCAATTACATTTTAATCTAGTTCAGGCCACATTGGGAAGTCCCCAATCTGCATGTCTGATGCCTCTATTCTTAAACTTTTAGAGAATATAAATACTTTTTGTGTCTGTTGGTCTTAATAAAACATAAGTCCTGATGATTTCAGCAAAATAAATTCAAATTCTCTCATTTCGTAACAACTGATTGCTCTAAGTATGTTCCACTGATGTCAGATCTCAGCATCAAAGAGCTGGAAAAGGCCAGTGTCTATAAGATCTATTCGAAGGGGATATAATTCTATTCCTGAATAGTTCTTCTGGGAATCTCCATTTTAGAGAATGGTCTAGACTAGCCATACCTTATTCTCTAGACGTAGCTCCTCATTTGGTTGTCAGCTACATTTTATGTGTTTCCTTGCTGCATTAGTATATAAGCTCTTTGAGGGCAGGGACCATTATTCTTTTTGCTTATAATGTGTATCCCCAGACCTTAGAATATGCCTCCACTTAATGAGTGCTTAATAAATGGGTGTTGATTTTTTTTATTTCTGTCAGTTAATCAACAGCATTAATTAAACTATATGCCAGGCATGGTGACAATAGGAGAAAAGAGAATCTGCAAGGAAAGACTGAAAGGAGAAAGGAAAAGCTGATATGTAGCAGAATAGAGAAGAGACTAAGGAGGGCCATCAGACTCCTAACTCCTAACTCCAGCATCTCAGAACAAAAGACTCAAGTTGGAGCTACTACTTGTACCCATTCTTCAAGGACTGAGGGATGTTTAATAATTTTCCAAACAAAAATTTAAAAATATCTGTTCTTTCCTCAGGTTCCCTTCCCTTTGGGCCTATCCAAAACCAGACTCCTTTTTCACTTATTTTGCTAAAATCTTTCCTGCATCCTGAATTTTGCCTCAAACATAAAGAGGCCAGAGGTTAGCTAGACATAAGTGTAAGTCAAAGCAAAGAACCAAACATCTTTCCTGAATGTAAAGGATATTTCTAACTGGGCTCTGTGCTTTAATGTTTGTATTCTAAAATTCTTTGGTTTTCTTATTATAAAGATAGTTCACTTTACTAATTACATGTAATAACAAATTTCAATTGTATTCTAAATTCTTGCCTAATAAAAACATTATAAAATGGCTAAGAAGGGGACTACTTGGATCTAAGTATCACCCTTGGGTTTAAAAAGAGGTGATTATAACAGCATATAGATGATTAAATCTCCAGGGATAAATAAAGTCAGAGAAGAGAAGGCAGAAATAGTACTAGCTGGCCAACACAGCAACATCTACAACTATCAATGTTATGGGTATTTGCAAAATTGATATAAGGTAATATTAACTGGGAAGATACCAACTTCCAGAGTCAATTGGAAGGGATCAAGAAGAGACTTAAGTAAGAAGAAGGCTGTGATTGAATATGCCTCTTGAAGGAAACTAGGGATTCTAAGAGAGGGTGAAAAGTGAGTATATTCTAAGCATCTAGGATAGTGAATGCAAAAGCATAAATATAGGAAACAGAGAATGGTAAGGAAACCAGCTATACTGGACCAATGTTCAATAAGGCCACTAGGCTGCTCAGTGGACAGAGTGAAGGATCTCAAGACAAGAAGACCTGAACCCGATTCCAGCACCAGAAACTAATTTGCTGAGTGGCCCTGGTCAAGTCATTTATTCTCTTACAGAATCAATTTTCCTCATCTATAAAATGCTATAGCATTTGCCTGCTAGAGTTGTGAGAATAAAATGAGATATTTGAAAGGCACTCTGCAAATCTTAAAACACTATAGAAACGCAAACTATTATTGCTGTTGTTATTGTTAAGGATTGAACTGAAGGTTATACTAGGTTGTAAAGGGCAGCTAGATAGCCTACTGGATAGTGTGCCAGGTCTGGAATCAGGAAGACTCATCTTCCTGAGTTTGAATCTAGCCTCAGACACTGGGTAATCCTGGGTAAGTCACTTAACTGTTTGCCAAAGTTGCTCATCTGTAAAATGATCCAGAGAAGGAAAAGCCAACCATTCCACTATCTTTGCCAGAAAATTCCAAATGGGGGTCACACACAACTGAAAAATGACTAAACAAGAACAACAAAAGAGCTTTAACTGCAAAGAGGAATTAATACCCAGAGGTAATACAGAAATACTGAAGCATAGGAGAAGGGGTAGGGAGCAGAACCTACATTTGAGGAAAATTCCTCTGCCAGCTATGTGGAAGACAATTTAGAAAAGAGAGAAAACTTGAAGCAGAGAAGCCAATAATGAGGTGTGGATGCTCAGTATCATAGATTTAGAGTTGGAACGAACCACAAAAGCCTTCTACTACACCCACCACCCCCCTTCATTTTACAGATAAACAAATGAGACTCAGATGAGATGATTTACCTGGAGTCACAGCAGCATCAGAATTAGGTCATGAATAAACATGAACAGTCTGCCCAAGTCAGGGAGGAGCTTTCTTCCTTCTCCAAAGATGGCTATGGGTTTTGGAAAGGGGACTCTCATGGGTCTCTTAGGGTACCTCTCCAAGGAAAATAAAGAAACTAACTACCTGACAGCCTTTCCAAGAGCTCCTCATGCCAGATGGAAAATATACTCTAGTGGGGCTTTTAATAAACGTGGGCAATGGGGTGGGCGCAAGGGGCACCAAAGTTATCCAGTCTGAAATGTCTAGTAGGCAGATAGAGTTTCAGAACTGAATCTCAGGAGAGAAATTAAGACATTATATATATATATGTATATATATATATACATATGTATATATATATATATAGTATATTAATAATGCACACTAGATAGATAGATTGATAGACTGATAGATAGATAGATAGACAGACAGACAGGCAGAGAGATAAGCAGAGAGATAGACTGGCAGAGAGATAGACCAACAGATAAATAGATAATCTTCTGCACAGAGAAGTACATGGTAAGTGATGAGGTCAATGATGGAAAAATATAAAGAGAAATGATACTAGGACAGAGGGTTGGGGCATGGCCACAGTTAGCGAATAGAATACATACGATGACCCAGAAAGAGAGACAGAATCCAAGTGGCCAACCATGTCAAATGTTCCACAGGGGTCAAAAAGGAGAAAGATTGAGAAAAAGCCACTGGACTTGTCAATTTAGAAGTAATGTGTAACCCTGAAGAGAGAAGCTTCAGATGAATGAGTTCAAATATCAGATTACAAATGGTTAAAAGGAGAGGAAGTGGAGACAATGATTTTAGACTACTTTTTCTAGGAATTTGAGAAAGAGGCATAGGACATAGGGCATGGTGGGGTCTCTAGTGAAGTTTTTTTAAAAGGTAGGAGCAGAGATCAGGGAGCCAAAAAAAAAAAAAAAGGAGAAAATTGAAGACTACAGAGAGAAGGGAGATAACTGTAGAGAAAATAGGCTAGAAAAGATATAGATGTGAGCGGAGTCATTGGGACCTAGTAGAGAGATGATCTCAGTCAGGAAGATCTAGGTTCAACTTCCATTACTGACTTGCTGTGGGACACTGGGCAAGTCACTTAACCTCTCAAGTCCCTGAGGCTCTTTTATTTATAATCATATAATCTCATGATTATAAATTACAGAACAATTGCTGATGTGTATGAGTAAAATGAGTTTCCCCATCAGGAGTTCCCTTTTCCAAATTGATCACAGATCTGAACATGCATATATACACACAGGACTACAAAGTGAATAGAAACCATATTACTAAAACTAGAAAGCCAGATATAGCGAAGAATTCAAATTGAGCATCATTTGCCAACTTTCTCAGAAAGCTATTAGAACCAATGGTCCATCATCTACCTAATTATATTCAGGTAGTCCGGCATATTTCCCCCATACAGAGGATTCTAATGAGATTCATCATCATGTACATTTGCATATATTAGCATTATCAGTCCTACAAAGTGGAGCCTTTATTGTGGAAGGGGCCTCTTTTGGAATGGGCTGTCAGTCAACTGCCTCCAGGTTTGGCAAAGTGAAGTTTGTTGGCAGAGGAAATATTCCAACCTGCTTTCTACTGTCATATATTTGACAAATACTATCATATAGCCAGGTGCCTTTTTTGAGCTGTCACTGTGTCCCTGGCATCTGCTGTATCAATTAAGCAAAGCAGCCATTAAGAAAATGGGCACATTATTTTAGCAGCTAATTAAACTAAGTTTATATTATCTTTTCATGTATGTATGCATATATATGTATATATTTCAACTCAACTTTCCATTTGATTTTCCAGACACTCACAGAAGGAACCAAGTCAGTCATACGCCAGGAAGAGATGATGTATACAGCTATGTCTTCATAAAATTTGTACATTCAGGCAGATTTTTAGAAAAACCAATTATGAGTATATTGACTTTTTCTTAATTCTATAACTTGAAATACAGAATTTGCTCCACATTCTGAGACTGAGAAATCTATCCTGGATATTGAAAGCTAAACCTTTTAAATATTTGTAAAATGAATTCCAGCAATTGTAGCCATACTAAGGGAGAAATTGTGATTCTCTTAGCAACCCAGTATAAATTTCAATTCCTGACAATGATTTCATTCTTCTTACACACCCCACAAGATGTCATCAGGGCAGCTAAATGGTACTTCAGATAGAATGCCAGTCCTGGAGAGAAAAGTCATAATTTCAAAATGACACTTACTGGCTGTGACCCTAAATTTCTGTTTGCCTCAGTTTCCTCATCTGAACAATGGGAATAATAATAGCACCTATCTCTCGGGGTTATTGTGAATATAAAATGAAATAATAATTGCATAGAGCTTAGCACAGTGCCTGGAATATAGTAAGAGTTATATAAACATTAGCTATTATTAGCATCATTGTAGAGAGTAAATAAAATAGATTCTCATGAGGAAAAAAAAAAAAGGACAGAATTTTGAAGTTGGGAAGAACCCTAAGGGCCATCAAGTGCAACTTTTTTTTCCTCACGCTGTTTATACTGATCCACTGTTATGCCATTTATAACCAGGAGAGTTGCCTCAGGGACTGATGATATTGGGTGATTTACCCAGACACCTAGTGGTCTTAGGTCTGACAAGTGGACCAAATAAAGCAAGGATAATCCTTGAAATAACTAAAGATTCTTCTCACATTTCCCCTGATCTTTCTCTTCTCCAGGCTACACACCCACATTTCCTTCTACCGATTTTCATTTGGCATGATCTGAAGGCCTTTTAACATCCACCATCACTCTCCTGTGGAGGCTTTCTAGCTTAACACTGTCCTTTCTTGGCCTAGTACTTGGCAAGTAGTAAGCACCAAATAGATGCCTGTCAACTCACTTCCTAAACCATAGGACCCACGAGTCAACACCATATTCCATATAGAGCCTGATGAGGGCAGAAAATTCACAGAGATTATCACTCCCTTTTTTCCTGAACAGTATACTTCTCAATGCATCCCAGGATCTCATTATCACAATGCTTACTCATATTAAAATGGTAGCGTACTAACTTAATCCTACCTCCCACTCCAGATCTTTTTCAAAATAATATCTGAAGATTTTTTTAATTATTTTAGGGAGGGAGATGCTAAAAAGTGAACAGAAAATTTATTCTTGGAACAGAATGTCTTTTTTTATACTTTCTCCTCCTACCCCAAGAAAGTGTTATCTAACCTTTAGCAGTATTCATAGAATAATGGAAAGTTTTTAAATCAAAGGACCTAGATTCAAATCTTATATGTGACCTTAGGAGAGTCATTTTTCCTCTTACAACATGATAAAAGAAGAGGTTGGCTTAGAGAATCTGCAAGGCCAAGGTTGAGGATGGAATCCAGACTATGGCCAGTGACAAATCCAGGTGCCACACTGATGGGGAAGCTTGGGAAAATGCCATACTTTTCAGTTAATTGAAATTGTTAATTATTAGAATGGACAAGGGTGAAGAGATTAATAATTGACAGCTACCTGGGGGGAGGAGAAGGCTTCTGAATGGGTCCAGATCCCCTTTTCCACCATGGAAAGATGACTAAAGCACTTCCTGCATGTGACAAGCTCTTTGAAAGATGAAGGCAAGGCAGTGCAGGGCTGGGGTTATCATTGCCGATGAAACCGGCGATGTGGAAAAGAACCGGCAAGGTAGTGATGTTTCTGTCAAAGCAAAAGCCGAGTGTCATTTCTGAGGCAGCCTTCCTGCATCCAGCCAGCATTCACATAAGGTACATTATGCAAAGTGGGCAGGAGATGGACAGTTTGGCAGCCGCTCAAGCTGCTCAGATCCTACAGATTCCTGCCAACTTCTCTGCTGAAGAAGAATTGTGTTAATTAATGGGAAATGTGTGTGAATAAGGTAAAAGCCATATAACAAACGCAACATCTCCCTACCCCCACCCCCCTCCCACCAGACGGGCTTTATCTTGCATGATGAGGAGGGGCAAAAGCAGAATTCAGCCAGCTCTCCCTCTGTAGGACTCTACAGGACTGCTTTCGCCCATAAAAATAGTGATGGTTTTGGACTAATCCATCCACACTCTCAATTTAATCCCATTCAGCTCAACAGGTATTTAATAATGCTCTGCGCGGCATTCCCTGGCCCTGTCTGGACCGAGGGCGCCCTCTACTCTGCAAGGGCAGCTGGCTGGGGGTTAAGAGGGCGGTCTGGGCTGTCCAAGGACTTCTTCCTCTTTGTGAATGAACCCTGTGGCCAGGGAAGCTGTGACCTCCGCATTGCTAGCGCCAGCTCTGACAGAGCCCTAAACTCACCCGCCCCTCCGATGGAAATGAATGGACGCCGCAATCTATTTCTACCCTGACCTGGGGCGGCATCAGGTGAGGGAGAAGGAAGCGGGATGAAATTCAGATCTCAGCCCCTAACTTTGTACCAAAATGACCTCCGGCAACTTACTGCACTTTTCTGGGCCTCGACTGGCTCACCTGTAAAATGAGAGGGTCCGACTAGATGATCTCTAAACTCCAAATCCGTGATCTCTAAGGGGAAGTCAGAAGAAGAGGGTTTAATCCATAGCTCTGACGAAGGCTGCCTTGGTAGCGTTGGTCAATCGACCAATTCTGGATGAAACACTTCCCGAGTGCCAGCTACAGGGGCTATGTGGTAAGGATAGGGAAATGGTCCTTGCTCACAGGGAGCTGACATTCTAATGAAGGAGACGACAGGTGAATAACCAGGTACATATACTATATATATTTTACATATTTTTTCTAATGAATATATATGTATATATATAAACCGGGTACATATATATATATAACCAGATACATACATATTTTCTTTTTTTTTCTAATGAAGGAGACAACAGGTAAATAACCAGGTACATATAATATATATTACATATATATAAATAACCAGATGCACATACTATATGTATTTTACATATTTTTTCTAATGAAGGAGATGACAGGTAAATAACCAGGTACATATACTATATACATATATATATATATATATGTCTGTGTGTGTATATATATATAAACAGGTACATATACTATATATATGTTATATATAATATATATATTCTAATGAAGGAGACAACAAGTAAATAACTATGTGTGTATATAATATATATATTACATATATATATATTATATACCACATTGATGAAAGCTAAAGAGGGAAAGGCACTAAAAGGTAGAAGAATTTCTTCCCAAAATCTCTTATTTTAAGGAAGGGTCTAGAGCAGTGATTCCCAAAGTGGGTGCTACCACCCCCTGGTGGATGCTGCAGCAATCTGGGAGAGATGGTGATGGCCACAGGTGCATTTATCTTTCCTATTAATTGCTATTAAAATTTTTAAAAATTAATTTCCAGGGGGCTAAGTAATATTTTTTCTGGAAAGGGGGCGGTAGGCCAAAAAAGTTTGGGAACCACTGGTCTAGAGCAGTCATCCCTGACCTGGATAGAGCACTGGGTCTGGAGTCAGAAAGTTCAAATCCAATCTCAGACACTTCTCAACCGGATAAGTCATTTAACCCCATTTGCCTCAGTTTCCTCATCTCTGAAATGAGCTGGAGAAGGAAATGACAAACCATTCCAGTGTCTTTGCTGAGAAAATCCCAAATGGTGTCACAAAGAGTCAGATACAACTGAAAGGACTGACAAACAACAACAAATTCATATTAATCTTTGCCACACACACACACCCATCCCTGAATTAGAATGAAAGCTTTCCAAAAGAGAAGAAAAAAGGGAAAGGAATCAATATTTATATAATACCTACTATGCTCTAGGTAATGTAGTAAGCATTTGTCCTACAAATATTATTTTGGTCCTCATAATAACTCTGTGAATTAGGTGCTATTATTATCCCCATTTTATAGTTAAAGAAACTTGGACAGAGAGCAGTTAAGTGACTTGCCCATGATCATAGACTTAGTAAGTATCAGGTACTGGATTTGAACTCAGTTCTTCCTGACTTGTGGTCAGTTGTTTTACCCATGGTACCACCAACTGTTTCAAAAGAGCAGGGATTCCTTTTTCATTGTTTTTTTTTTTTTCATTTGTATCCTTAATGTTTGGCACACAGTAGGTGCTTAATAAATTATTATCAACCAACAAATGTGCACAATAAATAGATAAAGAGTGTATAGGGCATTATTAGACATAAAAAAAAAGATGTCGATTTGTTTTTCTAAGGTATTTGTTACAAAGTAGAGGAGGAGAGTCTAGGAAATAACAGTGATAAAAAAAAAAAAAGAAAAGAGAATATGTAATTTTTTAAAAATCCAAACCTTTGCTTCATGATCCAGGTATTCACACTTCTCAAAATGTGATACATCTTAACTAGCTTGCTCACTGGTTCTCAACTCCTGTTCCCAAGTGGGTCTGCTTTTAATGGCCTACTGTTGGCCACAATAAACTGACAGATATGCCTAAAGCAAAATAGAAACCTAACCCCTTTTCTGTCTTCCTAATTCACAATGCTAAGTCACTGGATCTTCATAGACCCCCTCACAGCAGTAAAATAATTCTGAGAATTAGGTATTTGTTCCCCATAATTATAAATGAGAAATCATGGCTTAATCTCTATATCACCATATTCTCACCCTGCCAATAATAAGGTTTCCTTTGGGCAGCTAGGTGGTGGTATAGTAGATAAAACACTTGTCCAAAGTCAGGAAGACTCAGCCTCCTGTATTCAATCTGACCTCTGACACTAGCTATGTAATCTCAGGCAACTCATTTAACCCTGATTGCCTCAGTTTCCTCATCTCTAAAAAGGAAATGGCAAACTGATCTGGTTTCTTTACCAAGAAAACCCCAAATGGGGTCACAAAGAGTAGGACATGTTGAATAACAATAACATAATCACTTACTTGATAAATATTCATTGGTTTGAGTTGGAGATAGATAGGACCTCTGATTTCATTAGCATCAAGATTTTCCAGGTAAAGAAATTCCCTCTGCCAATGGAGTAAGTTCCTCCTAGGCAACTTAGAGTCTTAAAGAGTTGCCTGGAGTATCCAGAATTTAAGTGATTTTCCTAGAATCACACAGGGAATATGTGTCAGAGGCAAAACTTGAACCCAAATCTTCCAGACTTTGAGACTGACCCTCTGGGATGCTTTTCTTTGAGATAATCTTTTTTTAAGTCCCACAGCAGAAAAGGATCTCCTGCCTCCAGATAAAGTTATTTGAGAGGCAAGAATGTCACTATTTCCATATTACATTAAATTGTAATATCTAGAGTTCAAGATTCTGGATTTAAATACATGCTCTACTACACATCACATTGGTGTTATCTTAGGCTAATTAATCACTTAACTTCTCTGAGTCTGAGAATGTTCTTCATCTGTAAAATGATGATCTTTAGATTATCTTTAGATAATCTTTAAAGTCTGTTCCAGCTATCAATTCTATGAAATTTATCATCCTTTTCCTTAAAAAACAAGGTGAGAGGAGGGAAAGAGCCTTTGCAGATTTCAATACCACCTTATACACAATTCTCATACCTTTTAATGTCTCCCCCCACAAAAAATTATTTTATATACTCTATCTACAATAATAACAACAATAAAAGCTAGCATTTATGTAGTGCTTTAAGGTTTATAAAATGTTGTTACATATGTTATCTCATATAATCCCAGGTCAACTCTGTTGGATAGGCACTGTTATTTTTCCCATTTTATCAGTGGGCAAAATGAGATTAAAAGGGATTTAGTGACTTGTACATGGTCGCTCAGCTAATAAGTGTCTGAGGCTCAGTGTGAACTCTGGTGTTCCTGAAACCAGCACACTTTGCACTGCATCATCTGATGCCAATCGTCACTGTGGAACACATGGGAGGTCTTTCCTCTCTTCAGTTCCCTCTCCCATCCAGAAAGGGGCAAAGCAAAATCCTCATAGACCATGCCCTACAAAAGGCAGGACTTCTATTGCCAGTGCCTGTTTAAGAAAGCTTCAAGAAAGCTGAACTGATCCAGCTATTTTGGAGAGCAATCTGGATTTATACTCAAGTAGTTCTAAAACTGTATATACCTTTTGGCCCACTGATACCACTATTAGGTTTATTTCCTAAGATGATCAAAGAAAAAGGAAAAGAAAAAAAAAATATATATATATATATACATATATATGGGAGAGACAGAGACAGAGACAGAGAGATAGAGAGCTTATATGTATGGAGAGAGAATATATATAAACTATACAAATACAGAAACTAAACAGCAACTCTTTGTGGGGGCAAAGAACTGGAAACTGAAGGGATGTCCTTCAACTAGGGAATGGCTGAACAAGCTGTGGTATATGATTGGAATAAAATATTATTTTGCCCTAAGAAATGACAAACAAGATGATCACCAAAAAACCTGGAAAAACTTATAGGAAGTGATGCAAAGTGAAGTGAGTAGAACCAGGAGAAGATTGTACACAGTAACAACAATAATATATGATGATCAACAGTGAATGTCTTAACTGTTATCAACAAGGCATGGATCCAGGACAACTCCAAGGGACGCATGACAAAAAAGGATATTCACTACCATAGAAGGAATAGATGGAGTCCTGAATGCAGATTAAAATCTACTATTCACTACTTTATTTCCACCATGAATTTTTCTTAGTGTAAGTAATCTGTGTCTTGTTTAATAACATGATGAACAGGAAAATATGTATTACATGATAATATATGTACAACCTATATCATATTACTTGCCTTTTTGGGGAAGGGGGAAAAGTTGGGGAAGACATAGACTTCTGGACATAGCTAATGTGAAATTTTCTTCCTCTTGGATAAGCATATTCATTATCATTTATTATATATTTATAACAAATTATATGTATTACATTATTGTTGTATTACATATATATTATATCTCTAACAAATGAATAAATGGTAACCAAAAAAAAAAAAACTAAGGAGGTTTTTTAGTCCCTAGAGCCTTCTGCTCTGAATGAACTCTACCTACAGTTAAAGATAATGGAAGTTCTGGATCTTTTAGGACTTCATCACTCCTATTCCTGAGAGAGAGGGATAAGAACTGAAAGTGGGTAGCTGGAGCATGGGAGAGAGGAATCAGCACTCTAAGGACCCAGGAGAAGCCTGAGCAGCCATTACCACTGGCATGGTTAAAAGTAAAGATGCCAAGGCAGCAGCTGACATCACTACAACAGCACACTGGTGGAGGAGTAAAAGCTGTGGCCATAAGAACAGGACAATGATGAGATAATATAGTATTCACATGCAAAGGATGAAGAGTGGCTGGAGCTATTGCTGCTGTTGAGAGCAGAACTAATGATTCTTCTCCTCCCCCTCCTTTACCTCCTTCTTTTTCTGTCATTCCCTCAAGAAAGAGATAAACCTAAATTCCCAGTGAATGGTTTGTTAAGTTTGTTTGCCTTCCATTCATTAATGTTTTAAAAGAAAACTATTTTTCTAAGTAAAATCAGTTAACCAATGTACATAATCCTTGTACTAACCATATCAGAGGAAGAGGCAATCAGGGGTAAAGTGCCAAAGGAGAAGAAGAGGGAAGAGACAAAAGGGAGACAAAGACTATAATAGACAGAGACACAGGCTGAGAGCAAGATTGAGAGAGTAAGACTGACAGAGGCAGAAATTTTTCTAATTCTTTTGACCTTCCCAGCATTGGGACTTTGAACTGAACAAGAGAGAATTTTTTATTCATACTTTATAATGTTCCAAAGCAGAAAAAGAAGAAAATATGAATCTAGACCAATTCCTAAGCAAATAAAAATTGCAACCTTAGATGCTGGGGGGAGGAAGTGAGGTTGGAATTTTGTGTGAAAGCAGGGAGACAGTTTGCTAAATTGGCCACCTCAGGTGGAGGAATGCTTGAGGAAATAAATAAATAAATAAATGAAAGGAGAGCCATTCTCCCTAAGAGGCAGAACCAAAGGTGTTGATTAAGGAGAAAATCAAAGTGAAAGGGAAAGAGAAGAGGAAGAGTGGCAGTGTGGATACAAGGGTGGCCAGAAAGAGGGAGTAACTAACATCCTCGTCACCAGTGTAATAGTACCTGTACACACCCAACTGCTAAACCAGAAAATGATAATACAAATAACTAAACATAAAGAAATTTATATTGCGACAATATTAAAAACCAGTGTTAAAGGTAAATTTATTTCCCTGAATGCTTATAATAACAAAAAAGGGAAAGGAAAGATGAATTAGTTGAGTTTGCAATTTAGAAATTAGACAAACAACAAATTAATGTATCTAAAATAAGCAGAAGAAATCAATAGGATCAAAGCAGAAATTAGTAGAATTGAAAACAATTTTTTAAATCAATACTCAAACCAAAGTCTGCATGTTTTTAAAGACCAACAAAATTGATTTACCATTAGTTAAATTAACCAAACTTTAATAGCCTTTCTTAAATCACTGAAAAATATAGGAATGGAAGTAGTTTAAAATAATGGAAATTATTTTAATCTAAGAGTAAGCATTATATATAAAGGGAAAACCTTAGCATTCTTCCCACTAAAAAAGGGTGAGGGGAAAGGAAGTTAAGCAAAACTGTCTGTTCTCATCATTATTATTCAAAATAGTTCCATAAATGACAGCTATAAGACAAGAAAAATAAGATAAAAGAATAAACGTTGTTAGGGAGGGAGTTAAATTTATCCCTATTTATAGACTGATAAGAAAACCTCTGAGGATCAACAATACCCTTAATAAAAAATACTAACCAAGCATAATGATATAGTGGACTATAAGAAAAATCCACAAAAACCTTAAGAATTATTTTTTATCACTAATGACAAACAAAAAATAAAATTGATTGAACATAAAATATAATTTAAAATAATGATGAAATATATAAACCATAAAGAAATTAGCCCACCAAGACATACATAAAATATATATTAAGTCAATTATATAATTTTTTGGCAGAAATCATGGAAAAACCAAACAATTACAGAGGCAATTAGTATTCATTATAAATCCAGGTTAATGTAATAAATATAATAACACTTTTCAAATTCACTTATAGACGTCTATCAAAACATCAATGGCATATTTTATAGTATTGGACAAAAAATAGAACAAAATAAGGAGAAAAAGCTAAGATGTCACAGGAAATAATGAAAATGAAGAAAGAAGAAAGGGAACTAACTGCCAGATCTCCAATTATACCCTTGTTTTGTTCATTGTTTTTGCTGACCAGTGCTTTGGTTTGAATTGCAGGGTATATAACAAATGATTTATCCTGCAATTTAGGGAAATTTTGGATTATTAAGTGAGGCAAGGTTTATTTCAAGGATATAGAGGATTATGTAGGTATCATCTTCCCCTCTGATATGAACAAGGATATCAGGCATTTAATTTGACCAAAGTCAATGTTTCCTTATTCTAGGGTTCAGAGTAAGCACCATAGCTCTAGAAATCAACCTAGTCTTCAGGCCCCAATCACACAGAATAAGTTTTTCTATCTCTCCAAGGCTATATGGAAAAAAAATATGTAAGGGACTTACAAGAAAGAATGCTATCCACATCAAAAGAAAGAACTGTGGGAGTATAAACACAGAAGAAAAAGATAGGATTTATCACATGTTGATATGGGTATATGATTTGGGGTTTGGGTTTTAAAAAATTATTCTATAACAAGAATCAATAATATGGAAATAGGTATTGAGTGATAATACATGTATAACCCAGTTGAATTGCTTGTCAGCTCTGGGAGAGGGAAGGGAGAGAACATGAATCATGGAACCATGGAAAAATAAATAAATAAATTTTAAAATATGGATTAAATAGCAAATTATTAAAAAATGAAAACAGACCAACATCTTATTCTACTTCACAATAAATTCCAATAGATCAATGATCCATTTTTAATTAAGAAAAACATTATTATGCTTTCACAATGATGCAAAGGTGATAAATTCTTGATAAACTATGACTTAGAGAAACGTGTAGGACAAAATAGTTTTGTTTATATGAAAAGAAAAAGTTTTTGAAGAACAAGAAGAATGCAATAAAAAAATTTAAGGGAAACAGGACAATTTCTTGCAAACATCTCTGATAAAAGTCTGACCTCCAAAACTTATAAGATTTACCCAAAAGCATAAGAGAAAATGCCATTCTTCAAATATAAAGTGGCTAAAGGACATCAAGAGGAAGATCTCAGAAAAAAAATACAAGTTGCTTTTAAAAACACTTGGAAAAGGGGTTTTTTTAAGTTTTCATCTTGAGAATCACAAATTAAAGCCATTCTGAAAAGCTGACTAGCAATGCCCATCAAATTGGCATGAGTAGCAAAATTCAGTGATGGAAGGGCTATGATAAGAGAGGCACATTATTATACTGCTAAAAGCAATGGGAATTGGCCCAATGTTTTCAGAAAATAATATAGAATTTCACAATTAAAATTACCAAAATATGTATATCCTTTGACCCAATGGTTCCATCATGGGAATTATACCCAAAAGGGGCTATATCAAGAAAAAAAATCACATTTATATTAATATTTGTATTATCATCACTAGGTATATTTGGAGAAAAACTATAAGTTAACTAGATTCCCACTAGCAGGGCTGAACATTTTATAATACTAATATAATAAAACATTATTGAATAATAAGAAAAATTCATTTGGATGATTAAAATAATAAAATTATTATTAAGAAAATAAAATGTGATGCAATGTTTTCCTATTTCATGTTACATGCTCATTAGTCTTGTTTTTTCATATATTTATTTGAAAATCTGTTCTTTATGAAATTTTAAATTAAATACTTAAAGAGAACCAGAGAGGCATTATGAGGATGATAAAACAGTATCTGTGTGATATTTCCCCTCTTTTAATTATCCTTTCTTCATGGTTTTGAAGCTATTTTGAAGGACCATGCACAAGACTAGCAAATGTCCTATTGTTGCCTTCAGTTGCTAATTAGTTGAACTTGTTCATCCTTGGTTATCCTCTGGTCAGCTAATGTCAGTTCAGGATCCTCTAGAGATGGCCGGGCACCAGAGTTTCAAAATTTTTTCCCATTTAAACCTCCCTCTGCACTTCACCCCATCTCCAAAGCCAATACACACAAAAAAATTCTTTTTTGAGTAAATAAACCCTCCAGATTGGTAAAAACAAGCCACATTAGTCTAGGTTTTCTCTCTACCAAACATGAAGTCTTTTAGCCCCATGCCAAGCCAGCATCAATCCTCTGTCACGCACAAGTGCTTGAAAAGTAGTCCTTTGAGAGTGTCCTTTGAGAATGAGTGTCTGTGCCAAAGTCCACCCTCAGAGGCTACTCATTATGCAAAGCAGGTTCTAGAACGACAAATTGGCAGGAATTCAGATGCCTCTGATTCTGCAGACTCCTGCCAACTTCTATGAAGAGAAGGTATTGTGTTAATTAATAGGAAATTCCTGAGCAGGAGGTACCCAATACATACCTAATAAAAAATCCTTCCCAGGAAATAGAACTACAGAACTCTTGAATAGTTAGTCAACAAATATTGCTTGGGAATACCAAAAAAAAAAGAAAAAAAGAAAAATTAAACCAGTCTCTGAACAGGTCCAGAGTAGCCAAGGAAAGCTCAAGGAAAAGAATGGACTCTACACCCCTGCTCTTCCCCTAAGACTAGGGTTTTTAGTCATGAACCCCTTTGGCAAAGTCAGGTAAAGACACAAAAAAAGGGCAATTTTCAAGGTAGCAGAATGTGAAGATCTTCAGGTGAGGGACATTTAATACCTTAATCCCAAAGGAAGATGGTTTGGGAATTCAAGGAAGAAATAAAGTATGTAGTAGTGATGGAGAAGTGATGGACTCAGGACCCAAAGGACCCAAGCTGAGATCCCAGCTCTGAAGTTTGTACCCTGGGTGATCTCAGACATGCTGCATAATCTCTCCTAGCTTCTGTTTCCTCATCTATAAAATAAGAGGACTGGCCTAGCAGAGAACACCAGCTAGAGGGCTCTGGGCTAAGTCAACTCCTTAATGGCAGATTATGAGCCATGAAGGCTCAAATCATATACTTACCTACTCAGGGTAGGTAATGGGAAAAACACCTGATTGGAGTCAGAAGACCAGGGTTCAAATCCTGAATCTATCTCTGACTGCTTGTGTTGGGCAACTCTGGAGCACAGTTTCTCCACCTGTAAAATGAGAGGTTGGGATTAGACAGCCAGTGAGGTCCCTTTCTATGCTCCTGTCCCAATTATCAATATCACCAATCAGAACTGCCAAGTCATCCTTTGCTTGGTTTGGGGAAGACTGGCATGGCTCAGACCTTGTTTTTCCATTCCATTCTCTAATATAAGGAGAATCTTATCCTTCAGAGCTCTGTTGTTCATTTTGAATATCTTGGCTTGCTCTACTCCAGTATTAGAAGAATAACATCAAGGCAAGGGTCTAGAGAAGGCTAGAAGAAAAGCTTAATTTAGAGTTCCTGGAAATCTCATTCTTGCTTCCACCAAGCCCTTGCGGACCTCTAATCAGCCTATTCAGCTGATTCCCAGAAAGCTGATCAAAGTTTTTCTGAGAAAGCTTGTGGCTGGTACTCTATTCAGATCTAGATGACTGATCAAATTACTGCAGAATCCGTGAAAGGTGCTGACAGGGAAAGTCAGCAGCAGCCACAGCAGCTCAGGGCAAATCAGGGGACCAGATCGGGCAGTGCACCCTACTGGGATCTCACAGTTCTGGTTTCCTCTTATCACTGCTTAGTCACACAGTGTTAATGAAGTGTTTCCCTCAAAGGCATGGAAACTTAGGAAAAGCCTACATCCTGAGCAGCCAACTCAAGAATCGGAAAGCAGAAGACAGGGAGAAATTACAGAATCCCAGGGAAAAGAGGTACAAACCTTAGCCACCATTGTTGTTGTTGTTTATAATTCAGCAAACCCAAGCAAGTTTTCCTGCAGTAAACCATCCTTCTCCCACAGAGTCTCCTCTGGTCCTTTAAAGGGCAGTTCAAGCATCATCTTTGGCATAAAATTTTTCCTGAGATCCCCAGGGGCCAGTGCCCTCCCTCCCAAACTTCTTCGCACCTAACTACTTTGTATTTATTTATTGTTATTAAATTCATAATTATGTTTTATGTGTACTTGTTGCTTCCCCATTAGAATATAGTCCTCATGAAGAGCAATTGTTTCATTCTTTGTACTTGGGACTCCCGCACCTAACATAGTACCTGGCACAAACTAGGTGCTTAATAACTATGTTTTAATGAGTCAAAGGGTCTGATGGCCATAAAATACACCATACACGTGGTCCCACCCAATGGCTAACCTAAATCCTATATACCAACAGCATCATTCATGCAGTACAAAGATGAAAACTATCCCTATCATCAAACTATCATCAAAACTATCATCAAAAATCTGACATTCTCTTTGAAGAAGGGGAGGGCTTGGTAACCATGACCACAAATTACTAAAATATATACACAAAATAAAATGTAAAGTAATTTTTGTACTAAGGAGGAGAGCTCTAATAACAGTGAGGCTTAGGATAGATGCCATAGAGGAGCCGCCCCTTGAACTGAGCTTTGAAGGAAGCTAGGAATTCTGTGAGGTGGCCAATGCAAAGGCTTGAGAAGGTGTAAGAATAGTCAGGAGGGAGATTATATATGTAGAAAGTTATAGACTGCTAGGTGGCACAGCGGAAAGAGTACTGGGCTTAGAATCAGGAAGATTCATCATGCTGAGTTCAAATCTAGCCTCAGGCACTCAATAGTTATATGACCCTGGACAAGCCACTTAACCCTATTTTCCTCAGTTTCCTCATCTGTAAAATGAACTAGAAAAGAAAATGCAAATCATCCCAATGTCTTTGCTAACAAAATTCCAAATGGATTCACAAAGAGTCTAAAATGACTCAACAGCAGCAACGACCACGGACTCCTTAGTCTTCATATTATTTTTCAACACCTAGCTATGACTTTGTATAAGCCAACACTAGAAAAGAACAAAACTAATCACTGTCTGACAGGAACTCTGGGCCAATTTGAGGCAAGAGCTTTTCAGGGGAGACCCTTAAATGTAATCACAGAAAAATTTGGATAAATTTGGCATGACTTTTAAGTGTTTGTTTTGTTTTGTTTTGACCACATATTGTCAAATCTTAACAAATTAGGTAGAACTTGAGAACACTGGATAGGGAGTTGGGACCCACTATGGCTATGTCATTTGGAACTAGTCACACAACCTCTCTGGGGCTCAATTTTGCCAAATGCAAAATAAGTCGTTTCTAAGCTGTATGATCTTTTCAATTCCTCCTGGCCCTAAAATTCCATAAAATCTACAGATGATACAAATTCATTTTAGAGAAGATTAGGCCTCTCTTTCACTAAATTTATAAGTAACCAAATGAGTTGATTTTATTCTTTTTCTCTCTGCCTAGACCTCTAAAGAGAAGCCACATAGTTAAATGTGTGCTGTAAAAAGACAAGAGCAAGCGATATGAGACACATCCATCATCCACATTGCTTCCTCTTCTCTGTACCAAGTCCCTTCTACCTTCCCAACATCTCTTCCTCACCTGAGCATCACCCTAGTTGCCATCCTACTCATTACCTCACACCTGACTCTTATCATAGCCTCCCACTTGGTCTCTCAGTTTCAAGTCTCTCCTGACCCCAGATCTCTCCTCCCCACAGCTGATAATGCTATTTTCCTAATGCACATTTCTGACCTTATCAATACCCACTTCAATAAAGCACATTATCTCTCGGATCAAATACAAACTTCTCTGATTGGCATTTTAAAACTTTTCTCCACCTGGCCCCCTCCTACATTTCCAGCCTTATTATGACATTATTCCTCTCTACTCCCTCTAGGAATCACCCAAACTGGCCTTCTTGCCATTTCAACACACAAAATTCCATATGTCTCATTTCTATGTCCTCATCAAAACAATAAACACTTATCAAATGTTTACTTATTGCCAATAAATCAACAATCATTAAGCACCTACTAGATGCCAGATTCTGATACAAAGTAAGGACAAAAATAATCCCTAAAGAAAAAACATGCAAACTATGTACCTGCAAGATATAGGTAGGATAAATGGAAAATCAGCTCAGAGGAAAGGCACCAGAAGCAGGAGGAGGGTGGCTGGAGGGATCTAGAAAAGACTCTTATAAAGCTAAAACACAAAGTGGCATTCCCACTTTGTGTCAGGGTGTCAGGGCCCAGGCCTCTTCTTAAACAGCCCCCACGTGATGGGTAGCAGAAGGTGAAGGGTTAACACACTGTAAAACTCCCTGTATTCACTCAAGGACATCCTTTAAATTCCTTTCCTCCAGCACATTGTTTGTGAGCCCATAAATAGCTCTTCTTCAAACACAATGCTGAAAAGCCCAAAGTAATAAAAAGAAACAAAACTGTTTCAGGCCCAAAATGCTTATTGTATTTGCCTAAGCTTTAGGGTTCAGTCTGTTCTCAGCTTAAATAAAAGGCCAAAGTGTTCAAGTAAAGCAATCTCATTCCTGAGATTCCAATGAAGTGGGACATTCTCCTGGAGATATTGCAATTGAACTTTAAGTACTAGTAAGCCAGGTTCTTGATAAATAGAGATTGTAATGCTAAAATGGCCCAATTTTATCAGACCTATTTAGGGAAGGCTTGGTCTAGATGCAAGAAAGGAGTTTGGGTCCTGCCTTGTTATTTGAACAAGCCTCATATCTCCGTGAAAATGCCTAACTAGGAGTTTGTAAGATGATAATAGAGAAAAGCTCCAAGAAATCTTCCACTTGGAACTCAGATTTTTCTCAAAGGTCTGAAAGAGTCATTTGCCTTTTCTAGGTCTCACCTTCCCTAGCTGCAAAATGAGGGGACTGGAGAAGGTGATTGCAAAGGACCCCTCCAGCTCTAATATTCTGTGATCTTGTGAATTTATGTATTTCATACTACAAGCTTCAGCAGGCAATACCTTGTGTCTATTTCAAATCGTGGCTCTGATAGATTAATGCATTATAAATATATATCATATGACTATAACATGTTATATATTTTTAAAATGTTATATAATATAATGGCATGATCTCTTGATGACAGATTAAGGACATTAAAGCTTTAAAGGAACTCAGAGATCATTTTATGGGATTTAGAGCCAGGAGGGACCTAAATGATCGTTTTTTTGTACCACATACAGTCTGATGAGGTCTATGGATCTCTTCTCAGAATACTGTTTATCATAAATGCATAAAATTAAATGCATAGGATTACAAAGGAAACCAAAGATTAGGAAATATAAAGAAGTAATTTTTTTTTCTCCATTCAAGTTCATATTTCCCCATGGACTCCTTGGGGTTAATATTCCTTGATCTCATCCAGTCTCCTAAGTGATTGGAACAAGGTGACACAGTAGATTGAGTCTAGAATCAGAAAAATCAGAGATCAAATTCAGCTTCGGACACTACCTGTGTGATCTTGGGCAAATCACTTAATTCATTTGCCTCAGTTTCCTCAAGAAGAAAATGGCAGGCGTAATAGCACATACCTTCCAGGGTGGTTGTGAGGATTCAATGAGATATTTGTAACACGCTTAACACCAGTGCCTGGCACATAGTAGGGGCTTAATAAACACCCGATTCCCTCCTTCCCTCTTATTTTATAGATGGGGTCATTGAGGTCTAGACAGGTTATAAGATAGTCAAAGTAACATAGGAGAAGTCAGTTCCTCAGATGAATTTAAATGATATTATCTCTAAGGTCATTTCCACATTTAAAAGATATGGATATTGCTATTCCTTGATATGCCACTCCAAACATTTCCACTGACTATCCCCCATGCCTGGAATTTTCTCCCTCTTCATCTCTGTCCCTGGTTTTCATGAAGTCCCAACTAAAATCCTACCTTCTACGAGAAGCTTTATCCAATCCTTCTTAATGCTAGTGCCTACCCTTAATTTTATCCTGGTTTACATAAATTGTTTAAATTTAAATAAACAAATAATTTCTATAAATTATATAAAATCATAATTTTGTATCTTGTTCATATGGTTGTTTGCATATTATCTTCCCCAGGGACTGTCATTTGCTTTATTTGTATTCTCAGAGCCAAATGCAGTGCCTGGCACATAGTAACCACTTACTAAATGTTTGTTGACTTGGACATTGAGTCAAAGGACCTGAGTTTGAATCTCATCTCTGCCACATACAACTTTTGTGACTTTGGGCAAATTATTCTCTTAGTGGGTCTCAGTTTCTTCCTGAGCAAAATGAAAGGGTTGAAATTCTTCTAGATATATGATCTTATATAACTATAAATACCAGCAATGTGCTATAATTTGTATACGTGGGTGTTGGTGTCTATAAGTAGACATATATGTGTGAGCACCAAGGTGGCACAGTAGAAAAAGCTCTGGACCTGGTCATGAAGACTTGAGCTCAAATCCAGCCTCAGATACTTACGAGTTATATGAGCCTGGGCAAGTCACTTAAACTTGATTGCCTCAGTTTCCTCATCTGTAAAATAAGCAGAAGAAGGGCTTGAAAAACCCCTTCCAGTATCTTTGCAAGAAAACCCCATTGAGTCATGAAGAGTTGGACCTGATTGAAAATGAGTGGACAGTAACAAAAGGTTATGTTTCTATTTAATGGAGATTTATATTTACTTCTTATTTTATTATTATAAAAGACAAATATTTAACTCAAATTTCCATTACAATTTGACAGTTTTCCTGTTAAATCTCAACCAAGTGGTATAAGAGGAAGGTTCATGTGGCCAATAGGTCCTACAAGGAGGTTATTTCTCAGTAAACAGAGAAGGATATTTTATCAAAACTACAACAACGGTTGTCACACAAAAAGAAACTAAAATATTCTGACCATCAACTGGGCCCTCCCTATTCCACCAAAATGGAAATTCCTCACTTGGGGAAAAACACATAGATTTGCATACTGAACCAACCTAAGAGGCTGAGACAGACAGACGGTCAATAGCAAAGTTGAGGTGAGAACCAGGTTCCAAGAATACAGGTGCTGATGCAAATGAAAATAATGGCAATCCTGTAAGGCTTTAGGAATCTAAGGAAAAGGAAGAAAAGATTTTTCCCCCTGTTGTTTCTCAGAATAAAGGGGAAAAAAACAAGAGATCCTTCTGATGACTTGGGTGATGACAGCAGGCTATGCAGATGGCATGTAAAGGCACTCCCCATGTCTGGGGAGTGGGAGGATCCTCTTCAAAAACAGCCTCAAGTATTTCACAAGGGCACTTCAGGATGCCTACTGCATGCGAAATTTTCTTTGCAATTCAGGATTGTTGTCACTGCCTAGAATCCTTAACCACCAGAGGGAGCCTGGGCCCTTCCAGAGAAGTCAGCTACCTCTATCCAAGTCCATGGAGATCCTGAAATACAAAGAGCAATTCAGGCCCTGAGGAGGTGTAAGATTTTTCTTTTCCTAACTCAGGCTTATTCTTCTCTGGAATGAGAGATGCCACAGGGGGATCAGCAAGAAATGTGCTTCCCCTTAGGAGAAGAATGGGCCCCAATCAATCACAGATGGACCCGTTGTGCTGCTGGTTTCAGCAAAGACACAGAAAAAGGAAAAACTGGAAGGGTTTGTGGTCTCTGGCCCCACACTGGAAAACCTGTCAGACTCCTGCCCACTTCCCTCCGATCTAAATAGACCATCGTAAGAGCACATGTCGTTTCATAGTCATCGATGTCACAATCAAAAAATAGGCACTAAATGCCCCCCTGTGCCTGGCTTTTTACTAGCTTTAGGACAAGATAGGGACTACCCAGAAATCCTAAACAATCTAGAATGTACCAGAGAGCCCTCTCCCCCTACCCCATGCTCTCTCTCTCTCTCTCTCTCTCTCCATACATATATATGTGTATGTATGTACACATATATATGCATTCATGTATATATACACATAAATGATACATGCATATACATATCTTCTGTGTATACACATACAAATATATGTGAATATGTATATATGTGTATATGAGATAGAAAGAGATGAGAGGGAGAAAGAGGGAAAGAGGCAGACAGAAAGAGAGAGAGACAGAGAGAGACAGAGAAAGAGAGAGACAGAGAAAGAAAGAAACAAAGAGAAAGATGGAGAGGAGAGAGAAAGAGACACAGAGAGAGAGACAGAGAGAAGGAAAGAGAAAGAAAGAGAGAAAAAGAGAGAGAGAAAGAGGGAGAGAGAAAGAGAAGAGAGACAGAGAGAGACAGAGAAAGAGAGAGACAGAGAAAGAGAGAAACAAAGAGAAAGATGGAGAGGAGAGAGAAAGAGACACAGAGAGACAGAGAGAAGGAAAGAGGAAGAAAGAGAGAAAAAGAGAGAGAAAGAGGGAGAGAGAAAGAGAAGAGAGAGAGAGGGAGAGGAGAGAGAGGAAAGAGACAGAAAGAGAGAGAGACAAAGACAAAGAGAGAGAGAGAAGAGAGAAAAGAGAGAAGAGAGACAAAGAAAGGGAGAGGAAAGAGACAGAGAGAGAGAAGAGAGAAGAGAGAGGAAAATATATGAAATATCCCTTCCTCATTGTGACTTTCTCCATCAATGTCTCCATATATCACAGGTCTACACAAGAAATTAAATAGAAAAGTGGGACAAATTTTGCAGAAGCTGCATGCAGATGGCATGCTAGAAATGTAGGTAGATATTAAGTAAAAATGCATTTCTAGTCTTTGTGTCATCTGCTCCTTTTGCATTCTTTTTATAAGCTTTAACTTTTTACTTATTTTAACTGTAAAGAAGAAATTGTATATATGCATGTGTTAAAAGATAACATATATTGATACTATACATATATTTTATGCCTTTCTGAGTTTCTAAGTTTTTTTCTATGTCATCTGCTGGCCTTCACATGTCATCTGCCCAGGGTCACACTATGAGACCAGATTTAAACTTGGAAAGATGAGTCTTCCTAACTATAGGCCCAGCACTCTATCGACTGCACCACTTAGCTGCCTAGCAAGTACTTACTATATTCATTTATCCATGTGGGTTTATCTATGCCCCAATTCAGAAGAGACCCCAGGTAGTTTTACAGGTACAGGTATCCCTTCCACTTCTCAGGAGTTAGGGGCATGGCACCTCCCCAGGCTGGAATATCCAAGTAAAAATTTTTTGGCCCTCCCCTAGTACCACAGAAGAAGTCTGAATTTTTCTCTTTTATTTGATAGGGTGTTTATAATACCTTATTGTAAAATCTGGGTTAAGCTTTTGGTCACAGGTTACTCAAAATTAACCAAAGTATTAACAACACTTTGAAAGAAAGACAAAGACATGAAAATATCAATCAAAAAATCAATCAAAAAAAGCTAATCAAGCCAACCCTTTACTAGCCAGTGGAAAGCTTGAGGGAGTTACTTAATTTCTCTACCTGAGAACTAGCTTGATTGTTTTCTATTCTGTTTAGTTCAACTAAGAGTTAAAGGCCCCAATGGTTTTGAATGGTTATAAATATGTTCCTGTACTTGATGGGGTCCTCGCTGTAATTGAACAAATTTCCGTATATGGGAATGGAGTATGAAGGAGGCAGTATTTGCATTTATATACAATAGATCAAGTGTATTTTTGTGGTGGGAAACAAAGAATGAATCACGAGGGTGATTTATTAAGACACAGGATGAGATTAGCAGGAAACCCCTTTTTCATTTCCAGTTAAGTTAGGAAAGACCTCATTAGAAGAGGGAGAGTTCAAGAGCTGACTGAGCAGAGGACCACAGTTTAGTCAGTGTTTACAAAGCATTTCGTATGCATTCTATCTTTTGCTTCTCACAACTATCCTGTGAAGTGGGTTTTGGAAATATTATCCCCATTTGGCAGATGAGGAAACTGAAGATGAGAGAGATTAAATGATTTGTCTAAGTAAGTAAGGGACAGAGCCAGGATTTGTACCCTGGTCCCTTCCATTAAAACAGAGCTCCCTCCCTGATGGCTAAATGCTATGAGAATTTGGTAAACTGGGAGGGTTGATGCATTCCAGGCATAATATATTTTCTGATAGAAGGTTTAGGGGGAAATTAGGATGCTCAGATTAAAGAGACAGAGTCTGAAAGGAACAGAAATATAGTCTGCCATGAAACTAGGTCTCTAATCCTGATTTAGGACTGGGATAAAAGTGATGAGTAGTAAGGCTGAACAGAGATATTGGTAAAGCACCTGGAAATTCATGGTTAATATATGAATCCTGGTCTCCAAAGCAAAGGAAAATTGATGAAAGGAAAACTATATGATCAAAACAGTAGAAAATGGCCAAGACCAAAGATGACACTAAGATAGACTAGCCTACAAGCATGGGCTATCGGGGCTTGAGCTAAGGCAAAAGTTATTGCTATGACCAGGGACAGTGAGAGAAGGAGACAGAAATCTGTAGAAGGAATAGAAAATATGTTAAGAATTTGTAAGACTTGGTGACAAGAAGTCAAAAAGTTACCCCAAATCTTTTTTTAATGTAATTTATTTCCAGATATCTCAGTACCTCTTTCTCTTCCCCACACCATAGAAGGCATCATTCAGCAAACAAATATACATATACATATATATGTATATATTCCATATATTCCACTATTATATTGTAAAAAAATTAATATAAAAATGATAACTTTAAAATATTATGGTTTTTTAAAATTTATTACTAGCCACTAGAAAATAAAGCCACGTGCCATGCTTGTTTACTTCAGTTTAAAAGCTCCACTGTTCCCAACTCTCACCATGGTGGATCAGAAGCAAAGAGCAAGAAAAACGCCAGCCACTCAATTTTATCCTCCTGTCTACGTCATCACATAACTATCTACATCATCACATAATGACAGGAAGCCAGTGGGCTCATGAGAAATACAGTTCAAGGACCCCAAAATTTCAAATAACACTACATTATATATATTCAATATATTCTACTATTATATATTCAATATATTCCACTATTATATATTCCATATATTCCACTATTATATATATTCCATACATTCCACTATTATACATATATTCCATTATTATATATTCCACTATTATATATATATATTCCATATACTCCACTATTCTATATATTCTATATATTCCACTATTACATATATATAGTTTTCATGTTTCTATTTCTCAGTTAATTCTCTGGAAGGAAAATTTCGTAAGTTACTATAACTGTATATAATATTTTCTTGGTTCTACTTTTTCCACTCTTCATTAACTCAAGTAGTTCTTTCAAAGTTTTTTTAAATTAATCTGCTCATCATTTCTTACAGTTACAAAGTTTCTTTTTCAAGAGGTGGGTGATACTTTTAAGAATGCCTTCTGAGACAGGAACCAAGGGTATAGGAAAAAACCCAAATAGCTGTCTTTTTTAAAGTATGATGGTCTTACCAGTATTTGGTGATGATAACCAACCTTGAAATCATCCCAGATATCATCTTTCCATGACCTTCTTGTCTTGTCCCTTGGCTTACACGGGGAGAAGAAAGGGAAACATTTATCCTGAATTCACTGACTTGCTAGAATTTGGTTCTCTGGGCCTTGAATATGGAGAATTCTTCTACAGCTTTCCAATTCTCCTTGTCAGTTGAGGCGAGACATTTATCTGTTTAGACATCAGATAGAAAATGAAAACAGTCTCTAATCTTGACTCAAAACTTGCTGAAATAGTTGCTTTCTCTAAACATTTACTTTTATGCCAGTTTTAATGTAATATCAATAGCTCCCCTTCCAAGTATAGTACTGGAGCAAGATGGGGTACAGTGAGTACCCATGAACCCACAAGCGTATCATATGAACAACCCTTTGGTTGCTTTAAGGCACTAAATAAAGCAATAAAGCATTTGGGTCCCTCTGGTAAGGCAGACAGGCTGCCCAGCTCCTTTTTAACGTAAGATACGTTTGTTCACATGTGATTTGTAGGCTACGTGAATAGTTGTATCTCTGCAAGCTGGTCTACCTCTCTCCAAGGGAGCCCTGAGAGAAGTAAGAGGGAGGTTTTGGCTGCCAAAACACTTACTCTTTCCTTCTCTAGTGTATCTCCAAAAGACGCAAAACTAGAATTATGTCTACTAAATATTCAGGTCCACTCAGTACAGAGTAAAACCTGCTTCTCTGGTTACTTGTTCTTAGATTACACTCTCCCTAAGCTCTCTCCCAACAAATACGTGTTACACAATAAACCATCACAGATAGTAAGGAGTAAACCCATTTATCCAAGCAAACAGAAAATGTTCCAGATAATACATGAAGGAATGAGATAGGGCCCAGTTTGATTTAAGGGGAAATATGCTTTCTGAAGTCCCTAAGAAGGCAAACAGAAAAACAGAGACGTGTCAGAGAGCTGAGTTCCCCTACATGTTCGTAGCTTCCAATGTCTCTGCCCAAAGGATGTGTCTCAACACTCACATGTCTTTCCTAAGAATCTCTCTACCAGTGCTACCATTGGTGAGGCTTTCTTTCAGCATTCTGACCTCCACATTGGAGTCATGTCTCCTTCTGCACACACAAATCACTGAAGAGTTGTACAAAAGCTTGTTACATAGAAGCTTGGATCTAGATTCCTCCTGTCATTTTTTATTTTTTTAATATGCTCTCCTAGGTAAATGGGTACTGCTGAGAATGGGCCATTTGTGTAATAAAACTCTCAAGGAGGTTTATGTAGTGTGGTGCCCAGTTTACTTGCCCCACTGACAAGGTCTGATTTAAAATAGCACTCTGCCCTGGCACCTGCAGCGCCAACTTCTTTGCTCTTTCTCTGGGAAATTTATTCTCCTCTCAGCACCCTGAGGTAGTCTGGAGGTTTTATTATTGGTTATTGTTCATTTTCTCTCCATTATGGAAATCCAATGGGGGGCTTCCTTTCCCCTTCCTAATAATGCCATCTAAAAGGGAAACATGTTTCTGTCTCTCAAAGAACCAAAAGTAGTTCCCTCTCACCCAAATAGAGACCTTTTGTCATTAATCATACCAGACACCAATTTGACAATTTCTTGGTTTTTTTATTTAGACAAAGAAAAAAATGCACCATCATCATTATTATTATCATCAATAATAATAGCAACAACAATAATTACAAGCTATTGGCAAAGGAATTATCTGTAAGGAAATAGCTTCCTAAGCTGTCAGAATCAGCTGAAATCCACAGAAGAAAAGAACATGCCAAAGATCATAAAGCATACTCTATATCTGACAAAACTATCAGACTTGAGATAAAAGATTCTTCATTCCCACTCCTTAGATGGGAAAACTGAGGTCTAGAGAAACCAGGTGGTTGGCTAAAGGTTATACAACAGCATTGTTTCATAGTATTTGAGTTTTAGTTGGAAGGGATGCTTAGAGGTTATATGATCACAGTCCTAGAACTAGAAAGGATTCCAGAAGCAAGTCATGTACACAGAACGTCAGGGAATGAAAGGAGTGTCAAACATCTGAGGCTATATAGTGCCCAAAGGAAGGAACCCCAAAGGCTCAGTCTCTACATGTATTTTCTAAGGCTTTCTGAGGTGAAGAAAGAAGCAGCCTACCTTGGCCAGAAGGACAACTGGAGAGGGAAGCCATTTACAATGACCTTATTCCTACTCCCTAAGGAAGGAAGGCTCATAAAAGCCTCAAAAAGTCATTCTCACCATTGTACACAGAGATTGATACACTGTGGTACAATCGAACACAACAGACTTCTCTACTAGCAGCAATGCAAGGATCCAGAGCAAGGCTGAGGGACTTATGAGAAAGAAAACTAGCCACATTCAGAGGAAGAACTGTGGGAGGAGAAACACAGAAGAAAAACAACTGCTTGAACACATGGGCTGATGGGGATATTATTGGGGATGTAGACACTAACCGATAACTCTAGTCCAACTATCAATAATGTGGAATTAGGTCTTGATCAATGATACATGTAAAACCCAGTGGAATTGTGTGTTGGCTAAGGGAGTTAGGGGGATTTGGGGGAGAGGGAAAGAACATGAAATATGTAACTATGGGAAAATATTCAAAATTAAAATTAAAAAAAGTCATTCTCACAATCAACATCAATGGCATCAAACTCAAATAGAAATGGGGGCTGTTAAGGTCATTGAATTAATGACAATAATATTGAAGGTTACAGATTTAGAGCTAACAGAGATTTTGGAAGCCACTGAATCCAACCCCTACATTTAATAGATGAGGAAACTGACACCCAGAAAGACCAAATAGAGAACAGCTAAGCCAAGATTCAAACTCAGGCCCTCTGACTCCAAATAAATGGCTTTCTCCCCCCAATAACATGCTAATTCTTGAAAAGAGCAGTCAGTAGCTATTTCTATTTTATGTAACAATTCAGTATTTGTACCTATGAGAAGAGACATAGGGATTCAGACATTTCCTTCTGCCTTGGCTTCCCACATTTTCTATTTTTCCCAGGTAACAGGATTCTTTATTCTTTAGCGATATAATAGGCCCCCACACCCTACCCCTCAGAAGAGGCAAAGAAATGACCTCAGAAGGTCATTAAAATCTAAATAATATAGCATGATATGGGTCTGATGGATATTCCAGATACTAAAGGACTTGAAAATGATCTCTAGGGATTCCAGGTACCCCAACCCCTATTTATTTCTTTATCAATAGAAAATCTTAGATTGTCACAGGAGTGGTTTAGCATAAGGAGAGTTACATGGTGAGAAGTTAGAGATTGGAATTTGGAGTAACCAAGTAACCAAGACTTGAGATCAAATCTTGCCTCAGACACTAATAATGTGACCTGTCAAAACACTCTCCACTGTAAAATGGTGGTAATAATTGTGTCTACCTCCAGGTTTGTTATAAAGATCAAATAAAATTAAATAAAATTCTTTGTGAGATTTAAAACATTACAGAAACACCAGATATTGTTGCCATCATCACCACTATTATGATTTAAATAAAATGATAAATGAGATCATATTCACAAAGGCTTAGTATATTGCCTGGCACATAGTAGGTGCTTAGTAAATGATTCTTCCCTTTATTCCCTCCCTAAATTGCCAAGAATGGATACTACCATGAAAAAGAGGGGGGTAAAACAACATCTGTGGTATATCTCTAGTTAAGAACACTATGAACCAGATGTCCCCTTAGGAGTCCCTAAATGCATGCTATTAAGAAGAGATAATGACTTGCTGTTGTGAGCTGGACACCCTCATTAGATTAATTCCACTATCCAGCTGTCAGGCTGCTGAATGTCATTTCATTCACTCTTTTTTGACAGGGTATATTAAAAGAAAAAAAAAGAAATTTAATGCCCTCCCTTCCTGAACTACGATTCATTATCTCCTTGGTCTTCTGCAATGTTTACCAGGCAACCTAACTAGATCTCTCATGAACTTGCCATGACTGTACACCGCATGGTGGCTATTTTCAAATGATAAGATACCTGCTATGGTATTGTTTAACTCTATGGCTATATTTAACACAAGAGAATTGTTTAACTGTGTGACTATGAAGCCTTTCTGTGGCTCAGAGTCTTGGGCTGACCTCTCCAATACTCCTAAAGGAAACCCCAAAGTATAACCAACAACTCTGTGAACTTTTGAAGACTGAGGTCCATTTGGACCTTACAGATGTTAATTTCTAGCACCAAAGACAAGGAAACAACAATTATGTCTATGGGGCCACAAATAGAACAGAGGTATGACCACTCCACACTCAATTCAACAAGGATTTATTAAGCTCATACTATGTTCTAGGAAAAGAACAGTACTGAAGATACAAAGGAGGGAAAAAAGATCCCTGGTCTCAAGTTGCTTATACTCTTTTGTTTCTTTCACTAGGATAGAGAATCAAGTTTAGATAATCCACAATCCCTGAAATCCATTTCTCTGAGGACAGTGAGAAGTAGTGAAAAGAGTACGGCTTACTGTTCCCTTATCTACAAAATGAGAGGTTCAACTAAGTGACCTGAATCCTACAGTAACCCTATATTAGTCGAATTAAATCAATAGTGGCCACACTTCCACTTCACTAAAGGCCATATGGACACAACTAAGATTTGAAAGCTTAGTTTTATTAGTCATTGATGCACTAAATGCAGGAAAGACACAATGATGCAAAAGCTACATGATACCAAAAATAGACTCACACCGATTTATCATTCCTGATGCCCTACAAATGGGATGGAGATAGTTTAGCTTTTTCTTAAAATTTCCTAATAGAGTGTTGCACAATCAAAGGGGGCTTTTTAAAAATGACTGATTTTAGGCCAAAAGGGTATCATGTGGCTGATAGTGATCTTTCTATTATATCATGTTGCCTATCGCTAAAAGTCAAAGGACCTGGGCTCAAAGGACTGCTTCTGTCACTTACTCTGTCTATAAACTAGGACAATTGACTTCCCTGTTCTAGGAATCAGTTTCCTCATCTGTAAAATAAGGGGGTCAGACTACATGGCCAGGGACCCCTTCCCACTCTAAATCTATAACCCTTTAAGAGTGTACTCACAAGTATTCTCTTTGGAAAACAAGAGCTTTAGTGAAGTCCTTCCTAATGAAAATGGAAAATAACCCTTTTTTCTAGTTTCTCTGTTTTCTTCTACTGTTTTGGTCATTAATTTGTTCACAAACTAAACAAACCCTTCCTCTGAATAGAAAACCAACCTCTGAGCTCCTCAGCAAGCACAGGATCTGCTGTCCCAGAGGCAAACATGAATAATTGCCTGGTTTTGTTAAGTCTCCTGCCCTGTTTTGTCATGAGAATATTCCCTGTGTAATGATTAATTAGCTATTGCCAGTGGAAGAGGCAGCTTGGGCCTTACCCTTTATTTGGGTTTGGCTATTCAGATTTAGCTCCCCTGGGGAAGGTCTACATTTCCACATAAGTCCCCCTTCTTCCACAAATCATTGCTTCAAGGCCCACAAAACCACTTAGTGGGAAGATGAACCAGTCCCAAATTTGAATTCCAGATACCATTATTTTAGTATTGGAGTCTAAGTCAACATGGTAACCTTATATGGATCAATCCCATCATGATTCTATATGCTAGTAAGGCAGGGTGAGCATCTAACAGAAATTTAGTCATTTCATCAAGAAAGTATCCTGAAAGGCAGGCTACATAAATCCACACACAGCTCAAAACCAATGATGATAGCTTGGGAAATCATTCATTCATTAAGCGCCTCAGAATTAGGTGAAATCATCAAAATATTAAAACACTCCACTTACCCAGCACAATGGGGAATTAGCTATTTTCACATAATCGAGTTTTCCAGATAACTTAGTCTTAAAATCATGAATTATAAAATGCTAAAGTGGGAAAAGACCTTAGAGTTCAGCTAATTCTCTAGTGCCAAAACATTATTTTTATTTGAACCGGGATGAGGAAAGTCTTTCTAAAATGTTTCATACTCCATTATCAGTAAAGCAAGTCTCTAAGATAATCACAAGGGACTTATGATGAAAATGTTTTCCTCAGCCAAAGGAGGAACTGTTGGAGTCTCTAATAATAAAAAGAGCCAGTTAGGGATGTTTATGGAGGGGAGATAGAGAGAGAGAGAGTCTATGTGGTGAGTCTCTCTTTCAGCTTTCCCCTGGGGTCGAATATACGCTGTGAGATTTTAAGGGGGTGTCACCCCGAAACTGGGTGGCCTGGATGTTTGTGTCACCCCACAGGAGTTGGGGACAAGGTTTCCCTATAAGATGAGGTATGTAGTACCCCTATCCAATCCTGAATAAGGACGGGGTTCACACAAACCTCCCCCCAGTCAGTTAAATTCACAACAGATGGTCTGGCTTCAAGATGGAGGCAGCTAGACCAAGCTGTGGTTCCCCTCTCCCTTGTTGTCTCTCAGGCACTCTGGAATGCTATCTGACTGATGAATGGCTTTTATTATGGGGAAAGGGGTGGAGGGCAGAGGGATTTGGGGGCACCCTCTTCGCTATTCCTATGGAGTCCATCACTTAGGTGGGAAACGCAATGGGTTCTCTCACCCAAGCTTCTCCCCTCACTCCTTCTCCTTCTGTTTCTATTTCTGTTTCTATTTCTATTTTCCTATATATAATTGTAAGTTTTGACTGAAAAGGGGTCTCTCAGCAAGGTTGGGTAATGGGAAAAGGAGACTAAGAGATCACTCCCAAAATGGAGTCCAAAACTTAGCTCACTTGTTGATTGAAGTCTTGATGGTTGAAATGCAATGAATGGCTTTGACCAGGGAATCAGGGTTTCAATTTCCAAAGAAAGATCCTCAGGAAGTCCTCAAGCCTGGATCAAAGTGGGATGTCTCTCCTCCCAGTCCTCTGCCCGAAGACCTCCCCTCTCCCTCTTCCTCTAGAGAAATTCCCAGAATTCCCCTGGTCTCAAGTATCAGCAACTGTCACCAACTGCCTTTGGCTCCTTTTGTCCCATCCCCCTTGCACAAATCCCATCCGTACAAGTCTGAGTGCAGATTACAGCATGCCATCTTCCATTATATCTCCTTCATGAGATTTCTATTTTATGTATATGAGTCTTCTATCCCAACATGAGCAATATGGAAAGATGTATTACATGAAAGTACAGGTATAACCTATGTCAGACTTTTCACTGCCTCAGAGTGGACTGGGAGGGAGAGAATCTGACTTCTAAAATGTGAGAAAACAATGGTCAAAAATTGTTTCTACTGGAAAAAAATCAATTGGAATAAATAAACAAAATATATCATACTTTTTCTCTCCCTTCTTAATCAGATTCTACTGAACATGATTAAAACTTCTTACGATGACTCAAGGCCACAGTTAATTTATTGATTATTCTGTGCTGGATGCATATATCTATCATTACATATTATCTAGAAGGAAAAAAAAAAGAGGGAGAAAAGTGCCACAGAGGACACAGAGCCTGCATTCAAGCCCTAGGTCCATTGCTTCTGGCCTGTTTGGTAGACAATTCATTTAATTTCTTTGTTCCTTAGTGTCTTCATCTGTAAGAGAGATACTTGTACTATCAGTTAGTTGTGAAAATAAACCCTTTGTTATTCTTTACAAGAGGCTATTCCTGGTGTTCTTTACTATTTGTGTCTTCCCTACCCTACATATTTTTTATGTGTACAGATTTGTTTTAGGATTTCTCCCCTATTAGAATTAGAGCTTCAGGATGTCAGGGACCTAGTTTTGCTTTTTTTCCTATTCCCAGCCCTTAGCACTCCACCTAGCACATAGTGCAAATTACTTTTTCCTTTTTTAATTGCAGATTGCCTTACCTCCAGTGACCTCTATCCCCTTTCTAGATGTTTGCTTTTAATCTGATGTGGCCTGGGAAGGCATATAAATGAGCTGATTCTAAGGATTGCAGATATATAAGAACAGATGAGCTCTTCTGTGAAAGTTTATAGGTCTTCCCTGCAGTCAAGTGTGTGATTTTTGTTCTGGGGATCCATTATAATTCTTGGGTGCTCCACCTCTGAGACCCTGTGGCTGAACCCTCTATAATTGATGAGAGATTACATTTTCATTGGGAAGCCTCTCAATGGTCTCAGTCATGACTATACGGTTGAAACCATATTTTAAAAAAAGACCCAAAAGGAGGGAAATCCAGCCTGTACCCACAACACTGCTGAGATATTGTGATGCGAAATTTTAGTGGATCTTTAAGGGCTAAGGTGGTTGCCTCAAACATGTATCAGTATTTACTTTTCTGGATCCAAAAAACAATCTTCTGCATTGTGCCCATAAATTGGAATTCTTTACTTTGAAGTGGGTTGTTACTTGTAAGTTCCAGTTCTAATTCAGACTGCCAACAATTAACTGACATATTCTAGACATTATTAAATCAGATGTCACCAGCCAAAAATAAGTAGTGGCATTAACTATCTATAAATTCAGCGTTCATTGCCAGCCAGGGAAAACCAGCAGAATGAATGAATATGCCTGAACTCAAGGCTTTATTCCTTAGAAAAACTAGTGTTCAAGTGATCTGCGACCTGCAAGGAGCTGGGAAATTAATAGAAGAGAGCTATTGTTAGCCATAATGTTGGTGCAACTGGAATGGTTTGAGTAAACTCCCATACTTCTACTCTCTCAACAATTTCTGTTGTGAGTCAAGATTTTCTTGAAAATACCTGGGGCAACTGGAGTTATTTTGCCCTCCTGCTCAGGTGGATTGACATTGAACTCAATGACAAGAAGACTATTAAGGCAATTTTAAGTCTGGCAGGGAGTCCCTGACACTCCAGGGAGCTTTCTTCCAATTATTCTTCTCTCCTTGCCAGTGGCTTTTATCTCCTTTTATCTTCCTGAGGACTCCTTTTATTATCTTATAGATTGCTTTTACCTTGAAGTTATTTGATATGTTTTTATTAAAGTAATTATTTATTTAAGCCCTCAGGCATTGAGCAGTCCATTGTCTTAGATGTGGCTCCATGACTAGGATAAGAGTCTATAGAGGAATCTGGCACTTCCTACAAAGGATTCTCCAACAGCAAATACGAATATTGTAAAGTACTAATCCCCCCTGCCTGACTTGCCTTACAATGAATGTATATAATATACAGTGAAAGTAAGAGGATCTGTACAATGAAAGTTCATAAAAAGTGATTCAGGCCAGGATAAAATAACATGACCTCACAGATGAAAGTTTAGTTCCCCAAAATACATCCTTCTGTTGAGGGAGTGGTAGAAATTGGAACTATAAAATGGAGTATGATACTGGGCCATAATTTAAGAAACCACCAGTTGGTACCATCCAAGACCTTCTACTCCATGGCAATGAAAGCATTCCAGGATGGTTTTGTATACTTGAATCAAGAAAATCCACACATTCCAAGAGAGCAAAAGATGGATTTAAGAAGTGTACTCAGCACCTTCACAAAGGAAAGTATCAATGCCTGCTGCTGATTACTTGGAGAACAAAAGTATCCAGAATCAGTACACAGACATCTCTTATCATTAAAAAAATTATTTTTTCCTCAATCATATGTAAAAAATAATTTTAAACATTCATTTTTAAGTTGTGTGTTCCAAATTCTCTCTCTCCTTCCCCCTCCTTGATAGGTAAGCAATCTAATATAGATTTTATATGTGCAATCATGTAAAACATTTTTCCACATTAGTTATTTTGTGGAAGAGATATAAAAGGAAAAAGAAAAAAGGAGAGGAATAAGTAGGAAGAAAGGGAAATATAGTATGTTTCAGTCTGCATTCAGACTCTATTCTGTCTCAGAGTGTAGATGGCATTTTTCATCATGAGTTTCTGGGATTGTCTTGGATTATTGCATTGTCAAGGTCATTCACAGTTATTTGTCAAAAAATTTTTGCTGTCAATGAGTACAATGTTCTTCTGGTTCTGTTCACTCCACTCTATATCAGTTAGTATAATTTTCCCAGATTTTTTACATGGACTTATCTCAGGAAAGTTAGTACAAGAATATAAGAACCTTCTGGTGGGGATAGACCACTTCACTAGTATACACAAGCCTGCCCAATCAAGAACCAGGAGGAAACTGAGACCCAGGCAGGTTAATTTACTTGCCCAAGGTCACATAGGTAGTTAACATCCAAGGTTGGATTGGAACCCAGTTCTCCTGACTCTAAATCCTGAATCTAATATAAACTAATAAAAATCTAATAAAAATCTAATAAATCTGAATCTAATAAACTCCTGAATCTAAATTTTTTTTCTCAATACCATATAGGATTGCAAGGGCACAATTTTAATAGCAAATGGCTCCAGAAGGTATTCATCTAAATCTCTATCATCTCATCCTGAAGGAGTTCCACAGCCCACCCATCTTTTTTAACTACATGATCCTACGTGTGCTGGAGACCCTGACCCCTAAGTAGAAGACTCACTGGAGCAAGTTTGAGCCTTCAATGAAAGCAAGTTGAGATGAGGACTCGGGAATAGAATGGGAATCTACTTACAAAGACAAACACAGGAATTATATGAACACAGTTGCAAAGTACTTTTTACACCAATAAAGTCAAGTCTAAACAATTGGGAAAATACTAATTACTCATGGATAGGCTGAGCTAACATAATACAAATGATAATTCTACCTAAATTAGTTTATTTATTCAGTGCCCTACCAATAAAATTACCAAATAATTTTTATAGAACTTGAAAAATAATAACAAAATTAATTTGGAAGAACAAAAGGTCAAGAATATCAAGGTAATTAATGAAAAATGCAAAGGAAGGTGGCCTAGCAATACCAAATCTCAAACTGTACTAAAAAGCAGTAATCATCAAAACTGTCTAAGAAGTGGAATGGTGAATCAATGGAATAGATTAGATACACAAAAAAAGGGGTAAATGACCTTATCAACCTAGTGTATGACAAACCCAAAGACCCCAGCCTTTGGAATAAGAACTCACTGTTTAACAAAAACTGCTGGGAAAATTGGAAAACAGTATAGCAGAAACTAGGTATAGACTAGTATCTCACATCCTATACCAAGATAAGGTCAAAATGGGTATATGATTTTGATATAAAGAGTGATACCATAAGTAAATTAAGAGAATATAGACTAGTTTACCTGGAAGATCTATGGAAAAGGGAAAAATTTCTGGCCAAACAAGAGATAGAGAGGATTATAAGATATAAAATAAATAAAAATGAATAAAAATAAAATGAAAAAATGTAATATGTAAAATGAATAAAATAAAATATTAAATTAAAAGGCTTTTGTACAAACAAAACTAATATGATCTAGATTAGAAGAGAAACAATAAACTGGGGGGAAATTTTTTATAACAAATTTCTCTGATAAAATCAATTTATCAAATTTATAGAGAACTAAGTCAAACTTAAAAGAATACAAGTAATTTCTCAACTGGTCAAAAGAGATGAACAAGCAATTTTCAGATGAAGAAATAAAAGCCATCAATAATCATATAAAATGTTTTAAATTATACTTGATTAGAGAAATGCAAGTTAAAACAATGCTAAGATACCACCTTATACCTATCAGATTAGCTAATATCATAGTAAGGAAAGCAATAAATGATGGAGGGGATATGGCAAAATTGGGACATTAATGCATTGTTGGTGGAGTTGTGAACTAATCCAACCATTTTGTAGGGCAATTTAGAACTATGCCCAAAGACTATAAAATGATGCATACCCAGTGATTCAGTAATAACACTACTGGAGCTATATCAGAAAGAGATCATTAGAAAAGGGAAAGAGTCTATTTGTACAAAAATATTTATAGCAGTTCTTTTAGTAGTGGCAAAAAATTAGAAATTGAGAGGATGTCCATCAATTGGAGAATGGCTGAACAAATTGTGGCACATTTTGGTGATGGAATACTATTGTGCTAAAAAAAATTATAAACAATATGCTTTTAGAAAAAGCTGGAAAGATCTGTATGAACTGATGCAGAGCAAAATAAGCAGAGCCAGGAGAATGTTGTCCACAGTAACAGCAATATTGTACAATTACCAACTATGAAAACTTGGCTACCCTCAGCAATGCACTAATCTGGGGCAATCCTGAAAGACTTATGATGGGGAATGCTGTCCACCTCCAGAGAAAGGAGTGTTGGAGTCCTCTTTCACATCAATCTATTTATGGTTTTATTTTGGTGTTTTCATTTTGTATAAGTGTGCTCTTACAACAATGACCAATATAGAAATGTGTTTTGCATGATAATTAAAAAAAAAGAAAGTGTTGAGAAGTAAGCTATCAGTCCCACCCTACTTTCATCTTTTGGGGAGGAAGAGACAGGAAGAAAGACCAAGATCTTAGTTTCTAGGGTTGGTTGTTATCCCAAAGTTGCCAATGTTTTTACTTTCTAAGTGTGCCCCATGTGTCTCTATATTCCATGTGTCTGATAAATGAAAAAAAGAAAGGAGAAAGAGAAGAATAGAATGAGCATGAAAGTTGTACTCTGCAGCCTTTGAATATCTTAAAAGTTTCAGCAACTAGTGAGCCCAGAGACATTATTTCAGATCCTAGAGCAGTATTATTGGCAGACAAAAGGACTGGTGTACTTGAACAGTGCTTAAAGCTGGGAACAAAGGAATTTGGACAATGTCAAGTTCTGTGCTAGTAGCCACTTGCTATAGAGTCAAGGTAGTTTTCACTTCTTAGAATGGATTAAGACTGACTTCTCCTCCAACTTAAGCTGCTACCTATATGAACACAGAATTGCTAGAAGACATCTTAAAAACCATCTGGTCCGATCCTCTCATTAACGTAAAAGCAAAACCGAAGTCCAAGAATTAAGTAATTTGCCCAAGGTCATATTAATAGTAATGAAGCTAAGATTTAAATGTAAGTCTTCTAACTCCAAATCAAGATTTCTTTTTATTACTTTACTTTTACTATGTTGCCTCCATAATGTCCTAATTTTCTGGTTTCTGAGTTTACCCCCTAGGGTTCATGCAACAGGCTTCCCAATATGTTCACTCCCAGACTTTCTTCTGTAAAATGGAATAATACTCTCACCTACTTCTAAGGACTGTAGTGAGGAAAGGACTATTATTTCATTTCTCCATTAGTTAGGAAGTTCAAAATGCAAATGCCCCTGGGAAAGGAATCACATAGATTTGAATTCATACAAAGGCATGTATACTACTAGATTCTCAATAGGAAAAATTAAAGGAGAGTGTATATAAGGGCATATGGACCTAAAGTAGAGAAAGAGCTGTCACAAAGTAGGGAAGAGGGCACCAAATAGGGGCTGATGACTTTTGTCAATTTTATACTTTTGCCTTGGTTAACCTTTACCTAAGAGTCAAAGCAGAAAGTTGGTCTGTAAAACAAAGTACAGACTCATGAGATCATAAAATGTTAGAAGTGGAAGAAATCTTAGAGATCATGTTTTGAAAGAAAAATTGTTCTATTGCCTTTACGTTATTTATTATGAACAAAGAGATCACATGTAATCCTTTAGATAAGAAACTGAAATTATAAGTTTGAGGAAGAGTTAGAAATGGTTATTAAAATGTGTATAAGATTTCAATTTTAGTAATATAATGTTAATTATAGTATAAGGAATGTATATAGATTGATGTATCAGAATTATGACCCAGAGATTTCTTTATTTCAAACAATTGACTATTGCCTTATTTTTACAAATGAGGAAGTTGAGATCCCCAAAAAAGCAAATACCTTGATCAAAATCACATCACTGAGACTTTAGTGACAGGACCAGATCTAAAAACCAGTTTTATGGAATTCTAATGCAATTCACCCCACTACTTCCTTCATTCTCCTATATACTTAAAGCTGGAGAATTCTGAAAAGCAATTCAAAATTAAGTTTAAAATCATAATCTGTAGTAAAATTATTAAGCACACAGCTATAATCCAGTATCTCTCTCAAATAACTTAGTGAAAACATTTCTCAAGACTCTCATTGGAGTCATTACTTGCTTTTTGAGAGATTGAATAACATAGAACGTTAAAACATTTGCAGACTTCTAGAGTGCCCAGCATCCCAAACCAGAGAGTGACTACCTTGTTTCTAGATTTCTTTCAGGTTCCACTAACTAGTCGTGTTACCTTAGAGGGTCACATAACCTCTAAAGCATGTTCTTCATCATTATATGATTACGTACTCCAAATATGGGAAATATAAACATAAGCTATTATTAATATTATTTTTAAAATTAATCTTTCTATAAGAAATTCAGAAAGCAGAATGGCAGAACGGTTGGAGAGTTGGCCTCTGGCACCTACAAATTATATTGACTCTGGACAAATCATTTCATTTTTTATTGCTCCAGCCAATACTCATTTTGGAGAAAGTGCCAACTTGAACCGATAGAGAAGTAGTTTCCTTATCCAGGAGTTTCCTGTACTAATGAAAACTCAGACCTAGTCCCTATCCCTATAATAAAAGCAAAGAATTCTGGTGCCTCCGTTTCTCACTTAACCTCTCTTACTTTAGAGAGGGCGAAATATTTTTTAGTATTTTGTTTTGGGCGAAAGAAGCAGTTATCTTGCTCTGAGACTTGTTGAGACAATTTTCAGACCTCTCAGGAGGGATTCTACCTCAGTCATGTCCTTTCTGAGAATAGATACTTGGATGATGAGTTAGTTATAGAGAAGGCCATGCACACTTTCACCCAGAATCTCTGGTAACCAACTTTGGTTCCAGAAACATGACTGTTACTCGTCTGAGTGTTTCTTTAACTGTAATGCAGTGACGTCGAGAAGTCAGAGCCCAGACAGTCTGACGTGGGTGAGAAATGAGACCAATTTGTAGAACAAAGGCCCCAGATGGCATCATGTTCCACATGGCTGGCCCTGAGATGGATTACCCCTCCATTGAGTTCTGCTTGGAGGAGAATGACAAATTCTGGGCAAACCAGAAAGCACACGTATCCCTTGGGATAGGCACACCTGGTTAAGGGCCAAAGTATACTCTGGACAGGACACACCCAGGTTCCTAGAAGCCAGGCTTAGGAGACATTTGAAAGAATATACTATATTTCTCTTTCTCTGTCCCCCTTAATATTAGTGCCTCCCCCCAAGATTATCCCCAATTTATCTTGTACATATCTTGTTTATATCTAGTTATTATTGTCCTCCCTTGAGATCCTTGAGAACAGGAATTGTTTTTGCTTTTTTTAATATTCCCAGCACTTAACACAGTATCTGGCACATGGTGGGTGTTTAATAAATCCTGGTTGGCTAAATTAAATTGGGGATAGTACCGAGGGAGGAATAAATACAGTGCTTCCTTGCTTGAGAGCTAGGTTGGGTTTGGGACAAAGTGATAGCAGGAGGGGTTTCCAACTGCCACCCTGTGGCAAGGACATTTCTGAGGATGATGGAATCACTGAAAAACTTAGCTCAGAAAAAAAGCATGTAAATTCATTGTCTCATCTTCTGGGCTCTCAGTCTTCCTAACTTTTCTCTTCTTACCACCATATCTTTTCAATGAATTTCAGCAACTTTCCAAGACAGAATTTCATAAGCATTAAACTCTTCACCTTTTACATAACATTATTTGTGGTACCTCTTCATAGCTTTGTAAATGAATATAAACACATTTCACATACATGTTATCAGTAGGAATGCATCTTGCAATCTGCTTTTTTCACTTATTATATATAGTGTCACACACACATCTCCACATATTCACATAAGGAACACACATGGAGCCATTTGGTACACTGGAAAGAAGACTGGATCTGGCGTTGCTACTTGGCCAAGCTGCCACACTCGTGCAGACCCTTGGGTTCCTCATCTGTAAAAGAAGGATTTATATAGTTTTAAAGCTGGAAGAGAGGATAAAAGGCACCAAGTCTGTCCCTCTCATTTTACAGATATGAAAACTCAGAAATAAAAAGTGATTTGCCCAGGATCATACAGCTAGAAACTGAGGGAGGATTTGAACCCTGCCATGATGCCAATTAAGGTCGCTTCCAGTTCTAAACTTAAAATTAGTATTCAACTATCTCATATTCTTTAAGTACTCAAAGAATGTCATTTTAACATCCTCATATTGTTCCATATTGTTGATGTATTATTGCTTATTCTGTAATTCTCCCATCGTTGGGTATTTGGGTTGCTTCCAATTGTCCCCTATTAATACTATCATGAGCATCTCTGTAACAAGTTAACTCTCTTTTTCTTCGGCGTTGGATATGCCCCACACCCTTTCCCTTCCTGGCATGAGCAGAATAAAATGGAAGAATCGTGTTATAAACTGTGTTTTGTATTACCAGATTTCTCTGCAAAGAGATTATTTGTGCTGCTAGAAATGTGTAATGTACTCATCTTTCCATAGCACCTCTGATAATGGATTTTGTCATTGTTATCTATATTTACTAGTTTAATCTGCATTTAATACCACTCAGAATTGTCTTAATTTCCATTTGTATAGGTACCAGCATTCAGTATTTTCCCCACAAAACTATCGATTATTTTATTTCCTCATATACAAACTGTCCATCTCATTTGACTGCTTAATGTAACCTGGGTCTTGACTTTATAACATATGTGTCAATTATTCATATAGTTGAATGGAAACTTTTATTAGTTGCATTTGCCATATAGATGTTTCCTGTCTTGCCACTTTCCTTTTGAAAACCCAATTATACATTATCTGTAAATATATCTCTTTGTGAATGTTCACATGTATGTATACACACACACACACACACTCCTATCATATATCTAATAATATCCTCCATATCTTTGATTGTCAGAACATATCTTCCTTTCACACTAACAAAAGCATAGCTTCCTTTTTTTCTCTTAGGATTTCCCCTAGGGTTAATGTTTAACTCTTTGGCCCATGTGAAAATTACTATTGTGTGTGGTTTGGGGTAAGGTAACCTCTTCTCCATCGTGATAAACAATAACTAGATTTTTTTAAAGGAAGTTGTCTATAATGTGAGTCTTAAAGAGCTGCCAGATGAACATGAAGGATAAATGATCCAAGCAGCATTGGGATAACAAATATAATGTCCCACTTGGAGTAAGAAAAAAGACCTGGATGGGATTCCTGCCTCAGACATCCACTAGCTGTTTGACCCTGGGCAAGTCACTTAACTCTCAGTTAAGCTTCAGTTTTCTCATCTGTCAAATAAGAATGATGGAATCATTGATTTAAAGCTAGTTGAGATGATTAGAGGTCACTGAATTTGACACCTTCATTTTACAGAAGAGGAAATGGATCTTGGGAGAGACTTAGTAACTTGCCTACAATCAAAGAAATTAAGCATCTGAGGCTGTATTCAAACCCAGGTCATCCTGACTCCAAGCCCAATACTCTACTATACCATGCTGTCAAACTCAAGCAGAAACTATTCCTGGGTGCTGTGTATTGACTTAGAAAACCACAAATGGACATTATCTGTGTCGTATTGAGTTTTTATTTATTTTGTTAAACAGTTCTCAATGGAATTTTGCTGAAGCAGAGCCAGGAGTTTGACTCCTCTCCAAGGTATCATGCATGCTACCTATCTGCGGTCAAATGTCATCATCCCATTTTTTAACTAAGTTGACTTTTTGGTTTAACATTCCTACTGGTTCTGGAAGGAGAGTATCAAGTTCTGTTCTTGCCATGTTACTTTACTCTTCCCATGTCCCACAGTTCCCTCATCTGTAAGGGGAAGGTAATGGAATACAAGTCCTGTAAGGTCTTTCTCAACTCTAAATCCTTCGGTTATTTTCCCCCTCCATTGTCATATGTTCATCTCTTATAACAAGGTTTCCACAGAGCACAAATGTATTATACCTTCCTAATGAGCTCATATATAACAAATTTGGGGTACATCAAAGATGATAACCTCCATGGATGCCTGTAGCCATGTGGCGACCTATCATTGGAAGGTCTTGGCATTTTGGCGTGACGTGATACACCCTGAGTGGTCCTTTGGTCCTTCCCATGACATCAGCAGGAACGGCTAAGTGCCAAGTCAATGAAAAGAAGAGAGAGCTTCCAGCTTGATCTCTAGCTCTGATTCTATCATATGGCAAGTAGCACACAGTCTCGTCTCCCCTAAGAGTGGGAGGTGGGCTACATTCTCCCCCCTACCTTAGAGCCTCTTCCAAATAGAGTATGGATTCAATTAGGCAAGTTTTCACCTTGATTCCTGGTTGCCTTTTCTACTTTATATTTCTCTCTTTGAGTAAATTATTGCACATCATCCTCAAGGGAGATACATCTGGGTTTAGAGGAGGACTTATATTCAAGATGACAAGAAGCCTTAGATCTGATTAGTAGAGCAAACCATTGGCAAGGGGAGTTTCTGCAGCAGAGAAGTCAGCCAGTGTCAAGAGGAGGAGTCCCGACTCCTGACCTGGCTTTGAGGGAAATAGTACAGAACAAAGGTGAAATGTGACATACCTCATCAGTAGGTCAGCAAACTGATTTCCATTGACAATAGTTAGCATTGCTAATTTTTTTTTTACTTTGTCTCATTGTCCATGGGTGCTTGTGAGTCTCCCTTTATTTAACATTCTCCATTGAGTACTTTTCTCTGCCACCTTTTGGGGAAATCCTAAATGTGAGCCTAAGCAGTAAATAATGTCACTAGGATACCAGGGGAATGGTGTACTAAGCCAAAGAGTGTGTGGAAAAGGAGTCTGATCTGATCAACTATGAAAGACTTAGATGCTCTGATCAATACAATCTAGGACAATTCCAAAGGACCCATGATTAGAAATGCTATCCACTTGCAAAGAGAAAACTGATGAACTCTGAGTGCAAATCTAAGCATAATTTTTTCATTTCCTTTATTTTTCTTACTTTTTTTGCTACCTGACTAAAATGTAAATATGTTTTACATGATTTTACATGCAAAATTGATACCATATTGTTTGCCTTCTCAATGGGCAAAGGAGGGGATGGGAGGGAGAAAAGATTTGGAACTCAAATTTTTTTAAAGTAATTTTAAAAATAAATAACATATTTCTAAAAAGAAAAGGAGTCTGACCCTTCTCACTAGAGGGCCAGATCTCCCAGGACTAGACCCAGATTGGACTTCATTCCTGGGCACAGAGCAGAGAGGCACCTTAGGGAGCCCCTCGGGCCCAGAAGCAGTTCTCTAATGTTACACCAGTAGAAGTTGACATTCGTTTTCTCATCTCTCCTTCTTGAAGAGCCCTTTCCAATGTGTCTCCATCCAAGAACAGCTGGCCTAATAATTCACTACTTTGCTGCTCTGTCCTAAGAGTGGCCGTGATCAAGGTGCGTGCTGTAACTAACACACTTCTCTGTACACAATTCATCAACAATTAGTAATAGGCCAGACCAGACCAGCTGGTTCACCAGCTGCCAGAAAGTCAGTTCCAGTGGTGCCATTAGCCCTCTAAGTGTTTTAGCAGAGTTCTATCCCTTCCTCCCCATCCCTGTAGCCCTGTGTACAGACAGTCTCCTACTTTCAGACAGGCTAGCATATTCACTAAGTACCCACAGAGTGGGAAAAGGGGAAAAAATGGTTTTGCCTGAAAACTTGATGAGAGACTGACCTAAAACTTTGCAGACCAGGAATGTTTATAAGACACCCAAGGTTTTCCTCAAGCATTCCAGTTCAGTCTATTAAAAAAAATCACTTTTCTTTGTTTCTTCTCTAAAAGGCATATCATGGTGCCCTTTACCTCAGTGAGGCTCAGGGAAGAGTAAAAAAGTTTATTTATTAAAGAAAAGAATGATCACATAAAGCACAGGGTTTCTACATAAGACAGGAAATGATCATTTATTGGTGTGATTTGTAAGATGTAAAAAGTCCCCTCACCCTCCACATCTAAAAACACAGCCCACACTGGACTATTGTGATTTCTGGACCTTAAGCATTTGAGAATATTTTTTATTCCAAAGTAGCCACTTTTAATATGTAAGTAATCCTAGGAAGGTTAACAAAGACTTAACTATTAGCCATTCGTATCTTAGTATAAATGATTTCAACAATATCTTCAAAGTTGATATCCTTTTTATTGAAGCAACAGATGTTTTAGTAAGAAGAATATAAAAAAGTCAAGGTCTAAAGGCAGGAGAGGAAAGCGGGTCTTTTTGGTAGCTAGAAGTCCCTGAGGACCTTGGTGAAAGGGGTAAGGAAATAGATATCAGAAAGTTGTTTGATTTTTTTAATGGAGAGGTAGAAAGACAAAAAATATTAAGCTTCATTAATAAATACTTCCCCACTTTCTCCCGTGTTCCTCTTCCCCATGTTTCTGATCACATCTGGAGTTTAAAAACAGTTTGAATAACCTAATCTTTACTTCTTGAACATCAGATGCCCCAGCCTGGAAGATCATCTTCCTTTCTATTCTGTGCTACCCCCACCTCTCCTCTAACAACCCCTAAAATATTCAGGTTACCCAGCAGACCAGGTAATGCCTACTTACTCTAGGGGTACATCTTGGAAGGGTTTCATTATTTCTTCTGAGGAAACTTTCTCTAGTTCTTCCAGGGCATATGGGTGCAGGAGGAAGACTGATGAGAAAAAGGAGCACAGATTGGTACTACTGCCCAGACACATGGGAAGGTGCTGTGAGTTGGGGCATAGAATGAGAGTAGTGTAAGAGCCATTCACCCACATGTGGTCTGAATGCTCTTAGGAGATTCTAGGGTTCAGTTTGATGACCTCATCTAGTCATGAGAGTGACTGCCAACCTACTGAGCTACCTGACTTCCAAGGATTGATGGCACTGGCCCTTGTGGACCTTAGGGTCAAACCCCACCTTTTTGTAGCAATTCATTTACCATGAAGAACTGTAGCCCAGGAGAAAGACAGACACAGGGACCTAGAATCTTTCCAAATTATTAATCCTTAGTGGCCCAGGAAAATCTCATTCATTGGAATTATGCCCAGTTGCACAACTATATACACCTTTTGACCCAGCAATAGGTTTATTTCCTAAGGCGAATGGAGGGCATTTTATATTGCACACTTTGCTTTCTTATATGTCATACAATTTAATTCTCACAACTAATTTGTGAAGTAGACAGGAATAGTGAGAAATAGAAGAACCAATACTCAACTTTGGCCACCAGAGAACTTGGATTGACATCATAGCTCTGATACTTTGTGAATTTAGTAAAGTCACTTAATATTGAGAATAGCTCACATTTGGGTAACACTTCAGCTCATTTGGCCTCGGTTTCCTAATTTGTAAAATGCAGGAGAAGTATTTCGCAATATCCAAGGTACTCCCCATCTTTTGTTTAGTCATTTTCATTTGTGTCTGATGCTTTATGAGCCTATTGGAGTTTTCTTGGCAAAGACACTGGAGCAATTTGCCATTTCCTTCTCTGGCCATTTCCTTTTTCAGTTCATTTAACAGAGGAGAAAATTGAGGCAAATGGGGTTAAGTGATTTGCCCAAGATTACAAACCTAGTAAGTGTTTGGGGCCAGGTTTGAACTCAGGAAGATAAATCACCCTAACTGCAGATCTGGCACTCTATCCACTGTGCCACCTAGATGTCCCTTTCCAACATAAATTCATTAAAATTCACCTTAAAATTCCATTTAGTATATAAGGAAACTGAGACTTAGAGATGCTAAGATTCAAATTATAAAACTAGAAGAGACCTTACTGATCATTAGTTAACAAGTCAGTCAACAAGCATTTACTAAGTATCTACATGTCAGGAAACCCAGAGCATACAAAGACAAATAAAAACAGTCTCTGCCCTCAAAAAGCTCACAGTCCAACAGGGGAAACAACATGCAAACAACTCTGTACCAAGAAGATGCCTAGAAAAGAGCGTGGAAATTATCTCAGATGGAAAGTACTAACATTAAAGGAGCCTGGGTAAAACTTCTTGCAGAAAGTAAGACTTTAACTGAGACTTGAAGGAAGCCAGGGAAGGAAGGAGGCAGAATCAAAGAAGACTGCTGGCAAGAGGCATAGACAGGGAAAATGTCTGGAGTTGGGAGATGGGCAATTAGTCCATTGTTACTGAGTCAAGTGTTAGAAGACTGGAAAGGTAGGAAGGAGACATATTGTGAAGGGCTTTATAAGTCAAACTGACGGTGTTATATTTGATCCTGGAGGAAATTGCCAGAGAATTTTTATTTGTTTGTTTTGGTTTTTTGAGTGCAGAGTGCCATGGTTAGTCCATTTTAGGAAGATCCATTTGACCACTGAGGGAAAGATGTGGAGGAAAAGACTTGAGGCAGAGAGACCAACCAGCAGGCTATTACCAAAATACAAACATGAGGAAATATGATAGTCATGACAAAGGAGCGAATGGGGCATATACAATAGATGTTAGGAGGACAAAAATATCAGAATTTGACAAGTGGTTGAATAAGGAGGATAAGAGAGAGGAGACAAGGGAGATGCCTAGGTTGTGAGGCTAGGTGACTCGGAAGATGCTGATGCCCTGGACAATAAGAGAAAAGTCAGGAAGTGAAAGATTTGAGGGGGGAAATAGATAATAAGGTCAGTTTTTGACATTGAATTTAAGATGACTATAATAAATCCAATTCAAAGGGCAATTAGAGATGCAAAACCAGAGGTTAAAGAAAGGTTAGGGATGTCTGGATGGATCTAGAATTGCCTACATAAAGGTCATCATTGAATACGCAGGAGCAGATAAGATCACCAAATGAAATACTGTATAAGAAAAAGAGCCTTGGAGGATACCCATGGTTATTGGGCATTACCTGGAAGAAGATTCAGTAAGGGAGACTAAGCAGTCTGACAGAGGAGAGCCAGGGACAGCAGCAGCATTAAACTTAAAGAGGAGAGGGTATCAAGATGAGGGTGATTAATAGTGTCAAATACATCAAAGAGGTCAAGAAGGATGAGAACTGAGAAAAAAGCAATTATGCTGGACCACTAAAAGATCATTATTAACTTGGGAGAGAGTATTTTCTGCTGAATGATTAGGAAGCTGGGTTTCAGAGCATTAAGGAGACAGTGAGAGGAAAAATGGAAGCACCAACTATAGTCAGCTTTCTCAAATAGGTTAGCCATAAGAGACAAAATATAAAGGAAAATTGCTGGGAGCAGGGGAGGGGCTGGTGGACAGATCAAATGTGGATTTTTTGAGGATGAGGAAGACACAGACACGTCTCTAATTTCATAGTTAAGGACAAGGAGGCCCAGAGGAGTTAGGTAATCTGCCAAAAATTACAGCACTAGCCAGTGGCAGTGTTAGGATCCAAGTCTCTCATTTCCAAACCTTTGTTCTTTCCACTACACCATATTTTAGTGCATCCCCAATCTAGAAACTGAAGGATGAATAATATCGTTTTTCTTCTCAATTTCTTCTCCTGGCCCTGTTCCTGGCTTCTGGACTTTGAAAGCATGCTATCTCATCCTGAAACTCTCCTCAGCACTTAGGGTCTCATCTTTCTGAAACATCAAACCATCTCTGTGACCTTCTCAACCTGGAAAATCCCTCAGTAAAGCCTACTCCCCTCTTCTATTAGCTAGTTTCTTCTCAAGTCTCTATTCTGTGTAGCAGCCCGGCTGGTTTTCATTCCTGCCCTCACTATACCCTGCTCCTTACTCTAGGATTCCCAAGCCATGCCCCTCATACCTGGTTCCTTTCCTCTAACACCACCCATTATTTTTCAGTTTCTTTTTGTGTGGTCTTCCCGAATGTAAGATCCCTGAAGGCAGGGACTGACTTTCTTTTTGGTTATATTGGCATTCCCAGCACCTAGCACAGTCATTTTTGCTAAGCAAATATTCAATAAATACTTGTTTCCTTCCTCTCCTTTCTATTTTTCCAGCAAGCAGAACAGTGGATGAGAAAGGGACACTACTTGCTTCTCCTTATTACTACTAATGATGCCTTGAGAAAGTGTGGTACATTAAAAAGAATACTGAATTAAAGACCAAAGGGCTTTAAATCAAATCTGAGCCCTGTCACCTTACACTTCTCTGACCTTGGACAAGTCATTTAACCTTTAGGGGCCTCAGTTTTCTCCTCTATAAAATGACCCCCTATAATCCCTTTTAGCTCTTAAATCTATTATGACTTAATTTTGGATTTAGGTTTCTAGATTTTTACATGAAATTTTGGGTGTTTTACAAGATAACCTTAATATAATAAAGGGAAACAACTTTGAAGACTTCAGAACTGATCAATGCCATGTCCAATTGTGACTTTGGAGATGGTGAAGCATCTCTTCTGCCTATTAGCAGAGTGAATAAGGCATACATTTTCAACCATAGTTAAAGTTGATTTGTTTGGCTCTATTGTGTGTGTGTGTGTGTGTGTGTGTGTGTGTGTGTGTGTGACAAGAGAGTTCTCATGTTGGGGAGGTCACTAGGAAATGATACTGACATTTAGAAGGGGGGGAAATGTCAGTTACTATTAACTTGATCTAATATTTGATGCATCCACTTTAGATGATAACAGCTGGAATCAGTTTCTTTGAGGGAAATGACCCCCAAAGGACAATATGAGTGACTGTGTGTGTGTGTGTGTGTGTGTGTGTGAGAGAGAGAGAGAGAGAGAGAGAGAGAGAGAGAGAGAGAGAGAGAGAGAGCTGTCTCTTATACANTAAAGGGAAACAACTTTGAAGACTTCAGAACTGATCAATGCCATGTCCAATTGTGACTTTGGAGATGGTGAAGCATCTCTTCTGCCTATTAGCAGAGTGAATAAGGCATACATTTTCAACCATAGTTAAAGTTGATTTGTTTGGCTCTATTGTGTGTGTGTGTGTGTGTGTGTGTGTGTGTGTGACAAGAGAGTTCTCATGTTGGGGAGGTCACTAGGAAATGATACTGACATTTAGAAGGGGGGGAAATGTCAGTTACTATTAACTTGATCTAATATTTGATGCATCCACTTTAGATGATAACAGCTGGAATCAGTTTCTTTGAGGGAAATGACCCCCAAAGGACAATATGAGTGACTGTGTGTGTGTGTGTGTGTGAGAGAGAGAGAGAGAGAGAGAGAGAGAGAGAGAGAGAGAGAGAGAGAGAGAGAGAGAGAGAGAACGCACAGTGTATTGTGAATTGGCTTGCCCCGTGGAGCAGCAAGGTTGCCCCTCTATTGATGATCTGATTGAGGAAAATAGATCAGTCAGTCTGAACCAGTTTCTGGTTGGGGTGGACGGGCTCCTGGCTGGGGGACTTTGTATTATGAGAACAAAAGCCAAAATTCCTCATCTGAGTCCTATTCCAGCCCAGTCAAATTACCAGGAGATGATCAACTCTCTGGCACTCAGTCTGTTTGCACAATACATTTTTAGACTCTGAGTCACCATCTAGAGACTCTCCTCCCTGGTATCAGTCCCGATTAAACTCAGTTTAACATTACCTTGACTGCCCCACCCCTCCAGATGAGCTTTGTCTCCCAGGCCCCTAAACACTACAAATTGGAGAGGCAGGGAGCGCTAAAGGATAAAGAAACATTTGTGAAAGAGTAAGACCTTCATTCCTGTAGGGCAGCAAATTGTCTACCAGTTATTAGCCTAGAACCCTCATAAAGCCTGGGTTGTGCTCAGACAGGGATGAGTCTAAGCAAAGTCAGAAGTAGGTCAAGTCTGTTTTGATGTCTCCAGTCTTTTTTCTCTCTCTTTCTTTTTTTCTCTCTCCTGATTCCCATTATACTTCCTCCCTGTTGCCTTCTTATTCTCTTCTTCCTATAAAAATTTTCTCTCAGATCCTTTGTTCACATTCAGGTACCAATGGCTGATGAAAGTTTCAAATGGATAGAGATTTGGCTTTGGACTCAGGAAGACCCAGAGCTGACACACACTGGCTGTGTGACTTTGGACAAGTCACTAAACCTCTCTAGATTCCCAAAAAGCCCACTTTAAAAACAACAGTAAAGTTGCACTGAGGTTGCTGGTTTACATGGGCTATTGTTCATTTTCAAAGGGGACCAGTGACATCACAGAGTGATAACAGACTAGGGCTGGACGTATGGATCTGGGAGTCATTGGCAGAGATAACTAAAACCAACCTATAGCATATGAGTGTGTGTGTGTGTGTGTGTGTGTGTGTGTGTGTGTGTGTGTGTGTGTCCCCGGAGAAGTCCTGTATATCAGGCTTTGGTTGCAAGTTTCCTGAAATCTTAGATAAAGAACAGAAAAGAGGTACATGATCATGGCCTTCTGTCACAGAGTCATTAGTAGCTGTGGCCTTTGCAGCACCTGCTGGACCCTTCCCTATTGTCTTGGGCTTGTCCTCAGGAGGGATGGCAGGACCCTGACACACTCCCAACTGCCCTAATTGGCCACTTCGCTGGCCTGGCAAACAAGTGCTCAATAGCAAGACAAGAAGAGGCATTATCAGAGCAGCTACGCTTGTCTTCAGGTTCCCCTTTGGGACTGGACTCACAACTTTAGGCAGTAACAGGAGAAGCATGCTGTGCTCTCCTCACAGAATAGCCTCTTGGCAAAAAGTCCATCACCAGTGAAGAGAGAGGAATCTTGGAGCAGGTGTGACTTTTTAACTTTTGAAGACAGGTGTGCAGTATTCACTGAGGCAGGCAGTTTCCAAGCATATTTACATAATGGTCATTCCGGATAACCTGGCCAGTCCCCTGTGGCTTTCTCATTAAGGCAAAGCCCTGATGGTACCTTCTGAGCTGAAAGGAGAAGGCATTATATCATGAACATACAGACATCTGGGTAACTCAACTCCAACACCACAGGTACTAATCTAAATTAAACACATCTAGAATAATCCCTCTCCTTCCTTAGTCATTCCCTGCTAAGAAGTTAGGCACTAAGGGCAGCTGAATAACATTTTGAAATTTTCTCTTTCTTGTTATGAACTTAACATTTGTTAACAAACACAGATTTCAATAAAGAACCAAAAAAGAAGGCTACATAGGAAACTGTGATCTTCTATGGCATGCGTTTGTTTTTAATTTTAAAAAATAGATTACATTTAATAAAGTAGAAATGAAATACCAGTTGTGTCTTTTCAGAACTGTATCTTCTTCTAGGAATTTTTTTGATGTTTTATTTTTGCTTTTTTCTTTCTCTTCTCTGTCCCTACTCACTCCCTCTCCACCACCAACCTACCTCCCACAGAAGCCATTAACAAATAAATAAATATAATCAAAGTACATCAGCACATTGGTCATGTCTGAAAATGTATATCCATTTGGCACCTCTAATCCATCATTTCTGCCAAGATGTCAAAGGCATTTTCTACTATATAAAACGTATATATTTAATAATAATATTAATAACTAACATAGTATTTGCCAGGCACAGTAGGACTTTATTAATATTATTTCATTTGATCCTCATAACAACCCTAGGAGGTAGGTGTGTTATTATTCCAATCTTGCAGATGGGGAAATGGAGGTGGACCAAAATTAATAACTTGCCCGTGATCACACAGCTAGTAAGTGTATGAGACCAGATTTGAATTCTAGTCCGAGCACTCTATCCACTACTTAGCTGCCTATAATTTTATCATTAGTCTTTTGAAGTTACAATTGATCAGGTAGTTCATTCATTCTTCCAGTTCCTTGAATATATTATCATTTGAAGTAGGACGTTAATGCTTAAGCCTGAGAGCATTTGACAGAATACTCTATTTCTAGTTCTTATCTAATTCTGAAACAGAGCTTCCTACTCTTCCCATTTCCCTTCTCACTAGAAGTAATCTGATGCCAACTGGTTCTCTCAGGGTACAACTTCAATAGCAAGCACCCAGAGACTTGTTTATAAAAGACTAGAGCTTCTTCAATTGGTGACTAGGAATTCTATAAAAGAAAAGTAGGTGAGAGGCTGCATAGCAACCAGATACATAGACCATATTGTTTTAAGATTTATTTGTTCAATAATGGTGGGAAAGAGTAAAAGCAGAAGAGATATATAAAGAGAATCTTTGGCACAATGTTTTCTTTTATCATCTATGCTGATATTAAACAGTGTAGGGTCAAAGAAATTTAAATTGCAAACCATAAAACAAAGTTTTATTCAAAATAAAAAAGCAAAGTCACCTGGGAGCTAAGTGTCTCAGTGGATTGAGGATCAAGCTCAGTGACAAGAGTTCTTGGCTTCAAATCTGGCCTCACTTCTTAGCCGTGTGACCCTGGGCAAGTCACTTAATCCCCATTGCCTGGCCCTTACCACTCTTCTGTCTTAGAAACATTACACAGTATTGATTCTAGGACGGGAGGTAAGGGTTTTAGAAAAAAGGGGAAAAAAGCAGAGTCCCCAGTGATCCTAATAACTGATCATATTTTCCAAGGATAACAAAGACAGAAAGGTCTTGCATATCAAAATATGTGTAATTGCTTTTTTTCAGTGGCAAAGACCTAGAAATAGAGTATTCATCAACCAGAAAATCATTTTTATAATGTAGCATACGATTGCAATATGATCATGTCATAAGAAACTACAAATATGAAGAATCTAAAGAAACATGGGAAGACTTATGTGAACTGATACAGTTTGAAGTAAACATAACCCAAAGGGCAAAATGCACAGTGCCTGTAACAATGGAAATTAAAAGAATGCTCAAAGGAAGTCAGAGTAATTATAATAAGCAATCTTGTTATTTGAGAACAAATAATTTTTTTAAAAAAACATGCCTCCCTTCTCTTAGAAGAGTGGAGGACTATGAGGACAACATATTGCATTCATCATCAAACACAGGCATATTAGCCTTTGCTTACTTGTATTATCTTTGTTACAGGTAAGGGTTCAAATCATGAGGGAGGTAAATGGAGCAGGGAATACCCAGAAATACCTATGGTTGGATGATTAGACTATAAGAATAGTCATTAATGCCTCGATGTTACTTTATTATTTTTTAAACCCTTACCTTCCATCTTAGAATCAATACTGGGTATTGGTTTTAAGGCAGAAGAGTGGTAAGGGATAGGCAATGGGGGTTAAGTGACTTGCCCAGGGTCACACAGCTGGAGAGTGTCTGAGGCCATATTTAAACCCAGGACCTCTCATCTCTGGGCCTGGCTCTCAATCCACTGAGCTATCCAGCTGCCCCCATAATGTCACTTTAGCAAAAGGTTACAATTAGAGTATTCCAAACGCCTTGTTCTGTTCAACACTTTTATTAATGACTTGAATTTAAAAAAGGAAGAAATGGCATAATCATCAAATTTGCAGTTGACAGAAAGTAGAAAGGAAAGTCACCAGGTTAGACTTCTGTAATATCAATTTCTGATAAGAAAATGGAGAATAGGATGAGTGACAGCCAACAGTTTAGAATTTAGACCTTACCCAGATGCCATGAGCCAAGGGGCAAAAGGCAGTTGCTGACAGCACTATAAAAAGGCAGGAACTGAATCAAAGGTTCTCTCACTCATGAGAAGGGGACCCCAGTGGTGGGTGGGTAGGCCAATCAACCTGCTCAAGTTACCTGCATCCTGTTTTCATTGATTACCACATCATCGACTACTGAATAGAGCTGTAAGATATATACCAACTACCTGATAATGAAGAAGAACATCATCAAACTCACACCACCTGGTCAGGGCCAAGGTGTCTGACCTGACCAGGACCAGAGAGAGAGAGGAACCTCTCCAGCCAACAGATACAACCTGATTATCAATTGATCGTCCAACTTAATCATCTATAGTCTAGCATAGATTCCCAACACCTTCTTCTTCAACCTTGATCCTTCCCCTGAGTTTATTATAATTAAATTCTTAAACCTTATTTAGGTGAAGGCTGTTATTATCCTAAAGATCAGTCTAATATTCTTGCATCTAAGGGGAAAGGGAATACTTTAGCTAAGTTTCAGTCATCATGTTGTCCAATTATTATCAACATCTATCCTCATCATTAACATCTATCCATTAACTCAACCCCAAGACAAGTAAACAGTGAAGCTGTGTGATTTAGTTCACAGCTTCTCACTTAGTCATTTAGTCCTGGGCACTGTAGGTGGGAATTGGTGCTCAGCTGAGCTGCAAATATTTGTGGGACCTGGTGTTCACTACTTCAACCTTGGTGTTCACTTGGGCTTCCCACCCTTACTCAGCTTAGGTCCTTATACAATCTGAGGACCTTGGGCCATCTCTCTATCAGACCCAATCCAGAAGCATCATACCGCCCATAACAGTTCATCAGCTCCTATGGTTTCAGTTATCATCTTTAAGTAAATGATGTTCATATCTACTTATCCAGCCATAATCTCTCCTAGCCTCAAGATTCATATTTCAAATGCCTATTAGTCATTTAAACTGGATATCTCATATACATTTTAAACTCAATATATCCAAAATTTAACTCATTATCTTTTTCTTCCTCCCTCTGCAAATATTCCTAACTTCCCTATTTGCTAATTGGTTGGTTGTTGTCTTTTGTACTTGAAGAGGACCAAAATGATATCATTATTGGTGATATTTTTTTACTTGTGCATAAATTGGATTTAAGTGAGGGAGAGCTTTACAAAGTCATCAGACCTCACTCACTCTCTCTTCCAAAGTCATCAAAGTCCAGTGGCAGAATAAAATCAAGATGAATGGTGATGGATCAGGATGCAACAGATGATCTTGGCATCTTTAATGTTTAACCAAGCTCTGAGTGCTCCATAGTGCCTGCTTCTACCACCTTCATGGCCATTAAAATAAATTATTGTCATCTGCCTTTTCTGCTCCAGGAAGTCTTTGTATGGTTGGGTTAGACACCTCCCTAAATCACTGAAAGATCTGAGACTTATTAAGGGTACTATCAACTCCACAATCATCCATACTAGTAACATAAGCATCATCCTAGATTCCTCACACTCTCTAACTCCCCTTATATCCAATCTGTTGCTAAGGTATGTTAATTTTACCTTCTTAACATTGTGATTATTTGAAGAGATTAGTCGGGGAGGATCATGTCATAAAGAGACATCCTGTGGTTCCAAATCCAGCCACACTTATCTTCTCTATTCCCAGCACAGTGACATATTTTACTGTAGTAGATCTGTGCTCAGCATTCTTCTCAATACCAACTCATGAAAATTCAAGGAATATATTTGCCTTCACCTGCAAGGGTTCTCGGTTGACACTGTCCTAGCTACCACAAGGGTTTGTGGACAGTCCTACATTGTTCTCACAAATTTCTCCCAAAAAATCCTGACAAAAAAGTCAGGATTTAGAAAATATTAAATTTAAGAATAGCTGTTTGATACAATATGTAGAAGATTTTCTCTTGTCTTCACAAAATGTCACAGTATGCCAAGAAAATAGCAAACGTCTTCTTTTAGAGCTACATAAGAGAAGCCACAAGGTCTCAAAAGCAAAAGTTCAGAGGTGCCTCCCCAAAGTGGAATACTTAGGATTTTAACTACTGGTGCCTGCTCCATTCCCTCTAAGCATATTGAAGATATTAAAAAACTAAGCACTCCCTCCACTAAGAAACAGTTGAGAGCAATTTTAGGAGCAACAGGTTTTTGTAGATAATGGATCTCTTCGTGATTGCCAATTAATGTAAGGGTTAAATTGGGGTTTTGATGAAATAAGAGAGTTATAAATTCAATGTTGTGGTTGCCAAATCCAAAATAGTATCCCTAAGCCAGAAAAAAACTGTTAGCAACTTTCATTTATAATGAGGAAGAGAAAGAGTTGAAGTATGAAATGTAGGAGGGAAAGAAGTAATGAGTTGCCTAGCCTACCCTAAGTGCTGATCTGATGAAATTCAATTCACTCCCTGACAAAGTTCCAAGCTTCATGTGGAAGTCCATGTCACTCACCAGCAAGCTGATGCAGGATCCAAGGGAAAGAGTCTCTCCACAGAACTTACACTGAAGGGAGTGTCCTACTGAAGCACCAACAAGCAGAGAGGGTCTCCTCACAGAGCCACCAAGGCAAGAATCTCTACAAGCCAGAAGTCCTAAGGAGAAATTCAAAGGAGAAGTCCTCCAAAGAAGAAGTCCAAAGAAGAAGTGATGAGGATGGGAAGTTCTGGAATTTTTATAGTCCTTTTTCCATGTCACTTCCTGTTCCTTCCCTATCACCCCCCAGGGGACAGTGTCTGTGGGATCCATCTCTCTTCCTCTGAGGGTGTAAACTCTTATCATAGGATTCACAAGTTTCTGAATAATTGAGTTAAAAGGGTGGAGCTCTCTAAGTAAGTGACTTGTGAATTTTCTTACTTGATGGCTAACAAAGTTATATAGGGATTTCTTGATTGATTTACTCAAAATAGACAAAGAGAATAAATAATTCCCTTTCACAACATCTTTTTAATATATTTCCTTCTCTCCTGCCATCATTTTGGTGCAAGTCCTCATTACCTCATACCTAGACTATTACTCCTACTCTGGGATGTTCTCCCTTCTCATCTCCACCTTCAACTCCCAGCTACCCACCCCACCTTCTACAAGAAGTATTTCTCAACATCTCTTATTGATGATCTTCCATTTTCTTTCTTCTATTGATGATCTCCAATTTCTCTCATAAATCTATTCTTTTTATACAGTTGTTTTCATGTTGTCTCACTTATTAGACTTTCTTTGTATTTTCCAAGCTTAATACAGTGGCTGGCACATAGAAGGTTTGAGTAGGACTAGATAACCACAGTTCAATGCTCAAATTCAGTGATTCTTATTTCTTCTAAGGCTCAAGGTCAATGATCTGTCTAAGCTATCTTATCTTCTGGAGAAATTTATTACTAACATATGAAAATTACTCCAAATGAATATACTCAGTACTCTGAGGACCACTACCTTTCTACCCATTGTGCTAGAAATTTTTCTCCTTTATATTTGTGTGATTCAGATTTGCTTCTATGCAATTTGCTTCTATGGAATGTGTAGGTGTAGATTCTAGGAGCAGATGCTTATATGATAAGCATCCTTCTGAAAACTGCGTCTTCTTGCTGCTCCCTAGGTCTAAACAGGTGAGTATGGGCAAAAACATCATGATTACAAAATTACAAATAAATTATTACAATGACCAGACAGAAACCACAAATACAATAATAAAGTATTTATTTAAGACAAAATAAATCCTTAAGTTCAAAAAACTCAGTTTGAAGTCAGGGGATATGAGTTTAATTCTGATTGTGCTGTGTTTTAACCATATGAGTTTGGGCACGTAATTTTAGCTCTCATGGACCTCAATTTCTTTTTCTATCAAGTGAGAGAATTAAGCTAGGTGGCCTCTAAGTTTCCTTCCAACTACTACAACTCTGGGGGGCAGGGGAAATTTAAGTCATACAAATGGCAACCACAATTTTTAAAATTCTTATATTTGTCAAACCCATTTTAATTATTGCATGATCTAGTATCTTTGACACATCCAAGTACCATGAAACCACCACCAGAAAACAGTCAAGCAAAAAGATGATCAGTGGATTCATGAAAGATCCAAGGAAAATACATCCAAGAATAAAGTATAGAGGCCAAAATGAGGTCACCTCCTTTTGTGAGCTGCAAACCCAGCTGCCTAGCAGGCTCAGCTAATGGTTCTTTACTTTCCAGATGGTAATGGTGCCTTTTATAGTTACCTTTTGTTTCCTGCCTTTTTTCCAAATGCTCAGCTAATGAAACAATTTCCCACTTATTCCATTACTCTTTACCATGGATATAATAGAATGCAGTGTAAACCCAGCCAAGTGCTTTTAAAAAATTCACTTCATTCCTTTTACACAGCAGAGTGGTTCTGGCTGTGAATTCCAATAAATTAATGAATACTAGAACCTTCAATTCAATTAAAAATAAGACAGGGGCTTCTCACCACACCTTACCTGCTTCACTATCTGACACTGGCTTGTAGCTTTTACTCTTCAACTTAAAGTGAAGACCCATACACACATCCCTACCCCCGTCTCTTCTTTATTATGAAACTCCCAGTTTATATAGGTAGCCCTCTGAGATGATTTCCTACTGTTGCAGTTATAGCTAGAAACCAGCAGGTGTCACGAAGAGGAGAAATATCAAAAGGCATTTTAAACTAAGATTCATGTTTTCAAGGAGAAACTTCAAGCCATAAACCAAATAAAAGGATCTTAGAGGTCATCTTGTCCAAGCCCCTTATTTTAGGGATGAGGATGCTAATGCTTAGAGCACTAAAGTGACTACCTGACAATTACCCAGACATGAAGCTAAATCAGAACACAGGTCATCTAACTCCCAATCTAGTACTCTTCCCAGCACACCCTGGTTTTGTTCATTAAAAAAAATTTAGAAGGCAAAGGAAAAAACAGGGGAGAAATGGATAAATATTACCTAAAATGAGAATTACAAATATATAGTATTTTTCATGAGAAAAACTATTCATGTCCCATTTGTTTAATATCATTAAGTACCATCAATGAGTGAGGTAACCACAGATGATAATATTCTAAATTAGTTGAAGTTTATCCTTTCATGTGTCAAAACCTTGAATTCTGGCTATTTGGAATGAAAATATTTTTTAAAAAATAGATATTGCATTGTTTTCTTGATGGCAATGTTTGTCTTCTGCTACAATATAATTATATCTTCAAACCTACTGAGATGTTTAATAATCTCTAAATAGATAGCTGACCATATGCTAAGTAATTCTTGATCTTGTTCATTTTGAGTTATATCTATTTTGATAAGCTTTCTGTTTTCACTGTTTATTTATGTAGAACCTAGAGTTAAGCCAAAAAGTCCTCTGAATTTCCAAAATGGATATCACAAAATCTACGTACTAAAATTCATAGACTTTATTCACAGCAGAGACCTTAAGGCTCTCACCCAAAGTCTATTCATTCTTATTTTTCCCACAATTTTAACAAGATGGGTTACTTTGTCTCCCATTCCATTAGAAATAGAAAACTGGACAAAGGAACATTATCATGTCCCCTCTAGTCTATTAATATATTACAAATGAAAATAAAGAGTTATATTGTCAAATGGGAGATATATTCCTAGCCAGAGATTTATAGAATGGAGAGAAAAAAGCTGTCCCTTTTTTGCTTTTAGTAGGTCTGCCTCAAACAAATGAGTCTGCCTTCTAGGGTAGAAGCAAAGAGCCTTCATCTCTGCATCTACCTAAAACACCTACCTTGCAGGGCCATCACAAGGTTCCAATGAGAAAATATTTCTAAGGCACTTAGTACAGAGCTTCGTACATATAAATGTTCATTCCCATCCCCTTCCCTTCTCTTCCCTAACACATCAGTATAATTTTGTAGACATTTGCTACTCTATTACAATTTAAAAATTCATTTTTATTTATTTAATTTTTTAAATTTATTTATTCATTTTTTCCATATCATTCATTTTTATGAATAATCTTATAAAACCAAAACCCCAAAACATAAACCTAAATAAATTATTGAAAAACTGTATGTTTTCATTTGCATTCTGATTCCAACAGCTCTTTTTCTAGAAATAGATAGTATTCTTTGTCCTAAGTTCCTCAAAGTTGTCCTGGATCTTTGTATTGACAAGCATTTTTGTTTGACCACAAGGTCAACAGCAATAAGAAGACTTGCTACCCTCTCCTGATTCTCCAGACTCCAATAGGTAATATTCATTCATTCATTCATTCAAGCTAAGCCCTGGGTTTTTCCTGACTTGTAACAAACATCTGCTAATACTTGTTTGACATATATACTCAGCCAGGACACAAGAGCAAGATGGAAGATAGCCAGACTGTCTTCTAATCATTCCCACACCCTGTGGTGTTCCCAGTATGTCTGCTTGCTTGTACAAGACTCCACTCCCTTTTCAAGCCACCGTATTTAGTTTGGGTTACATGGATGTTGGTTGGCTTGTTCAGACTTTGCTTCTTGTCTTACCTCTCCCTCTACCTGTTTTGAATCCCTGGGGATTGGTGAGAACCTGTTCCCCTGAACTTGGTTTCTCACCTGTTACTTTGTGGTTGGCATTTTAATTTCCAGAGGCTAACCTGGACCTCAAAGAAATTCATTCCATATTTTCTCCATTCTGGTTGCCATGCTTCAATTCAAAAATTTTGCTGCTTTCCCATTATTCTCCCCTCCCTTCCAATGTCATCCTTCTAACTCATAATAGAAGGAAACACCTGTGTTATGGACTTACTCCCCTTTCATTACCATTGATATTGCTGTTTTCTTTGTTAGTCAGAACACTACTTTCCCTGTGCTATTCTCCTGCAACTATTACTCTGAGGAGTTTCTTGTCCCTCCCTTCTGTTTGACTTAAATGTGGCTGTTTCATGTCTTATTTTATTTGTTTAAATAATGTTGGGAGGAGAGCCTCGCACCCATTTTTTAAGACTTTGGTCCCAAACTCATGCTAATCCCAAACCAACAAGCATTGTTTATGAGTTTTGCTTGTTTCTTTGTTTTGGAATAATCTGGTTTATTTTTCTACTTTTTAATTTAATTTAATTTAATTATTTTCAATTTATAAAAATTGAGTTTCACTTCTTCCCCAGTGTATGTGTGTGTGGGGGGGGAGGGATGGAACAAAGCCCCTGTAACAAATTAGAATAGTCAAACAAAACAAATCCCTCCTTTGGCCACATCCTAAAAATACATATCTCATTCTGTTCTCTGACAATTGCTTTTCTGTCAGGAAGTGGGTAGCTTGCTTCACCATTGGCCTTATGGAATCATGGTTGGGCACTGAGTTGATCAGAGTTCTTAAATTTTACAAAGTTGTTTGTCTTTTCCCTACCTTTATTATGTAAATTTTTCCCCTGCTTCTGCTCACTTCACTTTGCATCAGTTCATACAAGTTTTCCCAGGCTTCTCTAAAACCATCCTTTTCATCATTTCTTCTAGCACAATGATATTCTATTACATTTATAAATATAATTTGTTCGGTCATTCCCCAGTTGACGGGTGCCTCCTTAGTTTTCACCAAGAATCACTATTAAACATCTTGTAAGCATCGTCTTATAAGACCTCCTAAGAAGGATACTGGATAAAGGATCATCACTGTATAATGTAAGTCTTTCCTCTGGTCAATTCTGCCTATGGGATCCTAGGGAAGTCACTTAACATCTTAGTGTCTCCAGCAATTCTGTAAGCCTATAAATCATATTGCAGGTGTCAGTTTGCATGGGGAGAAGGGATTTCTCATTTTTCTACATTGATGATACCTCGGGTCTTAAAAATGTGGCAGGAATTAGGGAAACAACAATAAAACAAAAATGTATCCCTGCTCTCAAGAAGCATCCTTCCTTCTGCTTACCACCCTTTGTTGGGTCTTTACCTGGTGTTTGCCAGATATATGCAGCCACTAAGATCTGCCAAAATACTTATACTCTCAGTTCTAGCCACCATTCTGCTAGGACTAGCAACCACCCTTGATCTTGAACTGATACCTTGGCTCTTCCATCATTCTCACTGAATGTGTCCTACTTTAGGCAGCCTCCTCACATTCCCTCTCTCCTCTACTCCTCAGTTTAAAAGCCTCTATTTATTCTTTCAGTATTTAGCCTCTTCCTGCCTGCCTTTGGATTGACTCACTGCTAACACTGCTGGCTACTGTTTTGCCATCCCTTGGCCTTAGTGATTCCGTGAACATAAAGCCAGCTTCTGGCTTGGGACGCTTCCCTCAAAGAAAACAGAAAAAAAGCATTCTTTCTCTAGGGCCGTGGAGGAGGAGTCATAGTCAAGTTTTTAATGCTTGCTGCATGATATACCTTCCTCAGTGAAGCATGAGTCACCATGGTGAAGAGCTGGGGAAGAAGAGAATTACTTTGCTTTGACCTTGAAAAGTACACAGAAGTTTGGGAGAACTTCTGTTAGAGAAGGGATCCTTGGAGATAAAAACATGTATAACTAGTAGCTCTTTACCAAAAGACATGGAAGAAATAGGAAAAAGAAAGCAAGGTTTAATCATGTGGCATATGTCATCCTTGATATGTATATTTATGTATCTTATTATATATTGTATATGTCATCCCTGATATGTACCATATTATATGATATATATGCCATCCTTGACTTATAGATTATATAAGTGCCATCCTTAATATATATCATATTCTATATTATATGCCATGGTTTATATATATATCATATTATATTTTTATCTATGCTATCTTTAATATATATCATATATAAATGGTTGTTTTGGAGAAATAGCTAGAACTGCGATATAGTTTCCATAATTTATTTCTTCTTCTTTCTTGAATAAGATGGTTTCTAAGTGCCTAAAAGTGCCCATATTTGGAAAGAATAAAAAGGCTACACCATTAAGGATGCTGGTGAAAGTCAAGTTGAAAAAGAGCCAAAAGTCAAGTTCAGGGAAGAAGCCTCAAGGCTAGAGTTCTGTGCCTATATAGAGAGTTTAAGAATAGTCAAAGGTCCCATATTCTTAAAATAGTTGAGCCATTGATTTTCTTGCTTTAGGATACTCCTCTCTGGAGCATTTTATGACTTGTTGGCTCTTCTGATAGAGAGTGGGTGGGAATAGGTAGAGGAATGAAATTCAAACCCCTCTACTTTACTTGCTCTGAAAAAAAAAGAGTGAAGTATTGGTCAAAATAAAATTGTCACTTAGGACTGTTTGTGTTGCAGTTATCCACACTTTCCAGACCCCCGGCTGGCTCGAATAATCAAGTTGACTATCCTAGAAGGAGCAAAACACAATGAAACATTTGTCTGGTGGCCTGACATGACTCTGGTGCTTAATCCTGTTCATTGGTTCCAAGAATAGTTTCACTGTGGAGGAATTCCAGAAGGAAGTAATTAGTATCCCCGAACAAACCTGGAAAGGTTGTGATCATCCTGGGTAAGATCTATAAAAAAAGACAAATTATACTTTTCAGTGTTGCTTTTCCTTCAACTATAAAAATTTGGACAGATTTGCCTTAACTGTCAAGAATGTCAGATCCAATCAGATACAACCCTCATACCAAGTGTACATTTTGTATGGTGATGAATGTAAGTGATGTTGCATATGTTTGGGCCAGGCTTGAAGAGAGCTGCCAGATGACCAACACCCTTTCTTATGCCAATGTCAAATATATTCCAGTCCAGCACCTTTGCATCATGAGATGAGGCTGTAACATCACTGCAACACTGTCCATGGGCTTCATGCCACGGGACTGTTCGGTGAAGAACAATTTAATTATAAAGACCTTCAGGATTCCTCAGTCATTAGCATCCCTTGGCTAGAAACCAAGAGATATTCACCTCCCACCAACTTTCACAACAAAGAGTATCACTGTGAGACTGTGCTGTGTTCTTATGAATTATTAAGAGGTATTTTGGTTTCATAGCAAAAGAAGACAAAAGAAACTGAGATACAAGATGGGGAAAGAAAAAACTGGAGTTTAATGATCACATACTGTTATTTATGGAATAAGTGATTTATTGCTAAGAGATTCTACTATTCTACATCTAAGTAGCTAAATGATTCATTTCTAATACTAAAGGATTCATTTTGGTGGAAGTTTTTAAAGTTAAGAAACTATACAGAAGGTGGTACCCAAACTTAGCGTTCAATAAAACTAGGGATGCTTAGAGGCAAAGATGAGGAAGGAGTATTTCCAGTACAAGGGGACGGCCCATACAAAGGGTCATAAAGAGGAGATTCAATTATGAAACCCACAATACTTCCACTAGACTCTACCACATACCTCTCTCCTTTGTCTCATTTCATTTTTTTCTTATTGTGGACAAACATCTTAATCCCAAGGATACGAATATTTCCCCAAATGGTACAGAGAGCAGCCCTCTTTCTCTGATTCATGCCCATGTCCTCCCATAATTCCTCCATAGAAGATCTACCCAATGTGCTGCAGACCTTCCTCAAAGTCTTGTGAAATCCCATGTGTACCTACAAACCAAAGAAATAGAAGAAAAAAGAATGTAAAATAATGAAGAATTTACGGAATATGTTTACTACCTCAGGCAGGGTCAAGAGCTAAACCCGATCTGCCCAACCTCTCTGCTTACCTCCAAGTGTGCATCTCCAAGTACCTTTAAGACATCTCAAGCTGGATGTCCAGTAAACATCTTAAACTCAAATGTCGAAAAGGGAACTCATTATCTTCCCCCCACAATCCTCCCCTCCTCCTCCTTTATTGCACCCTCATCTAGGACCTCCACCTCATCACCTAGAAATCATCCTGGATTCCTATTTCTCACTCCCGTTATCTAATTTGGTGCCACAATCTTCCTATTTCACCTTTGCAACATCTCCCAAATATGCCTCCTCCTCTCTCCACCAGGACTATTGCAATAGCCTGTTGGCAGGTATAGCTGCCTCAAATCTCTCTTCTCATTTTAATTTAGCCTCTATTCGGCCACTAGAGTGGTTTTCTTAAAACACAGGTCTGATCATGTCACATCCCTATTCAATAAACTCCAGTGGCTCCCAGTTAGTTGCTCCAAGATCAAATACAAAGAATTTTATTTGGCATGGAAAGCCTTTCGAAACCTATTTCCTGCCTTTATACCTTTCTCTCTAACATATATTCTTTTTAAAAATTATCTTAAACCCTTACCTTCTGCTTAGAATTGATATGACTAAATACCAGTTCCAAGGCAGAAGAATGGTAAGGTCTAGGAAATTGGGATTAAGTGGCTTGCCCAGAGTCATACAGCTGTAAAGTGTCTAAGACCAGATGCAAACCAAGCATTTCTCGTTTCCACTCTCTCTCTGTCTCCACTGAGACACCTTGCTGCCCCCTTATAGAGTGACACTGACCTCCTCGCTTTGCTGTTCCATGAGTAAGGCCATCCACCTTTCAGCTCCTCACATTTTCTCTGGTTGTCCCCCATGCCTGGAATGATCTCTCTCCTCATCTCCAGCTACTGGCTTCCCTGACTTCCTTTAAGTACTAACTAAAATCCTATCTTTTAAAGAAGCCTTTCCCAACCCCTCTTAATTCTGAGTGCATTTTCTCTGCTAATTATTTCTTATTTATCCTGTATGTGTGTGCATACTTGTTTGTTTGTTCTTTCCCCAATTATATTTTAGAGTCTAAAGGAAAAAAAAACTGTTTTTTGTCTCTTTTGCATCTTTATCACTTAGCACAGTGTCTATAAATGTTTAGTTACTAAATAATTGAATTTGTTTTTAAGGTAAGGCTTTATTAAAATCGATCTAAACTCTCCTTTACAATGGATTTATGGAATTTTTTCCTGTTTCAAAGAATATCAGATTTGGAAGAAACCTATGAGACCTTCTAGTTCAGGCATTCTTTTTTTTATGTCCTCTACCTCTTTAGCTGCCTGGGGAAGCTTCTGAACCCCTTCTCAGATTTATCCTTTCTTAAGGCAAAAATAAAATTTCTAGGGTTACAAAGGAAATAAATTATATCAACTATAGCTATCACAAAAAAAAATTTTTTTAAACAAGTTTATGAACCTCAGGTTAAGAATCTCATTTCTAGTCCAGATGTTAACCTGACCTTGTATCCTTTCTCCTATGCATAGGCCAAGTAGTCATCTTAATAATCTAAAGCAACATTAGCTTTCGAGACCACCATTGTCTTTTTTCATATCTTTGAGCTTAAAATCCATTTAAACACCCAAATCTTTTTCAGTTGCAACTTGCTTTGGTCGGAGCTACCTGTCTTGTACTTAAGAAGTTAATTTTTTTGATCCCAAGCAGAACTCTTTACATTTTTCCTTCTTAACTGTCACATTGTTTGTTTTATCATCATTCCATTACTGATGGATGTTTACATTGCTTTCCCACAAATGTTTGCTCAGTTTTGCTTAGAGTTGAGGTTTCTATGCAACAACCAGTATCACTTTTCAGGGAAGTTCTCAGTTTCTTAGTTATTGTCATCATTCAACCCTCACTTTTTAAACATGGGCTTGTTTGGAGGTGGGGGGGAGTCATTTCCTTAAATGTAACACGTTTATGCTATCAATTTTCCAATAAACCTTCATAGGACAAACACTTGGGGCTACCAAGGGAGATAGTTTAGAGGCAAAGGCAGAAGCCTGAGAGTCTGGAGACCGAGGTTGTAGTCCTGGGTCTGTCACTCCCGATAACAAATGAATGTAGTTATCCCTGCCTCAGTTTCCTCAGCCATAAAAGGAGGGAGTCAGAATCAGACTGGATAATTTAAAAGCACTTCTCATCCTAAAATACCTTAATTCTCCGTTTTCAGGGATTGACAGGTATGGCAAAGAAACATTTCTTTAGAGTATTTGAGCACACTGAGCTATCTAATTCAAATGAAAAAAAGGCTTCTCACTTCTGCTAAAAAAAAAAGGAAGAAAATAATCAGAAGGCCAAAACACCTATAGTTAAGAGAACACACAAAACATTATTTCTTAGCATTGTTAATTCTTAGGTAATAATTAGGATAACATTTAGAAATGCTTTAGTAGCTATCTAATCAATCCAATCTCTCCATTTTACAGAGATGAAAGAATTACAGAGCAGAAATAATTTGCCCAAAGCCACATAATTAACAAGTAGTCTTTAATTCAATTCAATTTAACATAAATTTATTGTGTTGCTACTACGTGCTAGGCACTGAGGACATGGGACAAAAAAAATGAAATAGCCCCTGCCCTCAAGGAGCTTACTTTCATATTAGAAACCATTCAGGAAACCAAGTCTTTAAGAAATAATTCTGAGAATCTTTGAAGGAAGGGCTGAGTTATTTTACTTTGGGAAGCTCTTAACAATGGTTAAAAATTCTAGGGCTGATCTTTAGAGTAATCATAGTCAGACAACAAGTAAATTAATGTCAGATAGTTAAAGCATTTGATAACCATACTATGTCGGTGAGATTTATTATTTGAAAACCTCCAGCAGCAGGGTAATGAATTTTTAAAAGTACTGAAATGACTTTATAATGTGTGACAGTGAAGAATTTGTGTGCATTGTGCAGACATCTGCTATGCAAACAGAAGGGATCAAGGTGGTCTCAATGACATTTGGCACACTCTTTCTTACAAAAGTAACTCAAATAAGTTTTTCTGACAACTATTTAGTCTTTCTTTTCTCAAAATCCAAGTAAACAATAAAGCTTGATGGGAAGAACCCTGATTAAACTCATGATGGGAAAAGTTATATTCTGAGAAAGAAATATAATTATATTCCAATTACAAAACATATTTGAAGCAAAAAAATTATTTAAAAATACTTTATTATTGCATTTTTTTCTCATAATTATTTCCTGATAAACCTGAACAGTAACCTGGGCAGGGTAAATGGGGCTTTGGCACAGGACACCAACATCCAAGGAAGCATTCAAATTTTACTTAACATGAAGAATGTTGAACGTGGGGTCAGAAAACTTGGGTTCAAGTTCTTCCTTAGACAGACATTAGTTAAGTAAAGCCAAAGAAATAGTTTACTTGAATTCCATTGTCTTTGTCTATAAAATAAGAGGTCCCTTTCAGTTCTAAATCTATGACCCCATTTTTAAAAGTTACTAATAAAGTTGCCAGTAGCATAGATTTAACACGTATGCTAGCATTTTAGCATGCAAGCTTTTTGTTTCTTACTGATGAATCACATTAATGCTCTTTGGTTTTTAGTTCTGATTTTGATAATCTGACCTACTATGACCTACCACAACCTCTTTCTACATCCCATATTACTATTCCATGTTTCAATAAACATAATAATGTCTTATATTTGTCAAAAGCTTGGTATAATGTAAAGAGTCCTGGTTTGGGAGCCAGGTATAGATTTGAATACATGGTATAGTGGAAGGAGTGCCTCCTTTACTGTCTTTGATGTCAGAAAACCTGGGTTCAAATCCTGCCTCTAATACTACCTGTGTGACCCTGAGTAAAGTCATTGAATCTACCCTCTCTGGACCTTCGTTTCCTCATCTGTAAAATGGGGGGGGGGAGGGATTGATGAGATGACCCCTTGGGTTACTTCTAACTCTAGATTTATGATCTTCTGGCTCTAATGTTACAGGTACTACTCTGTGACTTTGGCTGAATCATTTAACTTTGCTAGAGCTTATTTTTCTCATTTATAAAACAAGGGTATTGAACGAGATAATCTTGAAGGTCACTGCCAGGTCTAAATCAATGACTCTCTGATGGGATCCAGCTTACTGAATTTGAACCCTGCAAGGATCCCTACAGGTAGGAAAGTCTGGTATTAGTTATTATCGCTTTTTACAGATATGGACACTATTATCAATTACCACTTTCAGAAATTCCTGTTTTTATATCTAACTCAGGGTCTTTGAGAAAAAAAAAATCCTGGCTTATTTCCCCCTATTTCATTCTTGATAGTGTTGAAAATAGGAACCATCAGCAGCAAAAACAAACAACCAAGGTGAGGGCTAATTTCTCTATTCACTGTCTAGAAGAGGTCACAGAACACATCTCTCCAGTGCACTTTCCTAATTTTAAAAGCTATTCATTCCCTCACCATCTCACTAATTATATTGACTTTTTCAGTGATTTATCACCACCACCACCACCACCACCACCTCCAAAAATAAATTAAAGTACTAACTAAAATCTTTGGCCTTCATTGAATATTAATGAAGTAAGATTTATAGGACATTAGAAAATTCAGGCTGATTTCTGACTATAACTAAATCTGGGTTAGTTTTATTTTTTTTCCCCTGGGTACAAATATTTGGGTGGGGTTTGCTTTAATTTTTTTAAAAGGCTAAGATATTTTGCAAACGGGATATGATTATCATTTAGGGCCTGCCTAAATTTTAAGGGAATGTTTGAAAGCACTAACTTGCTCTTCAATCCTAGTGAAAAGGAAAGCTCCTATTTAGGATGTCATTATTTCGCGCACACACACACACAAAAAAAACTGTTATATTTTGGGGATAGCTGGGTGGCTCAGTGGATTGCGAGTCAGGCCTAGAGATGGGAGGTCCTATGTTCAAATGTAGCCTCAGACATTCCCTAGCTCTGTGATCCTGGGCAAGTCACTTAACCCCCATTGCTTAGCCCTTACCACTCTTCTGCCTTGGAACTAATGCACAGTATTGATTCTAAGATGGAAGGTAAAGGTTTTTTTTTTGTTTGTTTTGTTTTAAAAAGCTGTTATATTTTAAAGGATCATAGTCATCGATCAATTTGGAACAAATAATGTTCTCCACAGAAAGTTTTTAAAAATAACCTACAATATTTGGCACACAGTGAAATAAGAGTCAATAAAAATATTTCTTCATATGTGGAAGATGGCCTAAGAAAAGTGAAACTCAACTATCTGAAGGAGGTGGCTAGGTGGTTTAATGGATAAAGTGCAAGGCCTGGAGTCAGAAAGACTAATCATCCTGAGTTCAAATCTGGGCTCAGATACTTACTAGCTATGCCATCCTGGCCAAGTTACTTAACCCTGTTTAAAAAAAATAGATAATACTTATTTTATTGACTGTTATCAATATGACTTGGACAAAGTAGCCAATTAATTCAACAAGTATTTATTGAGTCCATATGCATAACTCTAAATCAGCTTTCAACCTCAGATACTTTCTAGCTGTGAGATTCTGGGCAAATAACTTAATGTTGTTTACCTAAATTTCATTTGTAAAATGAGCTGGAAAAGGAAATAGCAAACTATTGCAGTATCTTTGCTAAGAAAATCCTAAATGGAGTCATCAAGAGTTGGACATGACCAAAATGACCATTCCCACTAATAAAGTGGCAACCAATCCATGGCTTAGGATCACCACTTTAGAGAACCGAGATCATCTAATCCAGTGGTTCCCAAACTTTTTTGGCCTACCGCCCCCTTTCCAGAAAAAAAAATATTACTTACTGCCCCTGGAAATTATTTTTTTATTTTAATAGCAATTAATAGGAAAGATAAATGCACCTGTAGCCATCACTGCCCCCCTGGATTGCTGCAGCACCCACTAGGGGGCAGTGGCACCCACTTTGGGAATCACTAATCTAATCCAACCTCTTCATTTTACTTATGAGAAAAACAAAGCCTAGAGAAAATAATTGACTTACTAAAGATCATTAAGGTAGTAATAAGCAACTCCAAGATTTGAACCCAAACTCTCATAATCCAAATCCAAAATATTTTCCACAACACCACACTGTCTCAATCAAAAAGAGGATGTAGAAAAGAAGCAGAAAATATGGTCTTTGACTTTAAGGAGTTCACCATTGGGTTACAAGGAGAATACAAATACACACAAACAACTGCCAAAGCAAAGTAACTTAAAGACACCAAAGTATGAAAACGCAATGTCAGGAGTGTAGAGACAAGTTACTCAGAGAAAAAAAGGTTGAATAGAGTGACTCTTGAACAGGGTCTGAAGTGACTAGACATGAATTGATTGAAAGGATACTGAAGAACACTAGGCAAAGAATACAAATAGCATTCATGTAGTATTCTAAAGCTGACAAGGTGTTTTACAAACATTTTTTCATTTCATCCTTCTAATAGTCCTGTAAGGGTTTGATCACAGGTTCAATTAATTCATATTACAGATAAGGCAACTGAGGCAGTAATAGAGTTTATTAAGAAAATATCTTAGCCAAGGTTGAATGATTTATACCTGTTGAATTTGTGACAAGTATACAATTTTTAAACATCATAGCAAGTGGTTATAATAATGGGTTTGTTTGCTATTGTCTTTAAATGTGTTATTGGAAATTATGGTACTTTATTAGAATGTGCATTATGAATCTGCTATTTTATAGAAGTCTTTTACACTCACAGTTCATGACAAAAGCTTAACAGGAAATGGATCTCATTCATGGGTAAAAAACCTTTCACTAATTCTAAGCTATATATTTTTTATTTTAAAACATTCTTTCATTATTTTTTCTTCCTTGTATGTGCAATACAATATGTGTTCTTTTCTCTCATTTTTGTACTTGAGAGCAATGTATTTTTCCCTGAATTTTTAATTTTCCTTTTAATTTTTTTAAGAGTAATTGACTCTTTTCCTTTTTTTCTCAGTTTTTGTAAAATACATGCAATCAATGTTAATCCTTTTTTTATTTCACAGTAAAATAAGTTTAATATAAATATATATTTGCTATAATACTAATGCATACCCAAAAAGCCTTAGACTATGATAACCTGCCAATTATTAGTAAATATTATGGGACTATGATTAATGTCTCTCTGTCTGATTCCAGGAGAAGGGAACTCAAGAGCCACTAAACAGTGCTAGAAGGCACAAGGTCATGCAAACCATCCCAATCCAGGTAGGATTGAGGAATTTCTATGCCAATACTAAAGGGCTTGAAACTAGTGTTTGGTGTTCTGGGTTGCAGCTTTTCTGACATATTTTAGAGGCCAGACTTCCCCTGAGCTCCATCTCTAGCCAAGCACCTAAGATTGGCTATCATTATGGCTCCTCCTTGAGAAGGTGCAGGCAAATAAGACCAGGGAGAGACACTTCCCTTGCACACAAATTTGGTCCTGTTATTCCTCTTATATATAGAATGGCAACTTTCTGTAGTCCTGACTCCTGAATGTGTAATTGCAAACTGCTTAAATCACTTTAATTGGGCCTTGATTCAAGGACCTGTTATAAGTTTATTTTTCCTTACATTTTTGCACATAAGACTTTGATATTTTACATTTCATTCACAAGTTACTTTTTCTCTTTTATTTGGATTTTTTATCTTTATTTTTATTTATTTTTTTTTTGCCAATTGACTCATACAACGCCCAAAACTCAGCCACGTATCCTTGGCTGATCTGGTTGTTGGCCTTAACCCTCTCCAGGGGAGAATGTCTTATTAACTCTCCTGGGAGGGTGTAATTTTTATAATCAGAATGTCTGTATTATAATCTATAATGTAAAATTTAAACTCTTTTAAGAGTAATTTCGGGGTGGGTATATAATTCTCCTTAGAAGTGTGATAATTAGATTAACTCTACACTGCCCATCTTTAGATTTAATCACCAAAGGTGAGAGCACCTCCAATTTTAGGAGGTCCATAACCCATGTGTGCTAGAGTGGGTGATGAATCAGAATCAACTGACTGCCCCCTAGGCAGTCCTATGAAAAGCATCTATTGTGATTGTGCATGCAAACTAGGAGGGAGGCACAGGAAGTGAAGCATAAGTGACCCCTTTAAAAAGAGAAGGTCTTCTAGTGAAGAGGGCTGCTGGTTAAGGAGCTCTTCAGAGTCTTCTAGATTTCCTGGTTCATGGAGGAGTGCTGGCTAGAATGCTGAGACCTTGGTGAGACTGCTTTCAATATATTCTTTAGAAGTCCACGTGGTGAGTTTAAAGACTGAATCTTCCTGAACTTCTCTTAAGGAACTTCCTTTTAATAGAGATTCTATGAATGAAGCTTTGCTTCATTCACCTCCTGGCCTCTGGCCCTCTGACTCTTGGCTGAGGGTTAATTAGATCTACCTGGATTAATTAGAGGATCATAGTAATTTGCCTACTGTGTTTAATTCTTCTTTCCTTATTTCCTCTCTCTATTCTCAATTGTAAATAAACTTCCATAAAGTCAATTTTGACTTGAGATTATTCTTCTTCAATCCTCTGGCAACCACCTTCTAATATATTGAAACCAAAAAAAAAAACTCCTTTTCCACCTTACAGAAGGAAATGTATGTTTTATAATCTATAATGTAAAGTTTAAATTCTTTTGAGAGTAATTTCAGGATAAGAAATTTGCCATCTCCCCAGAATCCAGACAATGAACCTGTTTGAAGAAGGCACCATGAAGATGCCTGAAGAACCTACACTGCATCATGAAGATCCAAAATGAACTTTGGAATGTGGTTGATTGAACTGTGTGGAGTTGAATACGTTTTGAATGTACACTCTTATGCCAAAGGGGACTGCCCCTAATTGGATTTTTGTCAATGCAGCTAGCAATTATTGAATCATTAGTTTTTTCCTCTTTTCTTTTATCCCCATATTCCTGTAATTTAAAAGTTGACTATGTTTACAAGATCCATCAGGAAGACTAGTCTTTCCTCCGGATCTTAGGGGGGAATATGATATTGGAAATTTGGGAGTCCTTGAACTTATTTGAGGTCCCTGGTCTAAACCTCCTGTGGGACATTTAGATCTCTTACAAACTACATTTCCCATGATTCAACTGGCTTTCTGTCTTACTTGGTGATGTAAGCCAAAGTAAACAGAAGCTTAAATAGGGAGATTGAGATTTGTACCTCCTCTTGGCCTGCTGAAGCAAGCAAGGTGGGAAGGCATGGTGTGGCATTTGAACTAGCTCTTATCACCATGTTCAGGAAATGAAAAGAATACTGATCCAACAGCAATATATATATATATATATATATGTATATATATATATATACACACATATGTGTGTGTATTGTGTTTGCATGAATATACATGCACAGAGAATATTTGTGTATATACTGTTATAAACAAAAAGGGGGGTCCTAAGGAGATATAGATATACAGTGATGTGAATGTATCTACCTGTATTCTCTCTAGCTGCAGATGATGGAGGAACACCAACCCCAATCACCTTTGATAGTTGTTAAAGTTTCCCCTTTTCTCTAACAGTTGCCCAGAGAGGGACCCTAGAGAGGTTAGATGAATGTGTAACCTTTTCAGGTCCAACCTGGGGTTGGATAATTAATTAATGTAGGGCTTTGATTTGCCTTGGATTGCGTTTGGTATCTGACTGCATTGACTCCCTCCCCAAGGGTCGTGATATAAAGACCACTCAGGAAGGTACTTGTTAAACTCTATCTATAATCAGGTAAAGGATAAACAGGACAAGGATTGGGGATTGGAGACCCTATCAACCTATTATCTATAACTAGTTGACAAATGAGGACCAGAGGCTATTGATCTAGTAGAAGCTGGAGCTTTATTTTCTCCACTACCTCTGGCTCAGCCTGGCCACAGCCAAGCCAGAGAATAGGAAATGCTATTGATGTAGCTGTGTTGGTGATCTTATTCTCTCAGCTTTCTCACTACCAGTGTTTGGTGAAGCACTAGCTCTCACAGTCTTCAGGAAATATTCAGATTCTTCCTACCCTCTTCTTCATAGACCTCCCTGCCTCCCTTCACCACCCACTCAGAGATTTCCCAGTCCAGAGACCTAGAGAGACCTAGAGACCTAGAAAGACCCCCTCCAAGTGGCTGTCAGGGGCATTTATACTGTCAGGCCAACCAACATTTGCCCCTGGCTCATGGCACCTGGGAACATTCCGTGTCATCCAACTGCCTTCCCTGTCATACAAGGTGGCATCCATCATTTCCCAGGTTATGAATATAATACCCATACATACAAAGCATGTGTTTTACATATATACAGGTATGTACACACATATATATGTATGCATATGTGTACACCGATTTACATGTATATATCCACATGTATTCATACACCTGTACACATGTGAATTATATATGTGTAAATGAACATATACATATTGTTTTACATCGAGGACAAAGGGACATATTGAATTGATTAATGATGAAATCCATCAGACTTCAAGGAGAATCAAAGTGGTGCCTGATGTTTAATTTTAGCATCTGGGGGGAAGACTGTATTTCATGTAAGGAAAGATCAGTAAAGAGGAAGTTAGAGTAAGTTAAGTGAAAGACTCAGGGGAGCCCCAATGAAAACAAAAGAAACAAATGTGAGTTTATATAGCAAGGAGTAGGAGGATTTGATGACTATATGCAACAATGAAAAATAATTGAAAATTATCCCAAGGTGCCATTTTTGAAAGCAAAATGATTTTGCTTTAGAAAAGGTCAGAAGAATGGGAGGAAGGAAAGAGAAAAGGCAAAGACATAATCAGTGTGGGCAAGCTAGACTTTGTTCCAAGTATGGCCCCAATAAAAAGACATATTGAACTAGAAGTGTGAGGGAGAGGCTTCTAATCATAGTAGAAGGACAGGAATTGAACATCCAGGATCTCACTTTTTTTACTTCAGACACTTATTAGTTTTATTGCCAATTAGCATCTGAAGGATGTTGGCATACACTCCTTCCCCCTTTCATTCTGAGTCCATAGTCTTTCCCTTTGTGTAGTGTAAGATTTAAATTAAGAACCAATAACTCCAAGTATTATATTTTATAAGATTTATTAGTAATCACTTGAAGTAGAAGAAATACAAGAACAAAAGTAAAAGCCTGAGTAAAGCCATATGAATAAAATTCTCCTGCCTGGCACTCACCCAACCATCACAGCCTTGTTCCTAGGAGCAGAGTGAGGGCAGAACTACACAAAACTTATATCTTTCCTACATTAGTTATCTAAAGTAGATACGCATATGGGACGCTGGGAGAGAAAGTCCTTTAGAGCAAATTCTAATTACACAGTAGAATATAAGGACAGCAGAACTGAGAGTTATCACAGATACTAGAGGGAACCACAAGTTCCTCTCAACAACCTCTTCATCCTCACAGTGTGAGACAAATGTGTTAGTGAAAATTTTGGGTCCTTGGTCTTAATGTCAAGATCCATGATATAAACTTCCTGTGGACGCTTAGGGACTTAAGAACTACATTTCCCATGATTCCTCTTACATAGAAAGTGTGATTACATAGACAGAGGTATAAGACTCCTCAGGTGATTGGGAGACGCTCTTTTCCTAAGAAGCAGCCAGGTGGGCAGAAGGTAACAGTGGGGCATTTGAATTAGATCTTAGCAGGCGTGTGGCCTTCTTAATTACCAAAATGCCTTTAAATAAACTATTAATATTTTTAATATATCCATCTATTTCAATATTATTCGTAACACAAACCACTCGGGCACAGACATCTGCTCAGTCTTTTTTGAGTTGTATAAATGTTAAAATTAATGGTGTGGCTAAATATATGAAAATTATAAATCTTTTATTTATAAAAGAGGTAGAAAGAGTGAAAGTACAAAAGGGTAGAAAAGACATTAGCCTATCTAACTAAATATTGTTCCAATGCTTGGCTCAGGCAGGACTTGTTAACCTTCAATCAGAATTAAACTATCTCCAAAAGACAGGAAGGGAAAACCAGTTATCCACTCACCCAAGACAATGATAGGAGCTGAAGGTGACTCCTGAGGCCTACTTTCTTCTTTGAGCTGACCTTCTTGGAGGCAACTTCCTTCTTGGAGTTCACTCTCTACTAGCCTCCTTCACCAGCCTGCCTGCTTTTATGGCGGTTTCCTGTCCTTGCCCTTTTTCATGGGGGCCAATCACAGTTTCCAAATTGTCGGAGTTGTCACCTTTGGATTCACACCTTTCTGAGTGTGTGAACTCTTCATCTCACCTAGCATCAATTAAGGTGTGAATTCACTAAGTGGTTTTCAAGCTTCTCCCACCTAGCTCAAGCTTGTTGATTCAAAGTTATTGCCAACCAAAGTGTTGGCAAAGAGAACGAAGGATTCCCTTTTTACAAGTGTGAACTCGGAGAACCAAGAATTCCCTTTTACAGTTGGCAGGTAAGGGCTCACTTACACTGCTCTCAAACCTCAGAAGAGTCAGCTTTACTATTCTCTGCCTAGGATGGAGCCTTACTTATCAACAAGGAGAAGGAGAAATTGGCTATTTTTCCAGATGGCAATTTCTTTCACTTCTTTACATGTGGTATCACTTGATACCTACTTGTATATTATTCATTTTTGCAATAATCTTTTAAAACCAAAACCCCAAATCCTATACCTGTATAAACAAGTGATAAATCATATGCTTTTCTTCTGCATTTCTACTCCCACAGTTCTTTCAGTGTGGTAGCATTTTTTCTCATAAGTCCCTCAGGGTTGTTCTGGATCTTTGCATTGCTATAGCAAAGTCATTTACATTTGATCATTCCACAATGTTTCAGCTTCTCTGTACAATGTTTTTCTTCTGGTTCTGCTCATTTCACTCAGCATCAGTTCATGGAAGTCTTTCCAGTTCATATAGAAATCAAGCAGTTCATCATTCCTTATAGCACAATAGTATTCCATCATTATCATATACAACAATTTGTTCAGCCATTCCCCAACTGAGGGAGAGCCCCATCATTTTCCAATTTTTTGCCACCACAAAGAGTGCAGCTATGAATATTTTTGTACAACCCTAATTATCTCTTTGGGTTACAAACCTAGTAGTGGTATTCCTGGATCAAAGGGCATGCATTCTTCTAAAGCCCTTTGGGCAAAGGAGACAACAATTTTGGAGGGAATGCACATTCAAATGAGCTCAAGACAATAAAAAAATCTAGGCTGATCAAGACAGCGAAAGAGAACTGTCTACAAAGTAAAAAAAAAAAAAAAAAAAAAAAAAAGAGGAAAGAGGATGGGGCAGAGCTCAGTACTGTGGAAGCATATGTGGGAACCACAGCTAAATAGTTAAAAACCAAAAAAACTATTAACATCACTTATGCGCTACCCACACCATAAGCCCAACCAATTCATTTCTCACTATATTGCCTTTCTTGAAATCTGATAAAAGAGAAGAAAAATCCTAATTACTTCTACCACCAATAGATATAACTTTCATTATATGAACTGTTTCAGATATAGTAAATTGAATTTCTCATCCTGAGATATGAGAATGGCTGAGAGTATGGCTCTAGTCAGTCTGCTTAGAGGATAAGAGCTTTGTCTTCAGAGACCAGTTCAAGGGCATGATCCATAATGGATCTGTGACCCCAGGCAATTCATTTAACCATTCTGTGCCTTAGGCAACTCTCTAAGAAGAGGCTAAAATGCATCCATAAAGAGAATTTCTTCATCTGGGAGTTCTCTATCCCTCTTTCATTATACATGGATTCTTCATGATGTGTCACCGTCTAAAACTATCCAAAATTAAATTTTCCAAATCGAGACTATGTACAGTTACTTTTTCATAGACTGATCTTTGACTCTAGGTGATATTTCACTTTATTCTTTGCTTGTTTTCACCTCAAAGGGTGAGTAGGTTATTCAGTGGAAAGAGCACTGGTGTGGAATGAAGACCTGAGTTCAAATCCAGATCCAGACACTTACAAGCTGTGTGACCTTAGCAAGTAGTTTACCCTCTACTTCAGTTTACCCATCTATAAAATGGGGCTCATAATAACTCTTACCTTCCAGATTTGTTGTGAAGATCAACTGAAATCACTGTAAAGCAATTAGAACAGTGCCTGATATATATTGGGTCCTCAATAAATGCTTGTTTGGTTCCTTCCTTTTTTCCTTCCTTCAACACAAATTCAGGAGTGGGATAGTGTAGTAAATAGAGCATTGAATTCAGATCAACAGACTCAGATTCAAATTCTGCTTTAAAGGTATATGACTTAAAGTAAGCCACTTTATTTTTGCCTCAATTGACTCAACTATAAAGTTGGGGGGCTAAAATTCATGTCCCTTTCAGTTCTAAATCTATGATCCTAATAATTTCATTTTGACACATTTTATCCAGTAGAAAATTTTTGATGTTGACCTGAATTAAACTCCTATTTTCTTCTAATGCCAGTACAATATTAATATACTCTACTTTTCTCAAGAGAAAAATGGTCTGCATTTCTTCATAAAAGACTGGATCCTATGAATATGATTAAAGAGGGGAGGGGAGAATGGAACTTTCATGAATCTTCTGGAAAAAGTTCAAGATATTTTTTAAAACATGTCATTAGGATCTTTTTGGATTGAATTATACAACTCTGATAGAGCTGGAACCTACACAGATGTAGAATTTACAGAAATGGGGCATTTTCTGGTAAGGACCCACACTAACTTGGCAGATGTTTAAATATTATGTCAACAAATTATTTTTTTAAAATGTAAGCAATTAGGGAAATTGACCCAGAAACAAAAGGAAAATTACTTTCATATAATTCTGTCAGCTACTGAAATTCCATCTTAGGTTTGTGAAATCCAAATAAATGTAATATTAAGTTTTGTCAAATAAAAAGAAAAGAACCTCTTTTAATCAGACCACATACCTCATATGGTATTCTTTCATACATTTTCTTTTAAATTGGAAAAAGAGGTTATGCTAAAGTTAATTCATGCTAAAGTTTACAAAATGTGAAGGTATACCCACATTAAGGTCATGTTGGAGAATTTCAAACTTGGGAAATTTGATTCATCAGTAATTATTTGTTGAACCTCTACTGGGAACTACTGTATATACATACATACACACACTTACCCTTTTTTTCTTTCTCCAATGGTAAAGAGTAAGAAGCACACAATGAGCAACATAAGATGGGATGTGACTATATTACTTTTATTGCCAATGTCATCTCTCTTCTGAACTTTTTTCTGTGAACTGCACCACTCTCCTTTTAAATGCCCATATTTGCAATGTTATCCAGGACTCCTCATTTTCCTTAACCCCACGTATCCAATCAGTTACCAAATCTGGTCCTTTCAACCTCCACAAGATATCAGCCATTCCCTTCTCACTACTAATATACTGACCATCAATATAAATATGATAATCTTGTCTATTGACATTACCTCCTTAGTTTCCCTGCATCAAAGACACTCCATTCTCTGATCCATTCTCCATACAAATGCCAAAATTATTTTTCTAAAATGAAATTCTGCCCATCTTATTCCATTATTCAATAAACTCCAGTGGTTCCCTATAAACAACAGAATCAGATATTATTTTGTCTTTGTCTCTTCTTTTTATATTAATTTTGGTGTTTTAAGATATGCATGATTCTCAGTGAATACGTACATACATAATTTGTAAATAAATATACATACATAGGGAGTACCCAATACCTTTTTAGTGATAAGAAATTTAAAACAATTGAAAGCCACTGGTCTAGTCCCTTGCATAAGACCTCAAACAGTGAGTAAATTAAAAAGAACAAAGAGTTCATGTCATTAAGTTTATAGTCTAGGGGTGAAGACAAGTAACTATAACACAAGGCAAAATATATGTATATTAGAGGTAAAAAATGCTATCAAATTTCAGAGGAAGAGACTACTTCTGGATCAAGGAGAATCAAGGATGACTTCATGTAAAGAGGTGGTATTTGAGTTAATGTTAAAGAATGGATAAGATTTCAATAAGCAAAGACTTGAAGGAGAGATAGTACAATATTTTAAACATCAGAAAAGTTAGTAAAAAAGAAAAAGGCAGAAAAGCATGATACTTCATGGCATAACAAACAAGTAGTTGTTCAATTGGATTATAGACTTACATCAGGGGTTCTTAATTTGGATTTTAGGTGACCTATGAATTTGGATGGAAAAAATTCACCTCTTTTTGCACTGCCCTCTGACTGAAATTTATCATTTCCTTCAATTATTAATTAAAAAATATTCTGAAAAGGAGTCCATGAGTTCGATTGGCACAAAAGAAGATTAAGAACCACCTGCTACATTAACAATCATATAAAATGAGCTTACACCCTTACCAATCTTCCACCTATAAAGTCAATACACAGAAGTTAAGGGTTTAAAATTTTAAAAAAAAATGAGCTTACATTGGGGCCAAATCATGAAGGACTATATAAATGCCAAGCTAAGGAGGTAAGATGTAGATTCAGGCTAAATGTGAATAAGATCTTAGAGGTCTTGTTCAAATATTTTAGTCATATCTGATTCTTTGTGACCCTATTTGGAATTTTCCTGGCAAAGATTCTGGCGCAGTTTGCCATTTCCTTTTCCAACTCATTTTACAAATGAGGAAACTAAGTCCAGCAGGGCTCAGTGACTTGCCCAAAGTCCCATTGCTAGTAAGCGTCTGAGACCACATTGGAACTCAGGTCTTCCTGACTCCAGACCCAGTACTCTATCCACTGTGCCACTAAATGCTGAGATAATTAAGAGAATTAAGTATCCAGGAAGACGCTATAGCCAAGAGTATCAAATATCATTGAGTTCAAGAAGGAAGAGGATTGAGAAAAGACCACATCAGCTTTGGAATTCAAAATGCTAAGTAGCACTTTTTGTAGTAACAAAGAAATAGAAATAAAGTAGATGCACTTTGACTAGGGAATGGTTTAACAACTATCCTACATGAATGTTATGGTTCTTTCTGGGCTGAATATAAAGAAGCATGAAAAGACTTTTATGAGCTGATTGCAAAATGTAAAGAACTAAGAAAACAATATACACAACTACAACAATGAAAATGGAAATAAACAATGGAAACTGAAGGCTATATCAGCACAATGACCTCATATGTCCCCAGAGAAGGCATCTTTTCCCTGCTGCTTTGCTGGGCTCATGGGGTGGGGGGTTGCCTATGACTGTGGAATCCTGTGTGATAGAGAGCCTCCTCCAGAGTCAGAGTTGACTTCTCAACTTTCCCAATAACATTAGTTCCCTGGACTAATTCTAATTTTTCATTTCATAATTTCTAATTCTGAATTTTCAGTCTCCCCTATGGACCAATTTAAATGAGTAAGGAAGGAGCAAGGAGATAGTCTTCACCAAGGGTTACTTCTTGACCATTTGATATTCAAATTGAGCCAGTCAGTTCTGACATGATTATAAATCTGCCAAGCAACTCAAAAAGTCTGTATCCCTTTGCCAGTTCAACACAGTTTTTCAGTTCCTTGGCCTCCAAGTTGGTCTTGTCAGTGATTATCTTCCCTTCCAATAACCTTACTGTGATGGGAATTACCTCCTGCTGGCAATCTGGTACCCAACTCAGAAACTATCCCTCAAATTCATGGTTACTACACCAAGGTTCAAATGTGTGTTTTTTAGACTTCTTGGTTACTGACCTATACTCAAAGAAAAATCAAAAGGTAGGCAAGAATTGTTTCCCCCAGGCAATAGCTGGGTGCCTTGTGTTTATAAGTGTTTAGTCACTTGCCAATCATTTTTTAAAACAAATCATAAGGATGGAACAAGATCAATCAGGATTTCCTGCATCATCCCAAAGGTCCTTCAGCAAGGAACTGCAGCATATGTCCTATACAAAGGACCCTAAGCATATATCCAGGTTGATGAGTAGCCCCAGTCCAACAAGTCTGACTGTTCCTTAGTCACTCTGGTTACAATACAAATACAAAGGATAATTGGGCCAAAAGTTAGGGAATGGAGGGATTTCAAGGACAATGTACTGAAAAATATAGGATGGGATGGAATCAAGAGTATGGAAAGAAGGATCAACTTTGGTGACAAGAGCCCATCTCTTTAGAAACTAAAGAAGGAAAGATGAAGGATGAATGGAAGTGTAGCCATGTTGCAAGATATAAAGAGGGGAAAAGAGGGAGAGCATGGCAAATGACCTGTTTTTCTTTAAGGTATAAAGTGAGTTCTTAAGCTGGTAGGGCACAGATGTGGGAGAGTGGTGATGTGGAAGTCTTGAGAAGTGAAAATTAGGGCATTTGCCCTTTTCTGAGCCTATGGCACTCCTATTATTTCCATAACCTTTGAAAAAGCATCTCAACACTCACATCTATAAGTTGCCCTTTGCCTAAAAAGCCCAAGAATATCACCATCCCTTCACAATCATCAGTCCTTCTAGCCCACCCCAAGGTCATCATTCACACAAATGAACCCTGTAGAGAGAATGGATCCAATTTCTCCACCACCACCATTAACCTCCAATCAATTGGTACTAAAGGACTGACAAGAATTCTGGAAGTAGCAATGCCACCCCAATCCCAAGCCCTGCTTCCAGACTGACTCCTGTAACCACTGTCATTCAGAGTAGCAACTCTTGTGAAGATGTAACTGGGCAACTGGCTCTGTAAATCCTACAACTCCTAACTACTCACCAGCCACAGTTACTGAAGACCCCAAAAAAGAAAGTTATCACCAATCTCTGTCACAATCAAATGACATCAGAAACTAATATGGTTTGATTAATAGAAGTGACTAAAGAAAATACCAGGTACCACAAGAACCATAACTTTTCCAGACTCTCCAGCAAAAACCATGGTGCTTTGTATACAGTAAACACTTAATATATTTTCATTCATTCTTTCAGTATGCTGAGGTATAGTTTGTCTGGGCCTGGTATTTATATTCATCAAGGGCTACATCATCTAATCCCAAACCCTCATTTTATAGATAAATTGAGGACCAGAAACATTGTGAGTTGCCTGGAATCATTGCTGAATGCATTCCAAAGCCAAACAAAAATGACTCATGGATTATCCATTTTCTTAAATTATCCATGCTGCTCCTTGCTTGCTCCCCTTCAATTGGCATAAACTAGAGTTGGCTTTATGTTCAGGATTAAATTGATTTTCCAGATCAAATTCTTCATATCTGTTTCTAAGTTCAGTTTCCTCACTAAGATAAGAAATGGAGAGAAACTAAGTTTAAGCTAATTCTTTCCAGAATTTAATTCAATGCCATATATGTTTATGGTTTTGACAATTTTTAAAATTACAAGCATTTATTATTGCTTTCCCATTGTTCCCACTGAACAACAAACACACCTCAAAGCAAATGTACTTTCTCTAACAAAACAAATTCTGAGATTGCCTATGGCCCAAAATATATGTTTCATTCTGTGTATTAAGTCCATCTAGCAAGAGGTGAATGACATGTATGAAACATACATGTTTCAGTCCTTCAGAGTAATTATTATTTCATTTGATCAGAATTGTAATATCTTTCAAAATTGTTTTTCTCTATAATGTCATTATATCAAGTGTTCTGGTTCTACTAGCCTCACTTTGCAACAATTCATAAAGATCTTTCCAGTTTCCTCTGAAACCATCCATTTCATCTTTTATGGTACAATAATATTATTTGTTTAACCATTCGCAAAAAAGGAGAGTATTTCCTTAGTATCTGGTTTGTGGTTACTATTTTTGTACATTGGGTCTTTTTGCCTTTCTTTGATCTTTTTTTTTTTGGATATAGGCCTACTAGTGGCATAGCTGAGTCAAAGGACATGCACAGTTTGATGATTTTTTTGAGCAAAGTTCCAAATTGCTTTCCAGAATGGTAACAAGTTATAAAAATGAAAAAATGAAAAGAAAAATGAAAAGATGAAATAAAAATGAAAAATGAAAAATCATGAAAGAATGAAAGAAAAAGAAAGACATCCCAACGTTCTATTCAATCATTTTTCAGAAACAAAAATCAAACTAAGACTTCATTTTGTTTACCATTATAAAAAGACAAAAAAAAAATACATCTAAATTTCAAATTTTGTCATGAGTGGTCATAGTTCATGTGGAAATTGCAGGAGAGAGTCTAACTATTCTTAACTTTCTTTGAGCTATGAACAAAATCATAACTATTTTAAATATTTCATAGGAGAGAAAGCCTTTTTAAATGCTCCTTGCTAGCAATGGGAACATAAGATGTGTGTAGCAAACAAAACCAAAGGGTAATAGAATTCTACCCATTGTGAAAAGAGGAATTCATCACATTTTTAAAGAAAATAACAGAATGCAAAAAATCCAAGCATATGTAAAACATTACTTCTTTAGATGAGTTTCACTGAAGAAATTCTATTTTTAGAAGTATAATTGCCACATACAACTCAAAAAGAAATCCAAATTAATTCCTTTTAATCTTACAATGTATTTACTGACTAGAATTAACAATGTTAATTGATACCAACATTTAAGGAGTGCCTTGAGGAAACATTTTTGTTTGGAAAACAAATTTTACTTTTGAGTTATTCAAAATAGCTCTTGGATATACAATATGGAAATGTTTTACATAATACATGTATAACCCAGATTGAATTGCTTGCCAGCTCTGGGGGTGGGGAGTGGGGAAGGGAGGGAGACAATTTGGACCATATAACAATGGAAATTTTATGTGGAAATTTATTACATGTAATTTATAAAATAGCTTTATAATTTAAAAAATAGCTTTTGGAAGCGTCTTTCTTATAATACTTTTCATCAGCCTGTTAAGGGATGGTATTTCAGGGGCAGCCAGGTGGTTCATTAGATAAAGGTAGGCCTGGTGATGGGAGGTCAAATCAGACCTCAAACACTAGCTGTATGACCCTGGGTAAGTCACTTAACCCCAGTTGCCTTGCCCTGTTCTTCTGCTTTGGAACCAATTCTTAATATTGATTCTAAGAGAAAAGGTAAGAGTTTTAAAAAATGATATTGTAATATTTATTTTGAAAACAGTAAAGTATTAAATGTGCTAATGGACAATTTTAAATTGGCCTAGCTGAGAATATTTCTATTCAAAAGTAGAACAATTGTCATAATTTTCTCTTCAGTAAAATGAAGTAACTAAACAATCTCTCAGGCAACTTTCAGAGTCAATGTTTTATGATTCTCTAAACTGAACTAGAAAATATTTTAAATGTAATATTCCCCTACCATTTGCAAGTGGAAATTACCTGCTACCAATAATCTTGTACTAGGTCACGATCCCAAATAGAGTAGGAACTATGCCACACCTAAATTATAATGGTAGCTACAAGTTATAGTATATTGGGTCTAAGATAGGATTTGCTGTAAGTGCCGGGTTAAAGCTTAAATTATTTGCATTATTTCAAAAGGGCTTCTCGGTTAATTAATCATCTAAATATATGAAGACACCATATGACTTCAAAAAAATGAAAAAGTCAATTGTTAAAAAAAGAAAACTGAGTTGGTTTACCACAGAGCATTTATCAAACCAATTCCTCTTTTTAATTTAAAGCTTCAGATTAAAGCATTGGCAATTTAGTTCAACAAGTACTTGGCATTGATACAAGGTATCTTCACTGTCATTCTTGGCATCAGTTTTTTGAGGCAGAGGTGTTTTCTCTTGATTTGTTTTTTGAAGCAGTCTATTCTACACTTTTTTAACCCCTTACTTTCCACCTTGGAATCAATTCTAATACTATGCAAGGGCTAAGCAATGGGGGTTAAGTGACTTGGCCAGGGCCACACAGCTAGGGAGTGTCTGAAGCCACATTTGAACCTAGGACCTCCCATCTTTAGGCCTGGCTCTCAACCCAGTGAGCCACCCAGCTGCCCCCTAAGGGATGAATTCTTAACCAAATCAGGGATAGAGACCATTTCAAAAGATATTTATAAGATAGGTAATTTTGATTATATGAAAATTGAAATACTTTTTGATAACTCAGAAGGGCTATTCCTCAAAATTAGTGCCTCAACAGAGAAATCATTGCCACTGTTAACTCTGGTACTCTCTACTACTAGCTTTGGTTGACAAGGGGTCCAGTCCACCCTCCACTCAACTATCCAATAATCTTGGATAGAAATGCAGCAATATCATTCCCCTACTCAGTTAATGCTTATTGTTTCCTTTTACCTGTAAAAACAAGCATAAAATTCTTTTGGCTTTAAAAATTCTTCACAATCTTGTCCCTTCATCTTTTCTACACACTACAATCAATGGACAATGGCGTATTTTCTGTTCTCCATGGGACAGCCCATCTCCCAACTAACTAATTACTGTTGTCTTCCTTGCCTGCAATGTTCCACCTCCTCACTTCTGCATCTTGGCTTCCCTCAGGAAAAAGCTCAGGTCACATATACAAAACTCCCTTTCTGGTCTTTCCTACTACTTGTGTTCCCCCTGAGATTTCTTGCCCTTTGCACTGCATGCAAATTGCATGTATGTAGTTGTTTGTATGTTGTCTTCTTTGGAATGAGAGCTCTGTGAAGGCAGGGATCTTGTTCTTGCCTTTGTTCTCAGCATTTAGCCTAGTAACTAGCTTAGTTTGTCAAGAGCACTTACTGCACCCTGCACCATTGGCTCATAATAAAAACATGTGGAGATATGTCTCCAAGCCACTCTTGAGAAAGGAAAGAATATAGAACTCCTATTTCCAAGCTGTGGGACATTTTCAGGGTCAGATTCTACCCTGACATTCTGTAGATCTGAGTAACCAATAACAATACCAGCTTTAATGATGTTTTCTGGAAGCAACAATGAAAAACCAGAAGTCAGGACCTTCTTGCTTCCTAGTTTCCCAAGTTACCCCATTCCCAAAATGCTTACTTTAATAGAGAACTTTGCCTACTTTCACCAGAGTTGGTAAATATGAATGCTGATCATTCCACTAGGGCAGAAAATTGCTTGATTTTTAATGCTGTTTTAATTAAGAAATATTCATAATAGCAACTTTTAAAAAGGGGAGGGAGGAGAGACTAATCCCTGTCTAAGAATTTTAAGTCTGTAGGGGGCAGAGGGCCTGCCTTCTTGAATTCACTAGTACATGGAGCTGCCAGAAGAGTTAATTCCCTTTACCAGGTCATGTCAGCACCTTCTCTGCAACTCAGTCTTAAGAGAGTTGCCAAGAATATGAGTGATTAAGAGACTTCCTCAGGATCACACAGCCCATGGGTGTAAGGGGTGAGACTTGAATCCATATTTCTGGTCCTGAGTCAATCTACTCTGCCATAATGTCTATCAAATCTAGCAACACTAACAAATATCTAAGAAAATGTCATACTTTCATCATCTACAGTCACATTTTCTTCAGAATTTGTTTTGATTGGCAAATAAAACAGCTAGGCAGATTTCAGCACTATTTGAAAATGTGGAGAGGGTTAGAGAGTTACTACTTAACAAATGAAAGATGATATCCCAGATGATATCCCACTTCCAGGAAGATTACATAAATTAAGTGAATGCTAATAGTGAAGAGGTTCAAGGACAAAAAACGTATTATGAATTCTCAAGCCTCATTATTTTTGATGGGGTCTTTCAATCCTGAAAATGCCTTCTCACAGAGTAATACTCTTATCTTTTTTCTAACTTCCTCTTTCTAGTTGTTCAATCCTGCCCATTCTCCAAGGCCCATGTTTTGCTTCATAAACCATTTTTGTCCACTTTAGCCTGCAATGATCTTTCGGATCATAGATCTAGAAAAGGACAAAGGATACTTAGTTCAATCCTTTCGTTTTGCAGCTGAGGAAACTTAAGCCCAAAATAGGTCAACTGACTTGCTCAAAATCATGTCTTTCCTCATGCATCACAGAAGACACTTTCGACATTCTCTATATTGTCCTCAATTCATTTAACATCTTTACAAATAGAAGCTTTTCAACAGAATGAACTGTATTCTATTTTGTATCCCCCCTAACCTTCATTGAGTAATAAAAAGTCAGCAAGGTGGAATGGAAAGAGATCCCTCAGATAGAGCAGACCTTGTTTGCAGTCTTGATTCCTCTATCTTAGACAAATCATTGCAGTGACTCAGTTTCTTCAGCTGTATAAATGGAGATTCATATCTGCCCTCTCTACTTCATGGGCGTATAAGAGACAAAAGTGAAAGATCTTTAAAAGGAATAAAACATGGGATAAATGAAAGGTAGTGGTGATAATTGCCAAACAAATTCATGTCAAATTAATTTTCTCATAAGGTAAGGGTTTAGGAGAGACCTGGGTTGAATCCCACCTTCTACACTTAGTTTTTTTGTGACCACAGAGAAGTCACCACTTCCATTTGTTTTTCTCATTTTATAGATGAGATAATATTTCTAGTCCTTACCCTTTCAAATTTGTTATAAAGCTCAAATAAGATAACAAAGGCAAAGTGGTTTTTCAAATTTCATATAAATATCAGGTAAGTATATCAATATGAGAATTATCAATACCTTTCAGGCATTTAAAGTCACAATTATAAGAAAATTATATATATGGATCTTTTTCCCTCAGTAGATGTTTACCACACACTAAGGAACATATTTTCACACAATGGTCCTTAATTTCCAAATGTGTTCATTAAACTTTTTACAATCCAACACCATTGAATTTTTAATATATTTTTCATATACGAATGCTATCAGCATAATGAACCTTATGTTAGGAATGCCATCTTGTGGTTGGGACCAGTCTATTACACAAAATGAATGGCAAATTCTTATTTAGAAAAATCCCACTAATTCTATAATTTACAAATCCTAATTGTTGCAAAAAGGTACATTAACATAACACAAAATGAGTTTATTTTATGTTTTGCTTATGCCAGAAAACATGCTAAAGGAAAAGAGGAACAAAAGGGAAACATTCAACAAATTTATTGGGATGCACAAAGTTTCTAGTTTCAAACATTACAGAACTGTTTTTATGAAATGTTAAAAATTGGGCTGCTACATCTATTCAAATATCATTCATTTTGAAAAACACTGGATTAGGGTAAAAAAATTCATTTACTTAACCACTATTAACAGATGGTATTTTATAATGCTTATCATTTAATAGTAATAAATTATAACATAAGAAATAATGCCTACTATAGACTTGGTTGTCAAGGACTATCATTCCAACAGATCTACCCTGTTAAAGCAAGTTGGAGGGCTAAGTAATTGTCTAATTAAATCTAGGCAATCTAGATGCCAATTAAGGTAATTCTAGGCAAGTATAATTCTTTCAAGACAAAAAATAAAGTCCTAATCATGTTAGATGAATTCATCATTCCCCAGGGACAAGTTAGATATTTTTTGAGGTACATTAACCTTCTAGTCACTAGAATACCAATAAATAATAAATAACAGATGTGGTACCCAACAAAAGCACTTGAATATTCCAGTTGCCAAATCACTAATGGAAACCAGAAATCTTAACTGTTAACAAGGGCAAAGAAGGGCTCCAGTCATCTTTCATAAGCACAGCTTTGATTTATGATGACTACCACAATCATATCCTGAAAGTCCATGCATTTATGTATAGTTTCCAGTCAACTGTCTAGTTAAGATCCTGAAGAGTATTTGCAGACACAATATTTAATTGTAGAAAATATGCAAGTTACTGAAATGGCAATTTCATATATAGTACAAACTTCTGAAACATACATTTATTAAGTGTAATGACAAATACTCAATAATTTTGTTTAGGAAACTTTCATGAAATGCTTTTGTATAAGTGTTTCTAGATGTTCCTTCAGGATATTCACATCAGGGGCACAGACTTGATAATCTGACCCTTGTTGTTTTATTCTCCCTAACAAGCCTTCATGTGGCGGAGGCAAAGCATTGTATGAACTTAGTAAACTAAGCTGACCTGATGAAGTCTGATTTATTTCTTGAATCTTTAAAGCCTGCATTATAGCAGAAGCAAACTTAGAGTAATGGGCTGTAGAAGCCAAGATCACTGGGCAAGTTTTGTCTTGTACTTTATCTGCAACTACTTTAGCAACAGCAGTGTGAGGGTCTAAAATGTACCCTGAAGTATGATATGTAGAATTAATAGCAGCTAGGCAGTTCTCTTCAGAACACCAATCAGCTATGAAATCCTGCTGAAGTTTTTCAACTAGGATCTTTTCTAGCTGAAAGTGCTGCTGATTTTCTAACTGATGAAATAATTTTGACATCAATTTTCCATCTCTATCAGTCACGAAGTGTAAGTGTCGTTCCAGGTTGGAAGATTTCAGAATATCTAAAGATGGAGAAAAAGTCTGTACCAGTTTCCTTTTCCTTAGATCATAGAGTCCTGTTTTTATAAAATCAGTTAAAACATGGTTTTTATTAGAAGCACAAATAAATTTCCGAAAAGGGATTCCCATCATTTTGGCATATACTGCTGCTAATATGTTACCAAAGTTTCCTGTGGGAATACAGACATCTACTGGACTTCCAAAAGAAATAAATCCTTGACTAACAAGATCAAGATATGCAGAAGCATGATAAATTACCTGGGGAAGCAATCGGCCCCAGTTTATGGAATTAGCTGAACTCAAGGTTGTTCCATATTCTATTGTCAGAAATCCAGTAAAATCAGAATCATTAAACATTTTTCTTAAAGCTGTCTGGCAAAAGTCAAAATCTGACTTAATACCAACTGCCCACCCATTTTCTCTCTGATTTCCAATTATTTGTTCTTTCTGAAAATCACTGATTCCATTTTCAGGAAAGAATGTGACCGCACCTATTCTTTGCTTATCACTGCTAGGAAGACGACTAAAACCATTTAACACAGCACTCCCTGTGTCTCCAGAAGTGGCTACAAGGACCAAATAATTACAAGTTGGAGGAATGCAGTACGCAAACAGATGTGGCAGTAGTTGTAACGATAAATCTTTAAAGGACCCTGTTGGTCCATGAAATAATTCCAAAATGAACTGATTGCCCCAAAGATGCCTTACTGGGGCAATTTTAGAGCAGGCAAAGTTTTCTCCATAAGCAGTTTCAATCATTTCTCCCAACCTGGAAGCAGGTATGTCAACAGGATGTATACACCTCTCCAATATTAACTGTGCTCTTTCTACATAAGTTGCTCCTACCAAGCTTTTCCATTCTACAAAGTTTAATTTTGGAAATTCCTTCCGAGGAACAAAGAGTCCACCATCAGAAGCTAATCCCTCAATGACAGCTTCACTAAAGTGTTTTGTGGAAACTTTTTCTTCAGAGCCTTTGGGCTTATATCTAGTTGAAACAAATGTTTCTGAATCAACATCTTCATACCTCTTAACTGCATCAAAGACTTTATCAGCTATTACCTCTGCAGATGCTCCATCTTCACAAAATATACGAATATCATACCATTTTTTATAGACTTGTCTCCTATACTGAAGTACTTCTTTCAGAGGCATTCCAGAGTTAGGGCCCACAATTCGATCAATCTTCGTTAAACTCAGACGATTAATTAGATCTATCACAGGTACATCCAGATACACAACTATTCCATTTTTCTTCAGATAGTACATGGTAGCATCATGCAATGGATTAGACCCAGAAAGGGAAATTACAGCTCCAGATGCAACAAAGTTTAACAGCACTTTTCCTTCCTCTTCTAAAAATTGCTCATGACCAACTTCCTTCAATTTTTCAGCCACAGTCATATTCCACGTTGTTTCAAGGATATCATTATCCACATCTATAACACCACAAGCTAGTTTCTGACCTATTATTTTGCCGACTGTTGTTTTCCCAGCACCAGGAGGTCCCATCAGTAAAATATTTCTGTCTCCAAGGAGAGAGTAGGTTGAGAACCATGACTTCTTTAATTCTCTAAATGTAAAGGCTCTTGGAAGAATCAACTTTAGGTGTCTATTTGCTTTAAAATGCATAAGAGAACCATATGTCTTGGTTATTAGTTTCAAATGCTGACACCGATTAATATGAAGCATTCTCTCTGTACTTGTCTGTCCAGGCCAACCTACAAATGGGCATATGCCCTTATCAAAAACAAAATGTTTTAAAAGGACCATTAGTTACTAATACCAGCAGTTTCAAAATCATGTCAGACTGAAGAAATCATCATGAATGTAAATCAAACCAAATTATATAAACTTTTCAAACTTGGGGTTTTAAATATTCCTAACAATTTCACACAATGAAATTGTTTAGATAATAAGCGATAATAAATTTTTAGAAAGTATATCTTACCTTTAAGATGCATAACTGAAAATATTTTATACAGAGTATTTCACAGTTTGTGAGCTGTTTTTAAAAATTATGCTAGCAAAGAATTAGTATTTTGTTTGTATCCTTAATTGAATATTCCTGAGTTATCTGCAATTAGGACACACGTGATACAAAATAGTGATAACATTCTCATTACTTACTACATGAAAACTGAAGTGTAATCCTTAAACCACCCAAACTCCAAGCCAAATATAACTAGCATCCTTGATTTGCTCTAATCAAGTCAAAAGCAAATGCCAATATAAGAAAGCATTTCTTTAAATGTAAATTTCAATTGAAAATGAGTTTCTTAAAAGAAAAATATTATAAATTCCAATATCAGGTCAAAATAATTTAGTAACTTTATTTTATTTTTTAGTTTTTATGTATTTTAATGCATATTCTATTTTTTCCTCAATTTTCTCTTGTAGTCACAGTCATGAGCAGGTATTCTCTAACTAAAGAGTGACTGATTTGACAAGAAGAAATCTACATTTCCTTATGGAAATATACTATAAAGATAGCAGTTAGTATAATTTGGATGACCTCTAACATTCCTTCCAATTCTAAGCTTACAATCACTTATATAAGCAAAAAAATTAATTCTTCACTCAAATTTTATTCAGAAATATAATATTTTACTACCTTATTTGTAAGTATTTTCCATATTATTCATATTAAATGTATACAACTTTGAATAAAACCCTCAAAAGAAAGTACATGCAATGTTTAATTTTATGACAATTATAAACAAAAACAAACCATAAGTTAGTGATAAATGCCTATAATAATGTTATCTCTGCTGTGACAACCATCTTTTATTTAGGTTGCTCCAAATTACCACAGCGAGAAACATAGGAACAAATCAAATCCCAAACCTTTTCCAAAGTTAGTGTCAAAATGTTTAAACATCCTTCTGATGACAGAGAACAAAGTTTTCTAGACAACAGTTGTTCTGGGACTCAGATGTAACCCACAATTCCCCATTCTTTTTAGGGGACTGATTACCTTTGGTACAAGTCTCATCACCATTGCAATAATGTTCTGTCAGTATTTGAGAAACTATTTCAACTAAAAGTAGTGATCACAGGTACTTATGCTGTCAGGCAAAAGCTAACTTGCATATTCGTTTTAATGGGTTTTTTTCCTTCATAACATAAACTAAAATTCAACCAAAGTACATTAAGGTGAGACATTATTTTTAAATGTTACGTTCTAAAAAAATTTCAAAGTTTTCTCCACTATTTTCCAATTATTGATATAGACAAAATCTTACTCAGTCATGACTTCCAATAATACAACAGACCAAAATTTCATTGTTGTGGGTATTTGTTCCACTAACTCACATCATGACCTTTTATAATGGTCTTTAAAATATATGACCGAAATATTAACTATCCTACAGACAATCTAGTGATGAGCCTCTTTGAACTTAGTGAGGCTGGTTCCTAGATAAGAGGTATTTGGTCCATCATTGGGTTTGTAGTTAAAGCCCTTTCAACTTGGTGGAAACAAATATACACAAATTCTACTAAATCGGACCTTTAAGAATTCCCTTAATGTTACAATAAGGTATGCAAAGATAAATTAGTGGAAGGCTCACTAATTGACGTAAATATATATAAATAACTATAATTTTTAATTTAACTTACAAATAAGTTAAATAGGGCAAGAAAGAATTCATTCCTCAGTGATTTTTCTTCATATGGTAGATAACATGCTTCACTTCCACCAACCAATCTGTACACATAAGAAAGCCAGGAACAGATCTTAAATGAACTGTGTTCCTTTCAAAGTCAAGGCGATCTTTCTGTATAAGCCTGATTGTTCAAAGCAGAAATACACATTAAAATTAATCAAAGTTGACAGCATAAAGTTATAACGTTTTAAGATATTCTACAAAGTCTACTTTAAAACGTAAAAGTTGAGCCATGAAATGAAAATGGTGAATTTACCTGTTTCTATTTCTACCTAATACCATCCTATTAAAAAAATGAAGACATTAATTCTGTATGTTCAGAGACAAAAAATGTTTTAATATTATCAGGTTTTGCTGCATAAAAATGATAATGTCATGTAAGTGCCAATGTATAGAGGAAACCCCTACACTTCAGTAGTGAAACATAGCACTGTTGGCCTGATATGAGAAATATGATAACTCACATGTGTACCAAAAATTTTTTAAATTTGACTTTTACTGATTGATAAAATAGCCAACACTCTGAAATTAGTCTGCTATTCATTTGAGGGTCTGAATAAATCATACTCTCTTGAGTCATTAGTCTCCTTACCTGTAAAAATGGATAACCTCCAAGAATCCTTTCAAATTAAAGGCTTTATGAAAATGTGACCCTTTTTTTAAACCATCTTATAATTTGACCAAAGTAATTCACTGTAAAGATAATCTAAATGAATATTTCAACAAATATGTACAGGCCTTTAGCCTATAAATCTACAGATATCTCGCTATTATACTTCTTTAATAGATTTTTGTAATTTTATGAATTCACAAAAGATTTATAAATCTTAGATGAGTTCTAAAATCTAAAAAGTTAAAAAGGAAAAAGACAAAATTTGTTTACAATTATGGTTATTATTGGATCAATGTATTAATTCATCAATATTACTTCACAAACTATTATAATAATTTCCTATGAATGCCACTCTATTGGAAAGACAATAAAGAAAATTAAGACTTGCAAATTTTCCTCTACTAATGTTGGTTATAAACTGATTTTGCTGTCAATACACAGTGTGTATTCAATTTGGTTTAACAAAATCAAAAGCAAGGAAAGGGAAGTGGTTTTAATTATACGTTTTTATTTAAGAGAAAAATATTAAGAAGATATATAGAGTCCAAGAAATTTTACAACCTTGTTTATTAAAGTATAAGATCTATTCCATTTTATTCTCAGTTTTTCTCTTACTGTCATGGTCATGAACAGGTAATATTACTTAAGCAAAATGGTCATATATCTGACAACAGGTATTCTGTAGTAAATGCTTTATAAGTGATTGATGTCACATGAATAAAAATTACTATGAAGTAATGTTACTTTTATTTGGAGATAGTGCTAAAATATTTTAAAGAGCTAGTTTTCCTCTATTTTTAGTGTTCCTATCCTATCTTTTTGCTTCTCCTGTCTTGCACAATCAGAAGAACTTGAGCACTAATCTTCTCACTGCTTTTTACTATATGATTTTGAGCAAATCATCGACTTTTTTTCCACATATAAAATGAAGGGGTTAAACTACACTGACACTTCAAAACCCTTCTTAGCTCTGTAGCTATAGAGCTAATGAAATGAAGTCCTTAACAGACATTTTATGTTTTCCAACTTCTCTACCTCAATGGAACCATTTCCTCTATGTGGAGACTTCTTCAAATAGTACAAATCAGAAAGTATAACTCCTTATCTTCAGGCATTCTCCTGCACTTTCTCCCATAATTCTTCCAAACAGGTCTTCAACATGCTAGGGGTCTGCTTTTATCTTTTATCATTTTGTGATTATAAATACTACACTCTGTAGGTTATGTTATCTTTAACTCGATATGGGACCAGCCCATTTCCTTTTCTTTTTTATCCTATTTCTTACATATAAGTCATCACTGGCAATAAGAAAAGTCAACACAAGCCTTCTTTGGAAATTATAACATCCTGTGATTCACGGTCATATAGATCAAATGGAGAATACTGGTGTTAAAGAACTTCATGATTTTCTACACAACCAGTTTTTTGTCTTTGTATGCTGAAATGTTTTGTTTTTGTTGATGGCTCTTAAGCTCAAAATAAAAAGGGAAAACATTTACTAGAATGTTGTTTTAAAAAATGAACAATCAAGAAACTGGATATATCACTGGAAGTGAAACACAATTTCCCAAATGTTATTTATCCTGCTGTCCTTCCAATTCAATATCCAGTTTGCTGTTCATTTGCAGCATCCAATCAATTGATAATAAGCATTTACTAAGTACTTACTACATAGCCAGGTACTCAGCTAAAAGCTGGGGATGGCAAAGTAATAAACAGTCCCTAACAGTCTCTCAAGGACTGAAATTCTTGCTTGTCAGCTCTGGGAGTGGGGGAAGAAAGAGGGGAGAGAAAGAAAATCGTGTAAATGTAGAAAAATGTTTAAAATTTAAAAAAATAATAATTGTATTGGCCCAGCTGTCAGTATTGAGGACCAGCAGGAAAATGGCTAGGAGAGAAGGGGTTTCTTATTGTATACATATTCCCAACTGGACTAATGACTTCAAAGCTTTCAGTTCAGAGTTGTAAGTTATCCTAATCACATGGGTTTTCCTTCTTCATTTGCTTCCCTATTAGGTCTGTTCTTTCTCTTCACATGGATACTGCATGCATTAGTGAGAGAATGTAATCTAGGTTTATGTATAATGTAGTCATTATTCCTGCATTTGCTTTAATAAATGAGTACTTGCAGTATTTAAAAAAAGGACTGTAATTCTAAGGAGTGAGGAGGAGAGGGAGACACACAGAGAGACAGATAGACAGAGAAAGAGAGAGACAAAAACAGAGGGAGAGGGATAAGGAGAAAGACAAACACAAGATAATTTTGAAAAAAAGAAAGGATTAATAGCAAGGAGAACCAGGAAATGCTTCAGATCCACAATATTTTAGCAAACTACTTTGAAGCCAAGAATCCTAAGATGCAACAATGAAGAAGAGCATTCCACATGTGCTAGTCAGGACAATGGCTCTGTCTAAAAGATAGGAAATATGACATTGCATGTGTGGAACAGCAAAAAGGGCTGTACTACCCAGAGATTAGAAAGGGTATTAAAGTTAAAAGACTCAGGTTATAAAGAGCCTTGCATTTGATCCTATAAGTAATAGTGGAGTTTATTGGTCATGTGCTTTAGGAAGATCATTTTCGTAGCACTGTAGGTAGGGAGAGACTTAAGGCAGGAAGACCAATCAGGAGGCCATTGTTAATAACCATGCTTATGAACCAACTCAGTAGGCTGCCTTCCCAACCCAATTGAATATTATCATTTGGACAATGGGCATTCCATTTGGTTTTTCCTGTGGGACACGTTATACTGTCTCTCCACTGAGACCCTGTTGTATTATAGGACTTTATGCAATCCCAATCATGCCATTTCCTAATGCAGTCAAGATTTTGTCATCCATGGGCAATTTCACACTGGAAGGTACACTGGTGAATAGACATCACTCATTTTATACCTCACACAGTAATCAGAGGAGTATTGACAGCTACTTTTGGTGTTGCACCTTGAAGTAACACACACACACAGACATAGCTTTAAGGTTTACAAAGCAATTCATGTACGCTATCTGGTCCAAGAAAACAATACTGTGAGGTCAGTTCTCTTAAGTTAGGACTGATGCCATTTTAAGATAAGGGAAATAAGGGACATACTTAAAGCTGCTGAGCTAGAAAGGACTGGAGGAGATATTCAAACCCAAGTTTCAAGTCTAGCACTTCAACTAGATCATTTACTTCTCATGGCATATAAGCTTTCTGGTCAAGCTTTTAAAGGGGAGATTTTGGTCTTCTGTCAATTTTTTAATAATCAAGAAAGAAAAGAGTCAATTTTGATTGTGAAGACTGAATTGGCCATAGAAAAATCATTTGCAAAAGACTATCCTTTCTCTTACAGTTTCATCAATTACACTTGATGTGTCTTTCTCACAATGTTTCATAGGTTAAGTGGGCATATGAGGTGGGCATAACTGCATTCTATTCATAAAATAGCATGCATATTTTTCCTGAACAGTGTGCCATTTAAAATTATTGTAAGCCCTGGAAGACTACGTCTCCCAGGGCTCCCTGCTACAACTTCCCCCAACACTTCCCACTTCCTTTGTGGGAGGTGTTGGAGAAAGTATAAAAGAGAAAGTTTGGTGCCTTTTCAAGCTCTAGCTCTCTCAAGCCTGGAGGCTCTCTGCAGGAAGGCCCTGCAGAGCTAACTCTCTCTACCAGGTAGGCAGAGGAGACCTTCTTTCCCTACCTAACCTTTCCCTTTCCTAATCTAAATAAAACCTAGCTATTCTATAAACCTAAGTTGTTTTCTGATCTTTTATTTGAGCCCAGAAGGGCTCTGGTCAATTTTCCTCTGCCAGGGCTGTGGACCACTGCCTTCCTTTCCCTTCCTCTCTCCTTTCTCACATCCCATCTAGCCTTCCTCCCTTCACTCCACTCAAAGCATCTTCTCTTCTTTCAGATATCTTAGAAACCTATCCCTTGATACTTTCAAAATTGTGTCACCTCAAACATGACATAGTGGAAGATGCTGAACCAGAATCTTGAAAACCTGAAACTGAATCCTATTTCTGACAAATTATGTCCTCAAACAGGTTCCTTAATCTCTCAGCTTTAATGCCTATACCATCCACCTCACAAGAGTCTTTTTAAGGCTCAAATAAGATAGTTTATGTATAGCATTTTGTGAATTTAAATAACTACACAAATGTCAGTTGTCAGTTAAGTTATCTAATCCTGTTGCTCTTCCTATCTTCACCTTTCTTAGTAGTATTTCTTCTTCCTTATAACCCACTGAAAACTAAATTCATATGGGGTAGGTTTTGCTGAAAGACAAGTCCTCATAGCAGCCTTCTGTGTTACTCCTCTGAATTAAACATGCATTGAGGTCTAAAGCCAGTGGGATAAAGCAAAAAAAAAAAATTAGACAATGAAATTTAGAACTGACAGGGACGACAGACATTACTCTAGTCCTTTTACTGAGTAGGATACTAAAGCTAGGAGTCAAGAAATGAGGATATGAATCCTGGCTTATCCATAGTTCATTAATTTTACCACCTTTCCCATATTCCTTCTGTGATATGTCACCATGGCAAGAACAACAGGAATGTCAGTGTCCTTCCTACATAAAAAGGAAGATTGTCTTCTCTTTCCATAGCCATTAATCATGAGTTTTCCCTAAGGCTCTGTCCTGGATGATCTTCAGTTCTTCCTCTGTATTTTATCTCATTTGGTGATCTTATCATTTCAAAATGGTTCAATTATTATTTCCATGGAGATGACACCCAGATCTCTGAATACAGCCCTGCCTGACCTCTTTCTAGAAGCTTTTTTCACAACTGAGATAAAAAAATATAATGCTCCTTTCAGACATCCATCCAGATCATTCAAGGTCACTACAAAGGTCAGCACACTTGCAAGATTAAATAGAGGTTTACAGAAAATAATGTTATCTACACTGAATGTGAGTAGCATGAGATGGCTAATGGTACAATTGTCCTCGTGGGCATTTACCAAAGCAAAATGGTTATTACAAAGCTAAAACTAAACAAGAATCACAAAAAGATCCTTGAACACAAAAGCCAAATCTCACCAAACAGGAAATAAAAAGGGCAAATAAACATAATGAAAAACTAGTGAGAACACATTAAAGTTACCTGGTGGTGATTAAATTGATAGAATGAAGAGGGAAAAAACACATAAGAGAATTATGGGTCCATTGTCATTAATAATGAAAATAGATTCTAGCAGTTCTTTTCCATCTTTATCTGCCATCCTTTTATTTTCATCTATGAAGGATCTCATAATCACATGATTATATATTTAGAGTTGGAAGGAGTCCTTGGAAGCCGGCTCATCAAACTTAAGCATTTTACAGATGAGGAAACTAAGACAGAGAGGGTGAAAGACTTTTCCAAGATCACAGAAGTGAGTTTTGAATCCAAGTATACTTTGTGGCAATTCCAGCACTCTATCTGCCAAGCCACACTACCTAGAGTGCCCTCTTTAGGATACTCTAAAAGCTTGGAACCAAATTCCCATACACATCTCAAATTCTATGTCCAAAACAAAACTGATTAGCTTTTCTCCAAACTCCCACTCCCTTCTTCAGTATTTTCCTATTGAAGACATTTATCCTCATTCATTTCATATATCTAAACCAGATTACTTGCTATTTATCATATAACCTATTTCTTGCTTTTTCGCTTATCATCATCCATGACTGGAATGCTCTTCTCCCTCATATTCACTTTCTTTCCTCAACAAGCAGCTCAAATCACACCTTCCACTGGAAACCTTTCTTGTCTCCCCTCTTTATCCCATACCTTTCTTCTGAGATTACCTTCTATTTAATTATAGCTAATAGATTGCATTTATACACTATATCTCTTGTATGTTTACTTATTTTGTATGGTCTCCATTTGAATACACAGCAGGGATAGTGTTTACTTTCTTTATATCCTTCTGCACCTTGTTTCATCCTCCAAAAGGTACAAGAGTGAACTCTCAACATCTGAGCATTTCCTTTTATAGCTAGCTTTCTTCTCAACTTCAAAGCTCAATAACAGGTTTTAGCAGAGCTTTCTCTACACATTTTCTACTCCAGTGACATCATTTTCTGAAATGATACACCTTATAATTTTGCATTATCTATTTTATAATCAAATAACTCATCACTCAAGACCCAACCTATTGATGATGAACCTCTGACTTCTCTAAAAAACTGAAAATATACTCAACTTATCTTTGTGATTTTTCATTATCTCTTCTTTAATTATAGTTTAATATTACAGAGTTCTAATTATCTACACACCACTTTACAGGTTGAGGCAAAATAGAGGACTAGAAGAAAATAAAGAGAATACATAAGAGAAGGGATATTAAAACTGATCTAGTCCAATTCTCTTATTTTACAAAAATGTTAGCTAACTCTGAGAAAAGCTGAGGCTTCCTCAAGGGCAAATAACAATAGCAAAATTAGACCTAAAAAATGTATCACAATTCTCCGACCAAAGTCTTTTATGAATTATCTCATTAATAAAGTGGAACTCACACTGGGCTACAGATAAAAATCATGTATTATTTCCATATATGTATACCAATTATTCTAAATCCAGTGTTGTGTGTACTTATCAGACCACATTTTATTTTACTACAAAGCAACCAAAATCAAAGAATTCAAAAGAATTCAAGAGCAACATTTAAGTATCTATCAAGTTACATATTTATCTTCTTTCCTATACATATTAATTTAAATAGTTTATCAAGAAGTATATTAATTTCAATGATCAATAAACTCCTCCCAAAAAGCAAGTATCATTCTAAAAATATTTTAAACAAATTAAGATTTTTATCTTTCATAATTAAACCAATTACCTAATTTTAAAAACTTCAGGGATTCTAGTCAAAATACTTTCATATCTATCGATATAAAATCTTTGCTTTTATCTATTCTTCCAAAACAGGAGTTCTTAACCTTTTGTGTATTATGGATACTAAAAAGTTATGAAGTACTAAAAAGTAGTTTTCTTTAAAAAAAAAAAAGCTATCATAACTGAAGGAAATGCTAAATTTAACTTAAAGAAAAATAAAGATGTTTTTCCATATCCAAGTTCACAGATCCCATGAAACCTATCCAGAGTCTTCTACAGAGTCCATGGATACCAGGATAAGAACCCCTGCTCTAAAACATTAACACATGTATGTATGTGTGATGTGTAAGGTGCGGGGGAATAAGTGTATTGGGGGAGGGGGTGTCCATGCTTATGTGCTAAAGCTGAAAAAAACTTTCCTAACACCAAAAACCTTAATTGGCCCAAAATAAGTAGCATTATGCCATTCTAGTCATGCCTTTCATTCTGTACCAAGTAACAAAGTATAATGTCTAAAACTGAAATAATCCCCTAAGCAAAAAGGCAAAAAGACAAGAAATTTTAACAGGCTCAAAGAAAACAAATTTTTTCTTCCTTCTTATGTTAGGTTACACTATATATTTCATTGTAATGTCAGAATTTCTGAGCTACTACCATAAAATCTCTAGGAGAATTAAGAGAGATTGCTTTCAGTAAGATTCTGGATCAGAAAGAGGTTAAGAGGTAGTGCCAGATCTTTATTTTTAAAAGTTTTTTTTTAATTAATTTGTTAGTTACATTGTAATTCCCAGGTATCTTCCTCCCTTCCTTCCTCCCCTTACTGCACTAGAGAAGGCATCATTTGACTAAAAAAGCATATATATAAACTATATCTTTTCTGTTTCTGTTTATTAGTTCTTTCTCTGGAGAAAGACATTCAGAAAGCCATTCTTCAAACACTCATTCTGGAGCTATGTACGATGTTCTCTTGATTCTACCTGTTTCACTTTTCATAATTTCATGTAGGTATTTCCATTTTAAAAATAACTTATCACTTCTTATAGCACAATAGTATTCCATTGCCACCATAACTGTTCAGCCATGCCCCAATTGATGGGCATCCCCTCTATTTCCAGCTCTTTTCCACCACAAAGAGAACCGCTATCAATATTATTGACCATATAAATTGTTTTCCTTTTTCCTTGATCACCTGGAGGAAAAGACCCACAAGTGTGGTCTTTTGCGGCCTAAGAATATACACCATTTTATAACTCTGTGGAGAATGCCGGATTATTAGGGAAGAAAAGGATTCCAGGAACTGCAGGTGTGAAGGTAAGGGATGGAGGGCAATTTGTATGAATTTATTAAAGTGGGAAAGTATAAGATACAGAAACAGAGAATCCATAGGATCACAGATCATATAGGCTCCCTTGTTCCTTTTACAAATGAGGAAATGAGTCCAGAGAGAAAAGTTAAATGAATGGTATAGTAGTAAGTTCAACTTTTTTTGGAACATAGTGGGCCTGAAGGGGTGGTATTATGAAAGAAAAGTTGGCAGGTAGACTGGATTCAGATGATGAAAATCCTTAAACAACTGGGTTATGAATTTTTTTTTGTTTCACTCTTATGTGAGCCACTTATTATTTTTGAGTAGGATGAACTCTGTGGTAAACCTCTGCATTGGAAAGTTGGGTTTTGTTTTCTTGGCAGATGAGTAAAATTTAGAATGGAAAAGAAAAAAACTTGAGGAAAGGGTTTGGGAACTACTTTAATAATCCAAATATGAAGTAATTTTAAGAGCCTAAATTAAGAAGAGAAAATGTATTTTCTTTGAGCTTGTCAAAATATTTTATCCATTTTCTGCTTTTAGAGGTTATTAACAGTTGTTTGGTGGGGTCAGCATCATAACTCTTTCCATCTATGTCAGGGCTGTCCTTCAAAGAGGATATCACTAACCTAGTAATATAATTACTAGGAGACACACTTTTTAATTTTTCTAATAGTGATGATTGGTTTTTATGGAGCAACCTATATTTAGCCACTCTACTCTCTTATAAGAAAGTACAGGACTTGATAACATTAACAGAAGCGATGAAATAAATGATTTTGTAACAATTCCACTGAACTCCAAAAGGCTGTGTTAAACCTCATTATCTCTTCAGAAACATATTAACTACTTAACTATTTTATTTGCATCTATGTCCCCAACACTTAACATATTACCTTACCCACAGTTGCTTAAAAATGTCCAATCAATGAGCATTTATGAAGTACCTACTTTATGGATGGCACCATGTTAAGTGCTAGGGGTACAAAGACAAAAGTGTAATAGTGCCTACTCTCAAGAAGCTTACATTCTGACAGGTAACATGTATATATTAGAAAGTGTGTGTATATATACATATATACACACATATACATATACATATATTTTTTTAATCCTTACCTTCCATCTTAGAATCAATTCTGTGTATTGGTTCCAAGGTAATGAGTGGTAAGGGCTTGAAAATGTGGGTTAAGTGACTTGCCCAAGTTCGCAGTGCTAGGAAGAGTCTGAGACCAAATTTTAAACCAGAACCTCCTGTCTCTGGGTCTGGATCTCAAGCCACCTAGTTGCCCTGAGCACATGTATTTTTTAAATGATAATTTTGAAAGAGGGGGATCAAAAAAGTCTTCACATAGAAAAAGTGATCATGAAGCAGAGTTGCAAAGAAAAGCAGGAATTCCAAGAGGCAAAGGCAAGAAAGAAGGACATTTCAAGCATGGAAGATAATCACTGCAAATGTAAAGACAGAAAATGGAGCATTATATGTGAAGAATAGTGAAAAGGTCAGTGTGGCAAACTTGAAGGCTGTATAATGAAGAATAAAGTTTAAGAGTGGAAAACTAAGAAGATGGTTGTAAAAAGATTTAAATATCAAACAGAGGAATTTATATTTGATCCTACAGAGGCCAGTGGAGTTTACTAAGTAGGGGAGTAACAGGGTCAGACCTACACTTTGGCAGCTGTGTAGAATGTATTTTGGAGTAGGAAGTCTTCAGTCAAGGAGACCAATTGGGAGGCTAATTGCAACTGTCCAGATTAGAGATCATTACAGGCTTGAACTAGTAGAATAGCAGTGTAATAAGAAAGAGTAGAAACACATAAACAGATGCTGGAAAGACAGAAATGGCAAGACTTGGCAAACGATGTTATACATGTGGTGAGATTGAGAAAGAATTATACAACACTGTGAACTTCATAGTAAGTAGAAATATGGCAGTACCACAAAAACCAATAAGAAAGGAGAAAGAGTGGTGAGTTTGGGGGGAAAGATAATGATTTCAGTTTAGGTCATACTGTGTCTAAGGTCCCCTTAGAACAAAACTGTCAAATTTAACTAACAAAACTCCCAAGAAATCTTAACCTTTTTGAGCCAGGAACCCTTCACAGAATAATGCTTTTAAATACATAAAATAAAATATATGGGATTACCAAGGAAACAAATGATGCTGAAATAGTTATCAAAATATTTTTAAAAACAAATTCACAAGTGCCAGATAAAAAAAGCTGGCTTTACATTATCCTAAAATCCTTATTCCTCTCCTGTGATCTAAAATGCTGAGTAACATAGTAAGCCAACATCAAGAATTGTATGTTACCAATATCAGACATACACTTTATTACTAAGGGGATATTAAATCAATTACATATATGCATATATGCTTATATATATATATGCATATATATATATATATGTAGATAGGGGAAGAGAAGCATGAGGAGAAGGAAGAGGGAGAGAAAGGGAAGGAAAGAGGAGGGTACAGGGAACAGAGAGCTGATGAGAACCTGAATCACTGCAAATTAATTTATTTGGCCTCCCTGTTTCTAATTTCTCCCCTATCCAAACCATCCTTCACACAGTTCCCAAACTGATATTCCTGACACATTGACCACCTCACTCTCCTGTTGAGGAAGATCCAGTGGCTCCGGGTCTCTAAAAGGCTGACATTTAAAGCCCTTACTAATCTGGCTCCAGTCTCACTCTCCAGACAGATTTTGCATTACTTCCTGCCACAAATTCATTTCACTTAATCTGGCATGCTGTCTCCCACTTACAACATTTCACCCCTGCCTCTTGCCTTTGAACAGTTGGTCTTCCATGCCTGAAACTCTCTCTCCTCCCCTCTGCCTTTAGAATCCCTTACATTGTATTACATTTGCACTACTCAAAATTACCTTGTATTTTGCTCAAAGGTTAGAAGCTTGTATCCACAGAGGAGAATGTAAGCGCCTTGAGGGCAAGGACTGTTCTTGATTTTATATCTTCAGCATTCAGTACAGGACATATACATGTTAGATACCAAATAAATGCTCATTGAATAAAATTTCTACTTTTTAGTTAAAATGATTCTCATTTAAAAGTCCAAATCAACTGACATGAGACAATCACAATTTTTTTAATGTTTTGTAAATAAAGACCATGTAGCACTTATACTTGCTGATATTTTCAAAACTTTAACTGATCTTTGACAGTAACATCCTGTTACAATTTTTCTATAATGCTTATTGTAACAAATTTCAAGATAAAGAGCAAGTTTTTTAAAAATGTAGATTTGTCGATTAAGTTTTCAATACAGACAACTAGTAAATTGAAAAGAATTGCTTAAGTGCTAAGATTGTTACAAATTAAATCAAGGGAGGCAATGTGGCTCCATGGATCCTAACCCTGCCCTTGTACTGGCTATGTGACCTCAAGGAAGTCACTTATCCTTTCCATTCACCAAGGCATATACATATAGTATAGCTAATAATCTGCTTACAGGGAATTTCCTAACAATAGTTTTCTATATCAATAAAATGAAAAATCTAGGGGCTCCTTTACCCACAAATTAATTCGGTTATTGATCCAATTAATTCAACCTGACCCAATTATCAAATATAGAGAAAGCATTTTTTGAGGACTAATTCATTCTAATTTTAAAATTACTTGGCAATTTTTTTAAAAATCAGGAGGAAGTATTTATTTATTCTATCCCATAATTAAATAATAGCTGGCTTTTATATACTACTTTAAAACTACTTGGCATACATTATTTCATTTGAACCTCACATTAGCTCAAGTACAACAGGTATGGTTATCCCCATTTTACAGATGGAGGAACTTGGGCTGAGAAGGGTTACATGACTTGCCCATGTTTACACAGCTATTTTAGTGTTAGAAGCAGAATTTGAACCATGGTTTCTTTTGACTCCAAGCTCAGAGGTCGTTCCACTACACAATTCTGTATCTCAGGAGAGAGAAAAAAAATGAGTTGCTTAACACAATATATTATTTAAAACATTTAAAGCACATGCTTATTTTGCTAAACTATTATGTTTGTACTTGGAAAAATATCAAAACCCCAAACTTCAAAATGATAATAGCCAGCTAGCATTTATATAGGACTTTAAGATCTGCAGAGTGGTTTACAAATATTATCCCATCTCGAGGTGGGGGAGGGGAGGAGAGATAAGGAAATTTAAGAGATTACTCTGTTACAAAAATTAATACTATGGAAATAAGTATTCAAGTGATAACACATGTATAACACAGTGGAATTGCTTGTCAGCTCTGAAGGGGGAAGGGAAGAGGGGAGGGAGAGAAAATGAATCATGTAACCATGGGAAAATATTTTAAAATTTAAAAAAAATTATCCTATTTATCTTATAATAATCCTGGGAGGTAGATGCTATTATTATCCTCATTTTATAAATAAGGAAACTGAAATAAGCAGAGGCTAAGTGACTAGCCAGGTCACACAACTAGTAAATAACAAATATTTGGATATTGTTTATTTTAAAGAAACTCTGATCATCTGTTTTAGGTTGATTATGATACAATAGCAAAAGCAATTACTCAGTTACCGATGTATAGTCTATTAAAGTGAGACTATTTCCCAAAGATTTTACAAATATCTTCTTTGTAAATAAGATAAAACATTAATCATGTACCTTCTAAATCAAATAACATTCACCTGAGTTATAAACAGAGAGGATCATTCCTTGGAAAAAAATATCAAAAACTCTGGAATATAAGAAAACTAAAACCAAGTTGATCCTTGTCACCACTCTTACTTTCCAAATGTGAAAAAGTAAGTTTTTAATCTTTTGATGCATTAAAGATGTGAACAAAGGGGCCTGGGGTGGAGAGGAGAAATTAGGAAAATACTGTTCTATTAAAACTTTACATTAATTCTAGCCCCAAAAGAATATGCCACCTTAAGGATGGGGACTATTTCATATTTTATATTAATGTCCTCTAGCCCCTAGCAAAGTTCTTGTGGTATACAGGAGGCATTTTTAACATGTCTGATTATCCCATTTATTAAAATCAGTACCATAAGTACACAAATTCACCTGATTCTCCTAGGTAATTCTTCTCTCTAGGATAAAAAAAATTCAAGATAGAAAGGCTAGAACTTTGAAAAGAATGCCAGTATTTTAAGGTATTAAAAGCACATACAGTAGAATAAAAATTAAAAGGTCCACTAACCTTATAGACTGACTTACCTAAGGTCAACTCCAAAGTCAGTAGTAAACAAAGACTAGAACCTAAACTTCAACTTCAGTCCAATGATGAACAATTCTCAATTTCTTCTCAAACTGATTAAACTACAGTGAAGAGATGTGGAAGTCGAAGTTCATATACTAATTAGATATAATAAATTTAAAAATAAATATTAGAGGCAGAAGTCAATATTAAGACTGCAAATAGTCCTGTAAAAGATTCAAGTTAGAAAAGGGCTGCCTGGCTTTTATAGAAAATGAAAAGACTTAAGTTGTACTCTTCTCTTCCAAATCTTCCCTGTTAACAAAGCAAAAACTACCTATCCATTAAGCTTGTGGCAACAGTGTGGTTAAATCCCATTAAGCAAAAAAACTGGTCCTGTGGGGACTCATATTTAATCCCTAGGCATACTGTCATCTGTACTAAAACCAAACAAGAAAATTCAAAGGGTTAGGGATATGATGCCATACTGAAATACTTTTAGCTTTTAAGTGACATAGTAACTCTCAAATAACTTGTCCTACCTGAAACTGTGACTATAATTTCTCTTTCTCCAAGTAGTCTTTCAGACACCTGATAATATCTGCTCATGACCTGAGGCTGAATAACCCCCAAAATATGACAAGTCAGATTAATATTGGTTAGGGATTAACTATACCAGTTCTATCCACTCCAATTTGATTGGATGATTCTACCTGATAAGGCCCTGAATTCGGTAGTCTTGTAAATGCCCACCAAAAAATCTTCTAATCTATGAAGCCATTTAAAAATTTATTCACATGGAGGAATTTCAAAGGCAATAATATGAACTAAATAGTCGTCTTTACTTTTACTAAGGCACGTTCACTCGCCTAGAGGAATAATTATTTTTAAAAAGCTAGCATTACTTATTTAGCACTTTAAATGTTATTTCACTTGACTATTCAAATATTCCAAAATCTAGTTACTAACAGCCTTTAAAGGGATGGTTACCATTCGTATGTGGGTTCCTTTCACTCTACAAAGAGGGAAGAAGCATATCGTCTAGAAGCCCAGGATTTCAACTAATTGGCTCTATATCCTCAGAAGGCAGTTTTAAATAAAGGGAGGCAGGTGAAATTTGACAAACTGGTTCCTTGATGGTTCCTTAACCCACTTGGGGGAGAAGGCTAGAGATTACAAGTCAGGGGAGAACAACGGTTGGGGCTCAGTGGCAGTACCAAGTCCTTCACTCTACAGGAAAGGGGGTGGTCTTCTGGCCAGTCCCGAGCCCGGACAGGGAAGGGCTCTTGAGACCGGGAGGTGGGCGTGGAGTCCCAGCCAGGTAACGGAAAGGGGGAGGGGGCGGGGTAGCTGAGGGAATTCGGCGGGCTTCCGGTCTGGCTTCCTCCTCAAATGACTCACCCAGAAAAGTCACCCCGAGCAGACGGGGGAAAGAAGGGGGAAAGGGAAAGGGGGACATCCAGAGAACGCTTCCAACGACGGGGAACCACGGCTTGCCACGTTAGGGTTTCCTGGCCGCGACAATGAGCCTCGACCCAGTACCTCCTGCAGCGGGCGAGCACAAGCCTAGGCAACGGTTCCGCCCCCTCCGCGCCGTGCACGCCCTCCTCCCTCGCTCCGCCCTGCCTCCAACGGTCCTGGGCTCCCGGATGCGGCCGCCCGCATGCCTAGCGACTCTGCGCAGGCGCCGTCGTTGCACTTGCGCTCCTCTTCCATATTCACCACTCTCCCCACAACCCTTGGAGGCTTCCTTCCGCGGCTCTTCCCGGGCAACGCCTCTCCCCGCTCCGCCTCCCCTTCGGAGTCGCTTCCGTCCTCACTTCATTCCCCGCCCCAACCTCCCGTACACTTCACACTGCGCCTGCGCTAGGGAACTGGCCTCGCTTTCAGTAGCCAATTAATAAGCAGTCACTACGCAGGCGTCCTTTTCTGTGGGTAGGTTTGACACCTCTCTTCCCGAGAGCGGGAAAGAACCGAATATATGAATATAATTCTGTAAAGAAGGATGCTGTTACACACACTGGGTTCCCCTCGTCGCATTCCCGGAGGGTCTTGGCGCTTCTGTGGGAAAAGGTCCTGCCAGAGAGAGGAGAACTCTCCCACTTTCTTTGCTCCCTTCACTTTATGTTACCGGGTAACGGTTCCTATAGCAACCGCCAGGTCAACAACGCAGATCCCCTTTCAAGAGCGTGGCCATAGCTAGAACTGTAGGAACAGGTCGAGGAGCTAGCTAAAGTGCAAGCCAAGGCTGGGGACATTTGCGAGAGGAGCTGGGAGGTAGAGAGGGCACGAAGGGAGGCAAAGGGGGCTAGGAGAAGGTAAAGGGAAGAGAGCAGAGAGGGAAGGAGGGGAGGAACTGACCAAGGAAGGAAAGGAAGAAAGAAGCGGGCCAGAGAGCAAAGAAACTTGGAGGAAGGGGTGGGTGAGGAGGCATTTGGTGGCAATGGACTCCCTGTGCCCTCCTGAGAGCATTTATAACCTCATACCCGCTGACACGAAGGTTCCTGCCAAGCCTTCGAGGTAGGTGGGTAAGCCAAGATTCATCGGTAAGGGAGAAAGGGAAGTACTCTTCAATTCCAGGAATAAATAGCCATGCCTGTTGTAGGAGTTTTCTGTAAAGAAATAAAACTGTTATACTTAAAATTAATAGCTTTTTCTACGTCAGAAAGAACATACATATATGTGCATATATGTATTTTGTATTTATGTATATATGTACAAGTATATATGTTTATACACTTATCTCAGTGATATACTTTTGAGATCTGAAAGCACAGTTGGCAGCGCCTTTACTACATCAGAAAGAACACATATTTATATATGCATATATATGGTATATGTATATATATACAATGTATCAGTAATTTCATATTCTTTTGAGGTTTGAGGGCACAAGTAGCAGCACCTATACTGTGAGAACAGTTCCAGGTACTGAAGTGCCTCTTTTCAGACAAAAAATTAGTCTTCAGTTTAGTGTGATGGGGTAGCTGCTTTCTAACTATATCATTATATACTATTCTATATATATAGCATGGTCTTTTTTGTAGTACTCTATTCAGGTAGAGGTGGAAAATAAAATTTCACTTTTTCCTCATAAAAAACTTGAAATTGGATTTCAAGATTCATTTGTCTGTGGATAACTGGCTTACTGTTTAAAGGGATAATGAATGATGCTTGGCTTTTTCCAAGAATGTTGCAAAAGTGAAAGTTTTTATCTTTAAATTATCTGAAATTCCTGAAGCAAATAATAGGTAATCAGTAGCTGAAGTTTTCCCTAAACTTGAGTCGTCTATCTTTTGAAACTGAGAAATAAATGTCATCAATTTCTCTAAGGTAAGGACTTCTTAATTCACCTCACTGGGAAGAGAAAAAAAAAAAAGAAAGTAGAGGAGGCTTTTTCCTTGTTCTTGTTCTAATTTTTCCCAGAGTTTTGCCTTTTTTACCCTAAATAAGGGACTTAATTAATAAATTGAATAGCTAATCTTCAGCAAATATATATAGTCCCAGAAATATCTAACTGAAATATATGATTTTCCAAACTCTTCAGTAGAGTGCCTGATTGATGCCTTTTTAATGTATTTTGTACTTATATGTCATTTCACACTCTCTTTCCAGATTGAACACTGTCTTTGTGATTAAGAAAAACAAAACATACAATATAGGGACTATATTTAACTGTGTACAATATTCTATACTATATAAGTCCACTTCCTCTGCCATTTAGTGGGAGTTAGAAGAAGGAAATATCATCCTGACAACTTTGAAAATTTTATTGAATTTAGCAAAACCAGCAAGTTAGAATACTATGGTCCAGGATAATCATAAGTAGAAGTTCTTGTTTGATATCTTCCAGTAACTTCTACCCCAGGTCTTGAAGCCTAGCGATAGTTTCAGTAACAGCTCAATTTATGAATATTGTGAAAGGTATAATTACTACTACAGAGTAAATCTCCACTTCTACAAAGTGGTTAGAGAATATAGTATATTCTGGTTAGACTCAGATATTTTTTACCTAAAGATATCCCATAGTGATCATTTAGACCATTCCTCTCATTTTACAGTTGGAGAAACTGAAGGCTATCAAATATTCCCAATATCCACATAGTGGTAGAGCCAGGATTAGAACCCAAGTTTCTTAACCCTAGTATTTCTCTAGTATTTTTACAATATTGTGTTGCCTGGTTAATGTAATGTAATATAATTACAATAAAAATAAGTACCTATTTTTTTATATTTTTGATCAATCTTTGATTCAGAAGACACTCTAGGATTTTAAAGTACTCTACAGATTGGGAAATTAAGAAACAGCTTTTTTTAGACCCAATGTAAATTTTTATTTTCTTAAAAATAAATCTTTGTATATTTGGCATTATTATTTTTTATTAAACAGAAAGTGTAGCAAATGAATGCTTAGTTGAGTTTTCAAAATATTCAGAGTCTGCCTAGATTGAGTTTTATAATACTTAATTTTTTAAAATAATTTTCATTTTATCCCAGTGATCTTCTAATCACTAGGCAAGATTAATCTCTTTAATACAACTTAAGTATTAAGTAATCACCTACTACTTATTTAATAAATATAAACTACTTGTAATATGGAAGATAATGTACTGGCTGCTGTTCAGCATATAAAGAAATATAAATATTATCACTGCCATCCCTGACCTTAAAATCTCTTGGTTAGAAGACATATGCATGAAAACTATGTTATAAAATGGCAGGGCATGAATATATATAGGTTATAAGTCCAATGACTGGGCAAGAACAAGGGTAGAAATTTTCCCAAGGTGTGATGAACTAATGCATGAATAGTGAAAAAGAGAAAAGCAATCCCTGTGTGTCTCTTATGATATCCTTTTGTAACTGAAATGTGGCTAAACAAGAGTATGATTATATGGATTCAACAAAGAATGTTGAGTAATCAGTTAAATTAATTAAAACTAACTCTAGAGAGTGAGTGCTAAACAGCTCTGTTCTTAACCCTATCCTGCTGAATTATCAATTCCTTCTGAGAAGTCATAAGAAACATTTATCATAACTCTATACCTGGTGTCAGGCGTGCATTTCAGAATAGCTGAGAGTAACAGCCTGCACAGTAAGAGCCAGTGCAAGCAGCCAGACTTTAAAAACCAGCATTCCACTTTCCATTTATAATTTAGGTGCTTATCTATGAATACAGAATCATAGATTCAGAGCTAGAAGGAATCTCAAAAGTCCAACTTCATTTTACACAGGAAATTGAGGCCCAGAGAAGTCAAGTTGCTTGCTCAAGGCCACCCAGAGAGTAAGTGGCAGAGCTGGAATTTTAATCTGGATCCTCAGACCTAGATACATCTATTTGCTTTTTTCCAGGATACCATGCTTCCTCTGATTAATTATATAAACTGCATTTGATCTCTCAGCATAGTAATTCCCTAATCTCACGCACCTAATCTCTCTGCCTTTGATTCAAGCTTTCCCTCCTCAATCTAGTTTCACATTATCCTTGGGAAAATATGTCCTCTGGGACCTATATTCTATTTTTTTAAACCCTTACCTTCTTTCTTAGAATCAATACTGTATATGGATTCCAAAGAAGAAGAGCAGTTAAGGGTTAGGCAATGGGAGTGAAGTAACTTGCCAAGGATCACACAGCTAAGGAAGTGTCTAAGGTCATATTTGAACCCAGCACCTCTTTTCTCTAGACCTGGCTCTCAATCCACTGAGCCACCTAGCTATCCCTCTATTTTGTTTTCAACAAGCTTATTTTATATTCTCAGATTTTTCCTACTTCTTAACTTTTAACGAAATAGAGATTTCCCCTAAGGACACCTAAAACTGAGAGAACTGGATAATATGTAATGTGTCTTCCAACTCATAATTCCGTTGACCCCTATGAAATCACATCTCTCCCAGTCATCTCCATTGATAACTACTCCTTTCACTCAAATTGCTACTGAAGGACAGAAGTAGGAGTACTTGCTTTCTTCTTCATTCATTTTCAGGTTATCCCTCTACCACCATCTTCTAATAACCTTTCCTTATTCAAAATCCATTTTCTCCATTCTCATTGACCATCATCTACTCATTTTCAAAGTCATTCTCTAAATCTCAAGCGGTTTGTTTGGGTTTTTTTAGCTTCCTAGTTTGTGGTCTTGATAATCACTCTATGTCCTATTATCCTCACTGGAAAATTTAAAATCCATATTGAGTCACCTTTAAAGCCTTGCCTTAAAATGGTTCAATATTAGTGATATCCTCTGCTCACTTCAGCCATATATCACCATGCTCACATCTTAGACTTTCCCATTTATTTCATGGAAATTTGCCACATTTATGATCTTAAATTTCAAAACTTCAAACACTCATCACAACTTCCTATCCTCCCATCTCTCTACACTTCACACTAAATTTGGTCTTTCCCATCAATATGAACCTTGGTTAGTTGATCCCTTCTAACTTTTCCACTATAGTTTTATTTTTCTTCATATTTAGCTTTAATCCCCTCATCTGCATCTTTACTAATTTCCCAACCATTATTTTATAATATCTCTTCTTTAAACTTGTTACTTTTCCTAATCTGCTAATCCTCAGACATAGATAACCCCAGCATCAAATGTTCCTATTTTAGGGATGCTGAGTATCACTATATGCAACAATCTACCCTATTCTTATCAATTATCTCATATAGCATTTGAGTTGGAAGGACTTCAGAAGTCATATAATACAACTCAAAGATCATCTAATAAGGGTTAATTATGAAAGAGTCACTACTATAATATAACTAACAAATGGTCATCCAGCCTTTACTTACCTCCTGAGGTAGCTCATTCTATTTCTAGATAGCTCTTACTCTTAGGATCAAACCCAAATTTTCCTCCTTTCAACTGCTACCTTTGCTTCTCTGTTTTCTGAGGCCAAGTAGCACAAGATTAATCTTTCTTCTACATAAACATATTGCAAACACTTGGAGGCATTTTTCATGTTCTCAAGGTTTCTCCAAGCTAAATGTTTCTACTTGCTTCAACTAGTTATCAATAATATGATCATCAAGTATTTAAGTCCCTGTTATATTCTAGGCAGTATACTCACTTCTGGGGATTGAATTACAAACAATGAAACAGTCTGTAAATGGAAAATGAGCATATATTCTCAAAGACTTTCACCATTCTAGTTTTAATACTCTAGCTTCTTAGTATTCTTTCTAAGGTGTAGCACAAAAAACAAACCTGGTACTCCACATAAAGTCTGACCAGAGCAGAGTACACTAGGAATCAAAAAGTATCATTGATTCAATGTCATCATGGCAGAAGGTATCTAGTGTGGTGCCTCAGGGAATGATGCTTAGCCCTGTCTTGTTTAAGATTTTCATCAATGACTTTGATAGACATAGAGGAAATTTTCAAATGATACAAAAATGAGAGAGATAGCTAATACAGTGTATGACAGGATCCAAACGGATCTTGACAGACTAGGACATTGAGCTGAATCTAAAAAAAAATAAGTTTAATTGGGATAAATTTGAATGTGACCCAAAATTGCCATGAACATACAGCCCCAGATTCTATCAACTTGTTGGAACAAAACCTGCTAGGAAAAATTCTGGGATTTATGTGGAGAATCCTGGAAGAAAGATAACAGAGAGGGAAGGAAGCCAAGCATGAATGGTTAGAGTTTTTGCCTTCCAGCTTGGTATCCTTTGTACTTATTCCAGAATTTAGCTCTTATTTGATACTTATCTGTGTTAATCTGGACTTCCCTATAAAGATTATAAAGGGAAGGTTTGCAATTGATGCTGGGCTAATAGAGGCTATGACTTCTAGGTATGGTCTTGATCAGACCAGGTTCAGTAAGATGCCTTCATATACCCCCAAGAGACAATATTGCGATATCCTAAACCTGTTTAGATCCACAGACTGCTCCCTTCTCCTTTCAAATTATTTCCCTTGAAAACCATTATGAAGTTGCTGACTAGGTACAGCAACTTCACTCGTTGGTCTAAGAGAAGGAAAGAATAAACACCGTGTACAGAAATGTGTTCATAGCTGCATGCATGGATAGGTGAGAAAAATAGCCAAAGACCTTCCTCTAACTAACCCTTGAGACCAGCTCAGAGTAGTCCTGCCTCACTTGCAACCTTTAGGAAAGAAAAACCAAGAAACGGATGAGTTGAAACTTTTAGTTGCACATTCACTTTAGCTCAGCAACCCCTTAGTCTTTTTTTATTCCAGTTCCAGAGGCAATCACGATACTGGTCAACATGACATAGTACAAATTCCTGAGTTGCCAAGACTGGAAACTAGGTCCCCAATGTTTCCATATGGTCACTTGGACTTAAAATAATTGGAGGAATATATGTGCAAGCTCAAATGACTGCCCCCCCCCATTAGCCAGTTCACCTTATTACATAAAATCTTGCATTTGGCTACAAAAAAATTGCCTTTACAAATATGTAATCTGTGGCTGGCATGGTAGTATAGCAGAAAAAGAGCTAGAGTTTTTTATGGACTGAAAGTTCAATGTTATTTAACATTGTGATTTGGCAGCTAAAAAACTAATGCAGCCTTGATCTTCATTAAAAGGGGCTTAGTTTTTAAGAATCACTCAGCCCTTATCAGACATCTTCTGAATATGTTCAATTTAAGAAAGTCATTGAAAAAATGCTGGAAAGTATCCAGAGAAAGGCAAACCAGGATAGTGAATAGCCTTGAATCCGTGATATATGAGGATCAATTGAAGAAATATTTAGCCTGAAGAATAGAAAATTTCATGAGAACATGGCAGCTGTCTTCAGGTATTTGAAGGTCTCTCATTTGAGGTAGGAATTATACTTAAGTCTGACCTTAGCAGAACTAGAGGACTGGGTGGAAATGGCAAAAGCAAAACAAAACAAAACAAAAAATTTGGACTTGATTTTGGGAAAAATTTTCTAACAATTAGAATTGTCCAAAAATAGAATGACCTGCCTCTAGGGAAGGTGGTAGGTTCCACCTGCTTGAAAATCATTAAGTGGAGACCAGATACTCTTTAGGTATATTTTAGTGGATATTCCTTTGGTATATGGGCCAGACTAGATTAGCTTTGTAGCTTTCCTTACCACATTGGTTAACTCATATTAAGCTTTAAGTCTACTGAAACAACCAAGTATTTTTCAGGTGGCCTTGATGTCTAACAAACCTGCCCTAATTATTAGGCTTTAATTTTAGCCCTGCCATGTTTCACCTTGTTTTATTCATGATGTGAGATTCAAGATCTTTTTGTGTTCTGATAGTCACTTACTAAGTTATCTCTCCTAGTTTTGTGTCTTCCACAAATTTATTAAGGATTCCATATAAGGCTTCTGTCCAAGTCTGTTAAGAATATCAAATAGCATAGATCAAGCAGAGATTCCCTAGGTTACTTCATCAGAAACTTGCCTTTCAAATTATTTCATTCTCTTCAGTGACAGTTTCAAGCCTTTTTGAAGGGGCAAATATTTTGAGAGAGCAAGGGAGCAAGTCACAGCTTCTTGGAGTTTTGGTTTCTTTTGTGAAATGGAAATGATATTTGTATGACCCACTTCAAAGATGTTGTATAAAAAGTTCTTTGTAAAATCTGAATTAACATATAAATATTATTTTCTTTTCTAACTACCCAACTCTATACTCTGGCCCCACACTTAGAGCTGACAGTTTACTGTCTACTTTCCTAAGATCATCTGATTGAAAATCCCTCAAGTCCCCTTCCCTGGTCCTCAAAATTTCTCATTATATTTATTCTCTAGTCCTTCCTGCTCAACAGAAGAAGTATTCTTACACCTTTATTTCACTAAATATCCATTTTCCCCCCTTTCATGATTACCCTCAGCTGTGCTGAATAGGTTATTCTGGGTTGCAAATCCAGCTTTGCTCTTCAGAATATCGTGTTCCATATCTTTCAGTCTTTTAATATAGAAACTTCTAAGCTCTATATTATCTTGATTATAGCTCCACAATATTTAAATTGTGTTTTTTTTCTAGTTACTTGCAATGTTTTCTCCTTTACCTGGGAGCTTTAAAACTTAACTATAACATTCCTATGAGTTTTCATTATAGGATATCTTTTTTTAAACCCTTACCTTCCATCTTCAAATTAAAACTGTGTATTGGTTCCAAGGCAGAAGAGTGGTAAGGGCTGGGCAATGGAGGTTAAGTAACTTGCACAAGGTCACACAGCTAGGAAATATCTGAGGCCAGATTTGAACCTAGGACCTCCTATCTCTAAGCATGGCTCTCGATCCACTGAGCCCCCCAGCAGCCCTTTTTAAAGTAGTGATGGGTAAATTTTTTTATTTCTATTTTACCCTAAAACTTTTTCTAAAATTCAAGATAATTTTTCTTAATGATTTCTTGAAGTATAATATCCAGACCCTTCTTTTAATCATAATTCTTAGTCAGACCAACAATTTCAAAATTCTTTTTCTTCAATCCTTTTTCCAGGTCAGTTGTTTTTCTAGTGAAATATTTCATATTCTCTTCTATTTTTCATTCTTTTTATTTTGCTTTATTATTTTTTGATATCTTATGAAGTGATTAGCTTCCCCTTGCCCAATTCTAGTTTTTAAGAAGTTATTTTCTTCAGAAAGTACTAAATACTACTACTTTCTCTAGTGCTGAACATGGGAATGCCATGGTCACTAAAACCTCACTGTATATTGCTAACTTGGTAATATTTGATTGTGACTCCTTTACATAAGTGTAGATTTAATTTGCTGAAAATCAGTGCATTTTAATGATTAGAAATTATGTGAATAAAAATGCTGAATACTTGGGCTTCTTTTTAATTCAAGGTATGTATCAATATTTAAGACAGCTGTGAAAAATGACTTACAGAAAGGTAAAACTGCGTGCAAAACCATGGGGCCAGCGAAAATTGAGTTACCTTCCCCAAAAGAGTTTCTCCAGAAACATTCAAAGGTACCAAAACTGCCACCCAGTAAGTGACACCATTCTTCTTTTATTAAAAATGTAAAAGAGATAAATGTTTAAAATAGTGTTCATGACTTATAATATGAGTAAAGTGTTCAATTTAAATATTACATTTTAATTTTATTTAATTCACTTATTTATTTAACTGATGTTTATTAATTATTTTATTTGTGAACTATAAATTATTCTGAAATCATTTATGAATAATGAATATTAAATAACTTAATAACTAAAATTTAAGTATTAAACATAAAACTGGACATTTACTTTGATATGTAATGTTTGAAGATTGTGGACAAGGAAGAAAGTATAAGTAATTAGCAAAAGAAACCAAAATAAGCATTTTTTTCTTTTTTTCCCAGAATTGTCCATTTAATAGGCATTAATGAATACTCAATTGCTTTAAACTGTTTTACACCTGAAGAAACTTATGGGCATAGAGGTTAAGTCATTTCCCTAAAATCACACATAGATAAGTTTCAAACCCAGCATTCTCTTTAATACACAGTGCCATGTACATTACTAAAAATTTAGGGCGTTAAGTTTCTAGAGGGCTAAGCTTATCAGGGTCAACTGCTACAATGCCAAGTACATTCAGAGCAAGGGTAATGGGAAAGGAAGTTTTCAAGAAATGGGGGGCAGCTGGGTAGCTCAGTGGAGTGAGAGTCAGGCCTAGAGACAGGAGGTCCTAGGTTCAAACCCGGCCTCAGCCACTTCCCAGCTGTGTGACCCTGGGCAAGTCACTTGACCCCCATTGCCCACCCTTACCACTCTTCCACCTATGAGACAATACACCGAAGTACAAGGGTTTAAAAAAAAAAAAAAAGAAATGACCAGAGTTAGGGTGTGAAGGGATCGCTAAGAATGGGCTTATGAAGGTTAGTAAGGTATACTGAATTACATTATGAAATCTATTTTGAGACATGCGAAGATGGGATTAATAGTCTTTAAAATACCTAACAATAGAAAATGTATATGTCCATATGAGGACACTCCTAAAGATAACTGTTATATTTTTAAAATTAATAAAGTGGTTTGGGCTTATTAAGGATTTAAAAACTGTTAAAATAGCAAATATTAGATTGAAAAAAAAATAATTCATCCATAATCCTGAAAAGAAATTATTTTCTTAAGGCATTTTAAAAGGGAATATGAAAGGCGGGGTTGGTATATTTTGATTAGAAATAATAGCAAACAATAACTATTTATAGCACTTTGAAGTTTGCCAGTCATTGTACATGTATTATCGTGATATGTCCAAGGTCACAAAGCTTATAAGCATTCTAGGCAACCTTCACATTTGGCATCTTTGTGAGTACAGAGCTCTCTCTAGAATACCAATTAGCTACCAGTAAAACAGTTATTAAATAAATGACAATAATTTTATTGCTTATCTTCATACATCATATACTTTTGTATTTTATACTCAATACATGGACCTATTATGGTACATTTAATTTTATTCTATATCATAAAAGTCTTTCATTTCTAGTTTGTTCTTAAAATACTTGAAAATTTTTGTATTAATTGTTTGCCATCTAAAGTATTCACAAGCAATTTTATGTGTAGGTGACATAAAGCCCGATAAGCCTCAACGAAAAAAACCTCCTGTGCCATCAAGGAATGATCATCCAATTATGGGAATTCAGAGTGGAAAAAACTTCATAAACACAAATGCAGCTGATGTCATCATGGGGGTAGCCAAGAAGCCTAAAGCTCTTTATGTTGACAAAAGGACTGGAGATAGACATGGCCTGGAATATTCAGGACTTATTCCAAAGTACATCAATAAAAAGGTAGTCTTATGATAAATGGTGTTAAAGGCTTAAGATTCATGGACATTTTAAATAAGCATTGATAATTATTTCACGTATTAACATTTGTAATACTTTGAGTGGTGTAGTGGAGAAAGAATTGCACATAAAGTCAGGGGAATTGGGGTTCAACTCCTGCCTCTGACTCATAATGGCCACATTACTTAATTTCTCAATCCCCCAAGTAGTAGCCCTAAACAGTTGCTAATGATCTGCATTTTTATTTACTAAGAGCTCTTTATAACAATGAAATCACAGTTTAAAAAAATTTTTCATCAAAGCCTAGTCTGTCTAAACCATCAACCATCTGTTATAGTTGTATTTAGCCCCAATATATGACAGAATCTATCTTTGGTATCCGTATTTGAATTCCCATACCTAGCTGAGTAAATGAAAGCCATAATTGTTTGGTGTCTTTACAATTATGTGAATTGCTTAAGTAGTTCTAATTAGCTTCTTCTTAGAATTCAGACTATGACTACTATATTATAAATTTTAAATGACTAGCCTGTGAGAACAAAGTTTTAAACTAACTTATTAAGCATTTTGCAAGCATGTAGGAGCAAAATGATGGAAATATAGAGGATTCAGTTCTAGAATCACTTGAACCTTCAGTGTGATAGTTATGCACTAGGGCAGTGTTGGCAAACCTTTAGAGATCATGTTCCCAAACTGCACCTTCAAGCCACCTGTGAGCTCCCCCACCCATTATCCCAGAAAGCGGAGAGAGGAAGTGCTCCCATTGGTCTGCTAGACAGAGAGACAGGGCATGCAAAAAGAAAGTCCTCAGACACAGAGGAGAGGGGGAACAGAGAGGTCCCCTCCTGCACACTAGGACATGCATGCCATGTCTTCATCAACATGGCACTAGAAAATAAAGAATTATTATTTAATAGGACAATTTATTTATTTTTATAGAGAAGGAGAACAAGATTCAAAGAATACTAAACAAAACTTTCCTTGTCTCTAACACTGAAAAATAGTGTGTCTTTATCCTTTAATATAGAAAGATAATTTTCATGACTGAGTTTTGTGGGAAAAGAATAAAAATGCTTAGGTGGCAGGTTTAAATGTATATGGCCTATTTTTCTCAGAAAAAATTAAAACATCTATGCATCTATGATTGGTCTCATTTGTCTATACTTTTTGAATGCCTAAGAAATTTTTTCAAGTTTATATTATTAAATTTAAGCACAGACCACAGAAGTCCATTTTAGTGCACTGTAACAATAATGTGCACAACTGGAGTAGTGATGCAGGTAAATGGGCAAGGCATTAACAGGAAGATGAGAAACTTTTATCAGAAGTTATTTCTGTTCTCTTCTCCCTGACTAAGAAAAATACAGTATGCATATTGAAGATTTTACTATTAAAGTACACATATGAACTCATAAGACATGAAAGTCATTATAGACCTCTTTGCAAAGTCAGAATTCCCATGAATTGTTGTCCTAAAGATTAAAGCTATAATTCTATATGTAATTCTAAGTAGCAATTCTATGTTTACCTGTAATGTTTGCTTAAGAAGCAAAGTACATGTCTAAATACATCCAGAATATATTCAATGTATATTCAAAGTTACCACTTAAATTGATGTCTTGGCAAGATGGAGCCCAATAATATACACTGTCAAAGTAGAAAACTAAGCCAAGGACAATGTGTTTTTGAAAGACTGGAAAATAGAATGTAGCACCAAGATATGATCTTGCCAAAGATATTATACATAGCAATTTAAGGTGGGAAAATTGTCTTTTGTATTAAATGTGAATTAACAAGGTCAACCTTAATAATTACCAAAAAGTTTTTCACTCAGTTCAGAAAAATATTGCCCTAAAGGTTTTTCTTCCAACCAGTTATTTCTCTTAAACTCATAAAAGATTCTTTAAGAAATGTGGCTATTTATTTATATATTAAAGATGTTATTATTATATTTATATAAATATTGCATAATTATCTATAAATGTACTTATTTAAAATAAAGTAATAAGCTTTGTTAATGTCAAGTGAGGTGTAAAAGAAATATGGTTACTAAAAGTGTTTGACTTTTTAATTGAGGATATAATGTAAACAAATTGAAATAGAAGAGGATAAATAAGTAGGATAGATAATGTAGTGAAAGTCTGTTTGTGTATACATTTTGTCCATGTGTGTATGTGTATAGAGAGAGAGAGAGAGAAAGAAAGAAAGAAAGAAAGAAAGAAAGAAAGAAAGAAAGAAAGAAAGAAAGAAAGAAAGAAAGAAAGAAAGAAAGAAAAAGAAAGAAGGAAGGAAGGAAGGAAGGAAGGAAGGAAGGAAGGAAGGAAGACAGCAAAGTGACACAACAGCTACATCACTGAGCCTGGACTCAAGAAGACCTGAGTCCAGTTCAAATATGAACTCAAACATTTCCTAAAAATGATGCTGGGCAAGTCACTTAACTTTTGTCTGCCTCCATTTTCTCTATTGTTGAATAAGATAATAATAGCATCTACCTCCCAGAGTTGTTATGAGGATCAAGTGGGATAATATTTGTAAAGAGCTTAGCAAATAACATAGTAGGTACTTAATAAATGTTCATTCATATGTATCTGGCTGACTAACTGATATCAGCTGATAATCATGGAAGACTCATGACCCATAGCAGTAGAGAGATACCCCCCACAATCCTCTGTGAGGCAAGGCTCTCAACTGAGAGTGGGGTAGGGAGAGGCATGGGAGGTTGGAGGAGGGATGAAAAGGTCTGCAAGAATCGCTATGAGGACTGGGAAAGTGAATGGATACAGGATATATAGAGTAGAATTACCTAACAGCAGAGAGGACCCAGTGAAGTGATGAAATTTGTCACAGATCAGCTCAGAACAGTTGCATGATTTTCTCCATCTGTGTTCTGCAGCACATGTGTAGGAGTAAAGACTGGGAATGATGGGAGAGATCCAAGACTGACTCTTGGCTGGGAAAAACTGGCAATATGATAAGGGACCTAAGAATTTAAGAGAGGAGGACAAGGTACCTTAAACTCACCAAGCATAAGGGCAGGAGTTGGGAAGAGGAGAAAAATTGTAAGCCAGGCATCAAACTGCTTGAGGAAGGAAGGGAAGTGACCTGGAGGTCTACAGACAACAGCTCCCAGGATTTCGATTTGGGTGGCAGATAAGAATAGCACACACCTTGGAGGAAGAGAGATTACTGAGTGATGTTGGAAAGGAAGAACCTGCTAGTGGCAAGGAGGACTATTCCAACTCCCAGGCCTTGACCTGTAAGCAGAGAAGAATGAGTGAATGTGCGGCCAGTACTGGAAAGGGTACCCAGGGAGGCTGTGCCAGCAGGGGAAAGCTAGATTTCAGTAGGGGCTCGTAAATGGAAGGAATGGAAGAGGAAAAGGCTTAAGACAATGGAAAGTTTTTTGCCTATGTAACAGGTCTGGGTGGAATTTTGTTGAAGGTTTGATGATGAGGGGGATGTGAATGAGGAATCTACATGTATAGCCCCTTTAAACTTTTCTAATTGCTTGGGCTTCTAGTATTTCAGTTTAATCTTCAATAATTACCTCCTCTCCAGGCTGAGGTATCAATACATTCGCCTGCATGGCAGTATTTTGGCTGACTGTATTCTATCCCATATCCCTGTTCTTAACAAGTGTGAGTTACAAGGCTACCCTAGGATGTTGATAAATCTTTTTACCTTTCCAAAAACAGAACTAGGGTTCCATGTTTAGCTGTTTTTTGAAACCGTTTTAACTTCCTTTGGTTCTTTGTCTTGGGAGCTTAGATTTTGGGCTACCTTTTAAGTTCCTGTGTTTTTGTTTGTTGAAATCAGGCAAAAGAAACCTCTGGGATACAAGTTATTTCAAAAACAAACAAACAAAACTCAGTCTGTAAGTTAAACTAAGTATCCATGCATAATGTGAAGGTAGGCCGATCAGGTAACAATATTATAGAAGAACTGATAAGAGAGAAAGATCAGGTGAGTTATTTCTACTCTAACAGACCAGAATCCACTGGTCCTAATGGGGAGAAAAATAATTTAGTCATGTGCTATGGTTTTGAACAATGGCTAGAATCAAATGGGAACAATTAAGCCTTTTATTTTAACCATTACCTTCTATTTTAGAATCAATCAATATTGGTTCTAAGGCAGAAGAGCAGTAGGGCTAGGCAATGGGGGTTCATTGACTTGCCCAGGGTCACACAGCTGGGAAGTGTCTGAAGTCACATTTGAACCCAGGATCTCCTGTCTCTAGACCTAACTCTCAATCCACTGAGCCACCCAGCTGCCGCTGAACAATTAAGTCTTTAAGATATACAGCAAATGAGTTCAACAATGTTTTTATTTTCTTCTCAGTCATTTGTAGAGTCATAGGACTTAGAAACAGATGGGCCTTGGGAATTCACTTAATCTAATTCCTTCATTTTACAGAGGACAAAACGCAGGATTTTAATAGCATATCAGCAAAGGGAAAACAGATTAAACTACACAGGTAGTGACCGTGCTTAAATATCTTTCTCAAAATTCTTTCAGGATTATGGCATTACTCCCCAATATATATGTAAGCGAAACGAGGAAGTTAAAAAAGTGCAAGAAGAATATGACAACTACGTCCAGGAGAACCTTAAGAGGGCAGCCATGAAGCGTCTCTCAGATGAAGAGAGGGACTCAGTTCTTCAAGTAAGTACTGGGTAGCATAGATTCACCCAAGACTCCTCAAAGCATCCCTGAAATATTCTTGCCCTTCCCACTTCATTTTTGGAAGCAGGAAACTATGCACTGGAAACACTGACAACTCCAGAAAAACTGCTACTTTTTGGAGAGGAAAAGGATAGTCATATATTTGTTTAATGAGTATAGCTCTAAGCTTCAATATATTCTCTTTCTAGGTGTGTCTTAAAGAATTATAGAAAACATATCTTGCCCTATGACTTTATGTTTTTATTTTCACTCTTATACTTTTATTTTTTTTCTAAAGCCTACCATCCCTGGCTTAGATATTTCTCACTAGATGGAGCTCTCTAATAGAGCTACAGTATCATGATAGCGGCACCTAAACAAAACTAATATGAAACAAGTTTCACACTATTCAAACATCCTAATCCCTTAGCTTCACCTTTTCCCCTCTTACCATGGAATCTCATTGGTTTAAAGACTTGACTATAGTAGAAAAATTTTTTAATTTACTTTTTGGCATTATTTTCTCCTTTAATAATTTTTTCCAAATACATTTAAAAGCTATTTTTAACATTTGTTTTTTCTTAATTTTGAATTCCAGATCCTCTCTTTCTCTCCATACCTGAAATGGCAAGCAATTTGATATAGGTTATACATGTACAATCATGCAAAACATATCTCCATATATAATAGAACTTTTTAAAAAGACATATAACTCTTTTAAATTAGATTTGCACCTAGAATTATACCATCTTTAGAGAGGTAAAGGGTATATTTTATGTGTGTGTGTGTTTTCTTTTTATAAATTTGTGGGTACACTATTTCTTCTTAATTTGTCTTACAAGTACATTAATCTATGCTGCTGAATATGGCTATCATGATCACAAATCAACAACAACTTTTTATTTGGACGTTTATGATCAGCAGAACCAGGTCCTGTTTACTGAGGATACAGTCCCTTCTCAGGAGGGACTATCAGACGGTAACAAGCCATATAAATAACAAACTGAATAATATCACATAGTAATACAACCTCATCACAAACCAGTGCCATAGTCAACAAGTGGTAAGGAAGCACAATAATTCAGTGGAAGGTGTAAGCATGGAAGACGAAGAGAGTCAGAGAAAGGCTTCAGGAAACATAGGAGACATCAGGTGATCCTTGTAACAACGTAAGAGCTTAGGTAAGAAGAGAGGAAGAAGGTATTCTAGACAGGTAGAACGGGATAAGGAAAAAGCACAGGCCAGAATATACCTAGAATATTGGTGGAACAGTAAATAGACCAATCTGGATAGAGAGGGATATCCGGGGAGGCTCTGGGATGTAGTGGGAAGAACTCTGGATAGGACACTGAATTTGGAGTCAATGGACTTGGATACAAGGCCCAGCTGAGTTTTACAAGATGTAAGGCCTTGGGCAAGTTACTTCAGCCGACAAGCCAAGATTCTTCATTGGTAAAATGGGGTTAATAATAATATACTACTTACTTTACAGGGCCGTTGTGAGCATCAAGTGAGATCATGCTTGTAAAGCATTTTGAGATCTTAAAACGCAGCCTTAACAGCCACTATGGCTATGTTGGACACCGGTAGGAGATGAGGTTGACGGGGGCAACATTGAGGAGGAGCTTGAATCCCAGGCCGGAGTTGGTACTTGACCTAGGCCATGGGAGCCACTGAAGGTTTTCTGGCAGGGTGAGGCAGCACACATTAAGCATTGTTTTAAGCACATGAATTGTTTAACAATGGGAACAAAATGGAAGGAGGAGGGGGTTTTAAAGTCCAAACAGTCCTGGCTGTCCAGGATCTCACGTTCTAATGGAGAAGACAACCCATTTGGAAAGTTTCAGCTGGAGTCAGAAGTCCGATGGTCTGTAAGGTGCAGCAGCAAAGCAGATTCTAATGCTTCTTCTTTCATGTCATTTCCACTGGTAAAAATAGCAGTTTCTGATGTTGAACCATGGGACAGTGCCAAGGATTTGGTAAGAACTCTCCTTTCTGGGTCTTTAATAGCAGCTAGTTGCCAGGGTCCATCCCAAGATGATGGAGAAGGGCACTGGGCTGGAAGCAGTGATTCTCCAAGGCTCCTAGACAGAGGAGAAACAGTAGTCAGGATGATGATGGTGGTTTGTCTCCTGCCTCTCTTCAGGTTGCCTCAATTCTCCATGGAGGCTGGCTTGCCTGCTGTGTGTGTGTGTGTGTGTGTGTGTGTGTGTGTGTGTGTGTGTGTGTGTGTGTATGTGTGTGCGCACGTGCGTGTGTGTCAAGTGCCACAGAGATAAAAAAGGATCAGGATTGAGGGAAGAACATTAGGGATGGCAATGAAAAAGGCATAAGTAACTTTGGAGTGAGCAGTTTCATTTCAATGATGAGGTAGAACCATGTTACAGAGGGTATAGAAGAGATTAAGAAAAGAGGAGCACTAAGTGTACGTGACTTTTTCAAAGGGTTTCACTGAAAAAGTGGGGAGAGAGATAAAAGGGATAGCCAGAAGAAATGATAAGAGAAAGTAAAGTTTGGAGATGGTGTGTGTTTTTTTTAAATTTCAAGGATGGAGACTTGAGCATGTTTAGGAAGGAACAGGAAAATTCTAATAGGAAAAGCTATTAATGGGGGCAAATTATTGGAAAACTTGGGAACAGCATGAGATCAAGCACACATGCAATAGGGTTTGCCTTGATAAGTCATCTGAGACAAGACTGAAGGAGAATATAATCAAGGAAGATGTCAGAATGAAGTGAGGCAAGGAGGCATAGTGAAAGGAAACCCTTGACTGAGAGTTTTGGAACGTGAAATGGAGGATGAAGTGAGGGGCAAGGTCCTCAGCTAAAAGAGTAGAGGAAGGGTCCTCATTTGGAGGAGAGATGAGAATTATTGGAACAGCCAGTGTGGAGAATAAAATACTGAATCAGGAAGGAAGAGAATTTTTTCCTTGTTGCAATGAGGGCCCAATTGAGATTGGATAATGTAAATTTGTAAAGGGCCCAGTTTCATTATTTGCTCTAGGAGCAAAAGAGGGTAGATTAAACTGTAATTATGCTCCAAAAATATAATTTCTTTTGATTGTGTTTTCCATATTCCTAAATTTAGTCTTTACAATGTCTAAAGCCCATCTACACTAAATGGTAACAGAGGGAGGCTGAAAATGTTATTGTAGTTTCCTAAAATGTAAATCTAAGAAATAACTTGGAAATTAGGAGATATAGTCTGCATTTTTCAGGTTAGGCAATATTTCAGAGAAAAGATAACTTCCTTGGAGTGGAAAGAAGCCACATACAAACATACACACAGTGTTCTACAGTATGCCATTGAGTCTGCCTAGCAAGTGAATTATATAGGTTCACAGCTGCTAGTAGCCTTAATATGATCTTTGGCAAAGGAATTTTATTATATCTGCCTTAAAATGGTCATAATAATGACCAGGCATAATAAAATGGTCAAAATAATATTCCAATTAGGAGTATGCTGATGCCTAGAGAATAAATAGTAGAGTCACCACAGCAACACAGGGACTAGCCTTGTAGGCAACTAACAAAACACTGAATTATTCTCCCTTTTGGGAGCATATCATCCTCAAACACATTGTTCCATGCCTCTTCCTGATGGAGATCTGCCCATACACAGGATCTGTGTCTACAACAACCTAGTTCTCTCACTTTGAAATGTTTTGAAAAACAAAACCAAACAAAAAATAAGTAATGCCCTCATAACATTATAGTGAAAATATTCAGATACTCAAAAGGGATCTGTGATCTCCCCTCTCTAGGAGATCCCTCTAACAATTCAGATTAACTCCTATCTATCTTTTGCAGTTCTCATCCCGATCCTCTCAAGTGTTTGCCCAGGAGATCCGTCCAATCTGCTGGAGCAACTCCTCACCTTCTCCTGACCTTACTCCTATTCTTCACAACGGTGCCAGGAGAGCACTCTGGCCATCTACCTGCCCTCCCCCACTTTTGCCAGCCTATAAGAGTTCTTCATAGTTTCTTATTGGTTAAATATTGCAACCTTCTAGCATACATTTGCCTTCCATTGCCCATTTGTGGAAAGCTCATTTTTACTTCTCCAGAGGCAGAGATGTTCCAGATCTTGCTTTAATACATCTATCCTATATATGATAGAAGTTTAGGGTCAGTAAACTTAAAGTCATTCTCCCAGAAGCAATTCTGCATGCTCTCCTCCTTTTCCACTCTGAACTCAATTCCTTGTTCAAAATATTGTCTGTCCTAGATATACACAGTTTTGGACAAAAGTATTTAACAGACACCTTTGAAAATCTAGTGAAACTTATATACTCTTCATAAAAAGGTTTTTAGATGCATAAAACAAGATTATAAAGAAAACCTATCATATCAAAATATAATTATTAAAATATTAAAAATTAAAAGTTCATAGACCCCAGATTAAGAACTCTTTGAATAGAATGTCCATACTGAAACCTGAGCAATAGGCATTTTTCATCTATTTTGTCTTTCTTTTGTAGATGGACAGGTCAAAATCCTTATACTGATTACAGATTTCTTTCAGGAGGATTTGAAATGTGTCAGTGCTTTTGATGCAAGCAAACGATGGTATCTGCAAACAGGAACATGTTAAAGACCCCATCATCCACAGGGAATCCATCCTTAACCTGTATTCTGTTATAGATCTCCTCCATCATAGGTGTAAATACTTTTGTTGAGCATACATCTCCTTGTTTTTTGCCTTGCTTGACTTTTATTATCAAATTCCATCTGTTTGCTTTTCCCGTCTCTGGTCTCTCTAAAATAACAAATACAGATAAAGAAAAAGAAAAAAAAATACTTCCATCTAATAGGGGAAAAAAAACTACATGTATGGTAAAGAGACAGAAAGTTTTTTCAAATGTCAATCCTTAAACTTAGTGTAAAGATAAAGATAAGGAAGATCAAGGAAGAATCTTTTGTTATAATTTAGTTTTGTCTGTACCTTCTTTCTGTCTTTGATATTGAGTTAAGTTCAACAAAATTTTTATTAAGGCCCTATTATGTGTATTTCTTAGGTACTGGGCATACAGAGATGAAATAAGACATAATCTCTACCCTCACAGAGTTTACAATCTTTTAAGGAAGACATGTACATGCTTAAAAATAGTATGAAAAACAAACAAAAGGTGAAAACAAAATCAAAACTCAATGGTTCTTCACTCTCTAATGTTCAGTTTTCTGGCAGTCAAGGCTTTCCAATATTTGGCTTAATTCTACCTATCCAGGCATCTAACTAATCTTACTCTCTCTTCATATATTCATGTTTTAATCAAACTTACCTACTTGGCTCTTCCCACTCTTTCCCAATCTCTCTTACTTATTTGCCAGTATGGGTTCTGCACATACACCTAGGAATAGCAATCAATCCATCCTCTTTCCCTGGAAAATTTCTGGCTCTCAAAATCTTTCTCTTTCTTCAAGATTTAGTTCAGGTACCACCTTTTCAACAAAACCTGACCTGATTTGGTATTCACAATATAAGTGATCTTTCTCCCTCCCAGTTTCTCATACCAATTTTTTTGGACTTTTCTCATGCAAGTGCCTACATTCTAGTATGGATTAAAGCTAATCCTGTACATGTATTTCCTAAAAGACTGTAAATATATTGTAAGATAGAAAAGACTGAAGAGGATTATGGTCAGTCCAGGAAAAAGGAATAGAATTGATAGTTCCTCAGATGATAAAGTTTATTCAGTTAAATCAATGAGGATCTGAAGGAAATGGAGGAACAACTGGAGATACAGGAGAATAATATAATTTAGCGCTAAACCTAGGTAAAGGGGTTAAGAAAGAAGTGGTAAGCATCAATATTATTGTATGAACAATACTGTGAGGAAGCAGTGTACTGGAGGCAGCCATAAAAAAAGGCTCACATTTTATATTGAAAGTCCATAGGAAAATATTATTGATGATCATAACAAAATCATAGGTCCACAGCCAGAACAAACCTTTAGGGCAATTTAATATAACCTCCTTGTTATTCAGAGGAAGAAACTAAGACCCAGAAAAGTTAAATGTATTTCCCATATCACGTGTGACTAGAAGAGCTGAGATTTGAACCCAAGCCCTCCATTCAATCCTTCAAATCCATTGTTCTTTCTGTTGTCCCATGCTGCTGCTCTCCAGCCCAAGATTCTCATGAAGACAGCTTGCTGGAACACATCTCATAAATTGTTAAGCATGGACTATGTACATTGAGTTTTCCAATATTACTAAAACTCCATACTTCTCACTTTAGATTTCTTTCTATTTTAGTTTTACCTTTCTCCCAAATCCTCATTGATTTAGTCGAATAAATTCTGTCATCTAAGGAATTGCCAGTATTCTTCCTCTTTCCTAGGATAACCACAATCCTGTTCAATCCTGTTTTCTGTTCTACTTTCATATTAATTTAAACCCGCAACTAAATTATTGAGGTTTTATTGTATTCCACAAACAAGTTGAAACTTGTCATTTAAGAACCCATTTGGAAAGCTACTAACTCTGGTGACCCTTTCAGTGCTATCTTAAAACCTTTAATAAATCACTATCTCGTTTTCTTTTTTTTTCCAAACCCTTATCTTCCATATTAGAATCAATACTATGAATTAGTTCCAAGGCAGAAGAGTGGTAAGGGCTAGGCAATGGGGGTTAAGTGACTTGCCCAGGGTCACACAGCTAGGAAGTGTCTGAGGCCAAATATAAACTCAGGACCTCCCATCTCAAAGGTTGGCTCTCTATCCACTGAGCCACTTATCTGCCCCTGCCAACCCCATTTTCTAAGCAATAGTTAAATTACCATGCTTTATTTTCTTATACTTTTATGCAAACAAATCAATATATGCCTCTATGGCATAAAATGTTTTATGCATTAAAATAAGTTCAGACAGCAGTTGTAAATCATTTTTAAATGGGGACCCACTAATAATCTATATTATAACATTATATATAAACATATATAATGTATTACAAATTTACATATAGGTATAATGTATTACTGATCATTTGTATATATAGCTGTATATAAAATGTATTACATACAAAGAAACAAATTGTAGCTCCTAAGACATCCATAGCCTTGAATTTATTGTTTTATGAATTTAAAACATTACTTAGAATATTAAATTCACATGTTTATTAACTTTAGTGAATTAAATATTAAGTATTAAATTCACATGTTTATTAACTTTAGTGATATTTGAATCATCACAAAGATAAAAAGGAAATTTAATTCTCTTAGTGTATGCCTCAGAAAAGTGAATCTTGGCATCAGGTGGAAAGTTCATTTTGCCAGACAGGTGAAAAATAAAAACATTTTTATGAATGAGTAAAATTTTTTTTAAGAAATGAAGTTGAATTTGGAATAAAGTATTTCCAGTTCAGAGATATCTCTATTGTAAGTAGTTTGGGGTGTTTTGCTTTGTTTTAAGATAATAACAATAAATTACATACTAAACTATTGTTCTAAAATTATTACTGCTTTGTTTTATATTATTTTCTAGTCTTGGATATATGCATTTGATTGACTGTTTTTATTTTAAGTACAGTTACATAAAAAAAAAAGATAGCAAATAAATACTCCCAATGGGAGTTGAACACACATCCAAGGACAGAAATTGGCCCTTGTACAGTATTTTTGTTACTGTTGCCAAGGACCTGATAAAAGCATCCAAAGTGGTTTTCTTTATAATGCACTCATCAGCTTCCTTTGCATTTCATGAATTTACAGGGTCTGAAAAAGAACTGGGAAGAAGTACATAAGGAATTCCAGTCTCTTTCTGTATTTATTGACTCCCTACCAAAGAGGATTCGCAAGCAAAGACTAGAAGCAGAAATGAAACAACTGGAACATGACATTGGTGTAATTGAAAAGCATAAAGTCATCTATATTGCTAATAAGTAGTGAAAAATTTATAGAATATAATTATTTTAAGTCAGAAAATACAAAATGGAAAAATAAAATTAATAACATGCTTTCAAAGGAAGAAAAATAGTATTAAGAGAACAAAGCAGTAGACAATGCATTCTTAAGTAATGTTTAAAGAATAATGTGAATTGTTCACTTTTATAAATTTTTTTTACTGGTGTGAGATTTCCAGGTATGAACAAATTAAATTTCGATTTTCTTTGTACTTTTCTAGAGTTTTTCATTATTGTTATTCTATATTTTAAGTAAGTTTCATATGTGTGTATATACTTAATAGTTTTCTTGTACCAAGAAAATCTTAGCTTAGTACCCCTACACTCCTTGTAGACTTCATGCCAAAGTTATTTTAATGAACTTAATATCAGTTTGTTAATAGTGCTACCTCTCCCTCTCTGCATACATCCTCCACCCTTATGATTATGCAAAGAACACACCTCTTTTTAAAAAATCAAGCTATTTGAGTTGGGGCATTCGATTGTCTATGCCTCATTCTCCAACTCTGAACATAGGATGTGGTATATTGGAAAGACACTGAACTAAATAGTGAAAGATTTGTTTCCTAAGCCTAACTCTGTGATTTACTAGGAAGGTAGCTTTTAGCAGATTAATCCACTTCTACTGAGTGACAGTTTTTTCATAATTCAATAATAATAATTACCATATGCAGGCCAAGGGTATGTGTGATTGTGAGAATAAAATAAGAATATGTATTTGAAATGTCTGATACAATATATCAAAATTCATGAGCCACAACCAAAGCAGTACTTAAGGGAAATTTTATATCTCTGAATGCTTATATCAATAAAATAGAGAAAAAGCAGATCAATAAATTGGCATGCAACTAAAAAGACTAGAAAAAAATGAAATGTCTGATATATCATTCCCAAGCTGTCTTTGTTATCTGTGACTTTTCTGATTTCTTCCTTAGATAAATAGCCTTACTATACCAAACTGAAAGTTCTTCTATTTGGGAGTAAGGAGAGGGGAAAGGGTGAGAGAAGGGAATAGATTTGCAAAGACTTAATTATTCATTGTCATTGAGGATACTAAAACAAAAAGAACATCTGACTTCTTGCTATACTATGTAAAAGATTTTGCCTTTTTATTCTATTATTTTTATTCTCTTATTCATATTAATGTATTCACATGGCAATTGGATGTTAGTTTATTGGTCCTTTTCTGACCTTCTACTTCCAAGATATTTATAGATGGAAATTCATTTAATAGCAAATAACTGGTGTAGGTTCTTCAAGGCACAATGTATTCAGAATTAGAAAGTACAAGAGCCATCTTGTTCCACCTATACTAGGAACCAGAATTTTCTCTGCAGTGTCCTCAACAAGTATTTATCCAATCTAGGCTGGAGAAAGGGAGATTTAGTGCCACTTGAAGCAAGCCATCTCCCTTATGAATAACTGTCAGGCTTCTTATTCCAAAAGTTTTTAATGTGTTACATCCCAAGGGATGGAAAAATGTTAAAATAGAAAAGGAAGTGGGAAATATCTATTCCACTAATCAAAAGGAGAGTTAACCCCTTTGGAGGATCTTAGTCATTCACTTTCAGTTAGGAGAATCCATCCTCTTGGACATAAGCCTAACCTCATTTGCCTTTTAGGATTTCTTGGTCCCTAGTTAAAAAACCCTGTCTTAAAATTAAGGTATCATGTCTAGCTTTAGCAATATGAGACACTTTTTTTGCCCTTGTGAAGATGAGATTAATCCTACCCTGCCTATTTTTAGATTTAATCACAAAAAGTGTAAACACCCCTCTTACACTTGAGTGGGGGAAGTCTGTAACCCATGTGTGCAAAAGTGGATGACGAATCAGAACCCACTGACTGCCCCCTGGGCAGTCCTAAGCAAAGAATTAGGTATAATTGGTACACATAAAAAGTAGAGGAAAGCACAGGAAGTGATGCAAAAGAAGCATCTTTAAAAGGGAGTTACAACTTCCTGTGAGGACTACTTCTTCATTCTTTGGAGTTCAGACTTCAAGTTGGAGGCTGATGAAGAATCTGCTTCCTGGACCTTATACCTTGGACTTGGTGAGACTGTTCTTAAATCTTTCCCTTTGAACTACCACATGATGAGTGAAAAAGACTGACTCCTTCCTGGATTTTTTCTGAAGGGACTCTCCTCTTGAGACAGGTTTCATGACTGAAGCCTTTGCTTTATTCATTCCTGGGCCATCAGCCCTTGGTCCTCAGTCCTTGGCTCAAAGTAGCCCTGCCTGGGTTAGATATCTTGCCCTATCCTCTCTGATTTTCTTACTTTCACTCTCTCTTCCTGTTTGTAAATAAACTACCATAAAGTCATTCTGACTTGAATCTTTCTTTTGGAATTGAATCAATTCCTGGAGACCACCTTTTTGAATATTCAGTCCAACCATAATTTTTTTAACCCTTCTTTCATCCCCAAATAAAGGCCTTGTGTCTGGTGAAGTAGAGAGAGAGAGAGAGACAGAGAGAGAGACAGAGAGAGAGAGAGAGAGAATTTCAAAACACTTAAAGATCACAGGATAGTTAGAGCTACAACATATATAAGGGAAGGAAGTCAAATGCATGTTTATCTTTTTAATTTCAACTACTCACATCAGCAGCATCTATGAGTACAGAGGATATTATCTACATGGTATATAATGAAATTACTTTTTTTTTGTAACACACACACACACACACACACACACACACCTCAGAGCTCATTCTGATGAATAATTTTCTTTAAAGTAGTCTATCAGACAATTCACTCATTCCATTGATGCTACCATGCTCAAAACATTTTTTAATTCATTGCCTCTTTTGGAATTACATTCTTTGAAAGTCCAATGCTTAGAAAGTGTCTGGGGCATGATAAATACTTAAAATAAATGCTTATTGATTGGCTGGCCTCAATGAAGACCAATTATTGCCCTCTGAGAGTGGATTTGATTTTTTAGGCAGCCAAAAGTCATCCAAAGTTAAAGCTCAATTCCATAAATATTTACCAACCTACTTGTTACAAGACACACTGCTAAGTGATGGGGACATAAAGAAAAAAATGAGACTGTCCAATGATCAAGCTAAGCAAAACTAGTCTTTTTCAGATAAGATAAAAGAAATAACACTTACTTGTATAGCCTCCAGAATAGTTCTGAAAACAATTTTATAAGAATTCAATATGCTTTGAATAGTGTATCATTGGGATGTACATTATAGTCTCTTCAAATGACCAGTGTGAAAGAAGGAAAAGTGATAGCATAAAATTTAAAGTGCAAAGATCTAGGTTTAAATGCTTGCTTTGAATCTTGTTACCTAACCATGAGTAAATGGCTAAACCTAAATGAGTCTAAATTAACTATAAAATAAAGGAGTTGGACTCTGATCTCCAAGTTCCCATTAAATTCCAAATCCCATGATTTGACTAAAATTGGCTCTACAATGTGTGAATTTTAGTTGCCATGACAGGCAGATGGGGAAAGACCTGTCTGGATGTGTAAATTCTAGTATCCTTTGTTTTTTTAAAAAAACCACTTTTTAAAAAACCCTTACCTTCCATCTTAGAATCAATACTGTGAATTGGTTCTAAGGCAGAAGAGCAGTAAGGGTTAGGGAATGGGGGTTAAGTGACTTGCCCAGGGTCACACAGCCAGGAAGTGTCTGAGGCCATATTTGAATATCCCATCTCTGGGCCTGGCTCTCAATCCACTGAGCCACTCAACTGCCCCCCAAAAAATCATATTTCTTCAGAGTCACTCCTTGTAGATGACCTTTATATTCAAAGATGCTACTAAAGGTAGTGTCTATGTGCACATAGTCTAAAAGATTAAATAGTAATTGGCTTTCTCATATCAAATGTGAAAAATAATTTCAGTTTTCATCATCATAATGCACACATTTCTTTTGATTACTTCTCTGAAAGATAGAACATTTTTATTCATTTAATTTTAATTTTTCAATGAATAAAAATCTAATTTCTCTCCTCTGTCTCCTGTCTCCCTCACTGGGGAAAAAAAAAAAGAAAATACTCTTGCAACAAACATAGTCAAGCAAAAGAATTTCAGCCATGTCCAAAAAATGTATTTCTTATCCTTCATTCTGAGTCCATTACCTCTTTCAGGTGATAGATAGTAAACTTTATCATTAGTCCTGTGGAATCATGCTTTTTTATTACTTTGATCAAAATTCTTAAGACTTTCAAAGATGTGTGTTTTTATAGTGGTGGCGTTATTATATAAAACTGTTCATGCAAGTATTTCCAGTTTTCTATGAAATCATCCATTTTGTTATTTCTTACAGCACAATAGTATCCTATCACCTTCATACCATTTGTTCAGCCATTCCTGAATTAATTGACACTCCCTTAGTTTTCACAAAAAGAGCTGCTATAAATATTTGTGTACATATAGGTCCTTTTCCTCTTTTCTTTTATTTCTTTGGGGTCATAAATCCAAGTAGTGATAGTGTCGTGTCAATGGGATACACAGGATAGTAACTTTAGGGGCATAATTTCAAACTGATTTTTAAAATATTCTTTTTTTATCCTGGGACTCCATTCTAGGAGCATAGGGCCACAACCAGTAGGCAATGGGTCACACTGTCGCTCAGGGTCGCCCAGCTGGGAAGCGTCTGAGCCCGGACTTGAACCTGGGACCTTTCGTCTCTAGGCCTGGCTCTCAATCCACTGAGCTAGCCCAGCTGCCCCTACTTTAGGTTGCAGTTTCTTTAGCAGATGTAGTTTTTACAGGGTGGGGTTGCTAGCCCCACGCCCAACCCTCCTCCTTTTTCATCCGGGCTAGGGACCGTCCTTGGCCCAGGAGTGGTAAGGGTGGGCAGTAGGGGTCAAGTGACTTGCCCAAGGTCACACAGCTGGAAGTGTCCGAGGCCGGACTTGAACCCAGGACCTCCTGTCTCTAGGCCTGGCTCTTAATCCACTGAGCCACCCAGCTGCCTTGGCCCAGGAGTGGTAAGGGTGGGCAGTAGGGGTCAAGTGACTTGCCCAAGGTCACACAGCTGGAAGTGTCAGAGGCCGGACTTGAACCCAGGACCTCCTGTCTCTAGGCCTGGCTCTTAATCCACTGAGCCACCCAGCTGCCCCATATAAAATATACCTATGCACAACTCTACCCTTAGTGTACTGTGGTGCCTGTTTTACCACAGCTCCTCCAACATTTTCCATTTTCCTTTTGGGATGCAACATTAACTTAGATATAAAAGTATTTTTTTATTTCTTAATTTTTTAATGAATTTTTTTAAAAATTTAAATCACATTCTATAACTTTAATTCACATGTGTCCTCATTGTCATCTCCCAATTGTCTTCAGACTGCCTATGCCAAATATTTTCCTAAAATTTAACACCCTGCTCAACTATCATTGGTCAAAACCATAATAGTTCTGTAGATTTAGAATCATAGTCCTGGTACAATAGTCATAAAATCTCCATGCTGTTGGAAGGCAAGTTGCTCTTCATGGTAGGATTCTCTTTTACCAAACTGGACAGTTTATGCGATTTTCCATTATCTATACAGTTACTCCCTCTTCATGGCCAAAATCATTTGGAGTTGGCTTTATGCAATTTGTGATTATTGCTTCTGAACTTAGATAGATCAGTAATCCAAGGTGAATTTTCCCTCTTACAATGCACATTGCAACACATTCACACCTTGCCATACTGTGTGATTCTTATCTAAATCATCCCATAAATCCTCTTTAAAAGAGTCCACTTCACAGACCCTATTCCTCTATATTTTACATTACATGAAATGGAGCATGCCAACTAAAACATCACTTATCCTTCACCATCAATACATAACTGGCCCACTTCCCATTTTGGCCTTAACATCTCTGACACTTTTCCAGCACAATTTTTCATTTTAAATAATATTCAGCCTATCAAAGACTACATGTGTCTTTTCATTGTCCTTTGGGTGAACTTTAATTCTTTGGATTCTTTGTTATTCTATGGTCTACAGTCATATATCGCTAAAAGAATATTTTAAATGGACTTCTGTCAGAAGCTTAGGATTACTAAAATACTTATACAGTTTTAGTATCCAAATCGAATTCCTTGTCCAGGTTCTCTGGCATGTATTGATCAAAGGCTTTCTACATTGTCTATCCTACTGCATATCTTAGTCTTTTTTTTTCATCTACTTGATTATCCCAGTATAAACAAGAACATCTAAACGACTGCAACATTTATAGGAAATCCCTTTTCAATTTGAATTCTGAGTAGAATATCCTCTCTGACAGTGGCAAATGATTTTAACAAGTACAATTCAATAAACAGTTGTTTTCTCTGTGTTAGAATATAATCAACTTCATCTCTGTGTTTTTTGAGTGCTTGGTATACCCAGTGTCTCCCCTTCTCTTTTTAAAAATGGTTTCCTTATATATGTGTGAGGATTCCATATAATCTACAAGTCTTGGGCCACTCTTGTTTCTTAGTCTTGAATTATATTTTCCAACATGTTCTTCACCATTCTCATCTTTTTCATTGAAGTTACTGAATATTAAAGTATAAAGTAAATATTGATTTAATTTGAAGGGTCTTATCTAGTTCTTCATAGAATTTCTCTTTTTCTTCATCTTCTGCAATAGATGAGGTAGCATAATGTAGAATTATCTGCCCAGTTTTTATTATCTCCATTGAGATATAAAATTGAGATATAAAAGATGACCCTTTATAAGCATGGCTAACCTTTCTTGGGGGTCATGTACCCCTTTGGCAGGAAGGCTGGTGAAACCTATAGACCTTTTCCCAGAATTGTGTTTTTAAATACACAAAAACAATACTCCATAATATTACAAAGAAAATCATATAATAAAATTATATGATATATTCCTCATGTTGAAATAAAGATGTAATTTTTTTTATTATCCAAGACTTACTGAAATCTCCCCATGGACCACATGGGAAAGAGTCTTTGCTTTAAGGGAACATTTTGCTTTATTCAATCAAATGCTTTTTTTATAACCAGCAAAAGTAAGCCCATGAGACTTTGTATTCTCTACATCTTTTTCATTCAGTTGTGTGACTATCCAGATATAATCTCCTTTAGACTATCATTTACAAAAAACTGATCATTCTGCTTTCATACCTGGATAAAGTTTCCCTCACTATACTTGTAGAAATGTTCTCCTAAAGTTTTTATGGAGATTAGAAAGTAGGCATATAGGGTGGTAGTTATTGATATCTCCTAAATTGGCCCCTTTTCAGTAATAATGAAGCTTGTAATCTTTTCTCCAAGTACTTTATACCTTCCCCTGTTTCAGAGAGGTTGAGAATCTATCCTTTGATGCCCTCAAAATGTTTGCTTCTAACATGCACCTCCTCTATGACCATGACATCTCCTCTTCCTATCTTTGTTTTCTTTAGAGAAATCTCCACTTCTTCATAAAATATATCTACACTACCATTACTAATGAAGATCATTTTAGAAGCTGATAGATCTTGCCCATCCTTTATGCCTTTATTGTCCTTCCAGTTTCACCCTCTCAAGATGATCTAGCTTAATTGGATCTCTTGGTTAATTTTCCCTAAGCTTGCTTTGCTCTCCATGCTTTCACTGTTTGAAGCAGTAATAGCTCTCCTCCTTAAGATTTTAAGCAAGTTCATACTTTAAAGCAATGTTACCCTTGGCTGCCATGACTCTGTTTGGCAAAGAGATCGCCTATGTTTGGGCTGATGCAGTTTCTAGTCTCTTTTGGTCTCTTCTTTGTACTAATTGATTTACATAAATTAAACTTCCTTAGGAAATGATGCTAGCGTCTGCCAATGTCTGCTCTTTAACCCATTTTCTCCATTTTTCATCATCATTACCTGGTATAAATAGGTTGAGTTGGAGTTACTTCAGTTGTGCACTTCTAATTTATATTTTTCTAATGTCTATATGATGCAAATTTGCATTTTATTTTATATGCTATAATTTGTTTTATTCTTCTAATTTGCTGTTAGATAATATTTGCTATAAAAAGCTAATGTTCTAACTGTACATTACCAAGTCAGCGGACTTGGTAATAAATTCTACATCATTAAATAGTTATTTCCTCTGTGCTCAAATCAATTTCATCTTTGTGATGTTTTTTTAAATGCTCAGTATATCTAGTGCCTCCTCCTCTTTTTGAAAAAAAGTTTTCATTTTGTGTGTGTGTGTGTGTGTGTGTGTGTGTGTGTGTGTGAAGGTTCCATATAATCTAAAATTGTCAAGTTCCTCTCGTTTATTACTCCTAAATTATGTTTTCTAACATATTCTTCACCATTTTCCTCCAGGCTTACCTTTTTCACTGAAGTTACTGAATATTAAAGTATAAAATAAATATTGATTTAATTTGAAAGGTCTTACTTGGATCTTTGAGGAATTTCTCTTCTTCATCTTCTACAATAGATAATGTAGTATAGCCTAAAATTATTTTCCTATTCATTATTTTTTTTTGCAAAAGTGTATCATGAATAGTGCAATGTTGAATGGCTAAATATCCTACAAGATGACACTTCTAATTGTCATTAGACAAACCAATTCCATAAACTCCATTATTGGTCTCTTCTAGGAGAACCTCTGGGCCAACTTTCTTTTAGATTAAGTAAGGGATTCAGTTTCTCGAGTTAAGTCAACTTTTTGGTCATTAGAAAAGAAGCTCATATTTAGATTACCAGTAATTTGATGGGAATTGGGGGGAATGTTTTGAACCAAACTTGTGATTTCACTGGTATTTTGAAACTCTAGTGAAGAATTGTCTTCTAACAATGCAGATTGGCACATATTCTGATATTTAAAGTCTTCAAGAGTTGTCTGGGGCACTGAGACGTTAGATAATTTTTCCTGGATCACACAGCTAACATACTATATATCAGAGACAAAACTTGAAGCAAAATCTTGGTTTTGAAGTTGGCCTTCTATCTACTATACACACCACCTCTCCAGGTTTATAGGTGCCCTAAAAAATTTGGTATCTTTCAATATCCTCTGTTCTCTTTTCCACCATTTTGCCATTATTACTGCAAAAGTCAATGAAGACAAGACTGAATACTGGTCTGCATTTTTGTTTCATGGTGTCCAAATTCGTGGTCTAAATTTGAGAGAATCAGGCAGACTGCACAAGAGACCCCAGCATTTCTAGATCAAATTATTGAGGCTGCTGAGATGTATCTGGGTATGAATGTCTCAGAGAATACCACCGTAGACCATGTAAAAAGAATATTTGTTAGGAATGCTGTTTCCTAGGTTAAGAAGTTCTTTATAGATAATTACCCAGATTGGGAACTTCTGAGCCTGGATGAGTTAAAACAGAAAGTCACTTATGTGTTCACACAGGAGAAAGAAAGGGGAAGCAATGAGAAAGATACCATAATTGAAAGCCTTAGGAAGAAGGTAAGGGAGGCAAATTATAGAGCCAATGAGGAGATAAGTGAAATTAAGGCAGTGGCGGTATTAAGGGCAGCAGAGAAGAAGAAGAAGAACAATAATTATAAGACCAGTGGTAATACATACACAAGGAATCAGTGCGGTGCAGAGAGGGTGCATAACTGCTTTGCAGAATTCTTCTCCCAAGATTCTAAAACCCTCCTTAACTGACAGAAGAATTCTTTTCCTAAGATTCCAAAACCCTCCTAAACTGACAGAAGAATTCTGCAAAGCAGTTATGCCCCCTCTCTGCACCACATCAGAGACAGCAATCCTGCTATGTTTGTGGCCAAATTGGACATTTTGCAAGGGAGTGTAGATATAGAAGAAGATCATATGGGCAGAGGTACAACAATAACAATGGATTTAATTGGTTTAATAATAATTATGGATATAGGGGAAATAACTGGAATAATGGTTTTAATCATGGAAATGGACAGCAAAATGTGTTCCAGTGCCAGAATGCATGCTGCCAAGGTGCTCAAGCTCCTAATTTGGCAACGATGCAGGATTACATATGGGCCAAAGTCAGGCCGAAATTCAGCCATATTGTACAGGGGAGTGTTAATAATGGTAACATGAATGGAGGGACAGCTTCATTATGAAAGTGTGCCCAAAATTCAGAAGTGATTAATCAAGGTAATGAGACTAAGGTGAATGTTGGTGAAATTGTATGTGTTAAAGATAATGATAATGTAATTGTGAATAATGGAAATGGTGCACTTGGTGTTAATACTAATTTGATTGGTGATAATAAGAATTTGATTAATAATGGTGATGAGTTGATCAGTGTTAATTTAAATAGAATCAATGATAGTTTAATCAATGTGAATGATAATTTGATAAGAATTAATGATAATTTGAATGGTGTTAATGTTAAATTATCTGAGTTAACTGCTGGTAATGGTGTAAATAGTACTTTAACCAATGTTAATTGTAATTTACCCACTGGTAGTAGTAATTTAACTAGTGTTGGTAATAATTTGATTAAGATTGATGATGGTTTATATAGTGTTGATGATAATTTGATTAGTGTTGTAAATAATTGTGAGAAAAAGAGAAATAGTGTTGTAAATGGTGTTAGAAGTTCTAGTAAGTGTGAAATTAAGAAGAATAATAGGAATTGTGATTTTTGATTAAGGATAATTTGATTGTAAATAAGAACAATGATGCCAGAATAGAGGTCAAAAGGACCAAAGGTTTAAAATCCTGGGAAAATTCTGTAACTCAAGACAATGTTAAATTAGATTGACAAGAAATGACTGAGCTATGTTCTGATGTTACTGTTTTAGCTCCTGCGTTGGAAACTTTCCAACCTCCCAATAGTACTGAACCATACGTGTCTGTGACTATTGGAGATCAGATTTATGACCTTCTTGTCAATACCAGAGCGAGTAAATCAGTTTTGCAAAGCTTTCCTGAGAATTGTAGAGCTGTTGGTACAATGGATGTCATTGGCGTTACAGGTGTGACTCAGAAAGTAGCTAAATTGCAACCAAAAATGGTAACCCTATGACCCCTTTCAGTGGAACATGCATTTTTGTGTGTTCCAGAATGTCCAATGAATCTTTTGGGAAGGGATTTGCTGTGTAAATTATGGGCTACTATCCAACGTACTAAATCTGGTGATATTTCTTTGCATCTCCCAGAGGAATCTTTGAAGGCCTTTCCGTTGCTTTTCTTAGATTCTAGCAGTACAGAGGATGACTTAGGTACTATCTATCTAATACCTGAGGATATACCTAAGGACTTGTGGTCAAGATCATCCACAGATGTTGGGTTGCTGAAATCAGCTACTCCAGTCAGGGTGAGGACAAAGGAAGGACCAGTTGCTTGTGTGCCTCAGTATCCCTTGACTAAGGAGGCAATAGATGGTATTCGTCCAATTATTGAGTCCCTAATCCAACAAGGGATAATAATACCATGCCTTTCAGAGTATATAATACACTGATTTTGCCTATAAAGAAGTCAAAACCAGATGAAAATGGCCAACCTGTTTACCGATTTATTCAAGATCTAAGAGCAGTAAATGATTATGTCATCAAAACACATCCAGTTGTTCCAAGTCCAGCTGCTATAATTTCTTCTATTCCAAGTCAGGCTTAATATTTCACCGTGGTAGATTTATGTTCTGCATTTTTCTCTATACCAATTCACGAGGATTCTCAAAAGATCTTTGCTTTCACTTGGGAGAAGACCCATGGACATGGACTCATCTCCCACAGGGGTATACTGATGCACGTTCCCAGTTCTCTCAGATTCTAAATCAAGTTCTAAAAACAATTAAATTTAAAGGGAGTAAATTGGTGCATTTTGTGGATGATATTCTTCTGGCATCCCCAAATGCAAAGGTGTGTTTTAGGGATAGCAAGATTCTTTTGATTGAATTGTATAAACGAGGACATAAAATCTCCAGGGCAAAATTAAAATTCGTTTTGCCCCAGGTGTAATATCTCGGATTTGTGTTGTCAGAGGGTTCCAGAAGTATTACACAAAAAAGAATAGCTGACATACAGAAATTGAGTGCACCTAAAACTAAAAAACAACTTAGGGCTCTTCTTGGAACTACTGGTTTCTGTAGACAATGGATTCCTGGATATATTGAGATCACTAAGTGTTTGACAGATCTGACCAGGAATACAGAACCAGAACCTCTGAAACTAAAGCCTGAACATCACTTAGCCTTGGGTAAGATGAAAGAAGCAATTCTATCTGCACCTGCATTAGGAATCTCGGACTATGAGAAACTTTTTCAGCTATCTGTCAACGAAACAAAGGGTATAGCTTCTGGTGTGTTGACACAGAGTCTTGGGCAAAGTTATTTTCCAATTGGGTATTACAGTTGTCAATTAGACCCAATAGCTGCAGGGACAGTACCCTATCTAAGGGGGGGGGGTAGTAGCAGCAGCTGTGTTAGTCCAGAAGTCAGCTGATCTAGTTTTGGGATGTCCTTTAATGGTTTATTGTTCACATCAGATAGAAGCACTAATGAGGAAGTTTTGTACTCAAGCATATTCAGACTAACGAATATCTAAGTATGAAATTATTCTCTTAGGTAGTGAGAACATCCAGTTGAAGAGATGTAGCATACTTAATCCAGCTACTCTTCTTCCTGATTTGCCAAAGAACGGTGAGCCATTGCATGAATGTGTTGAGGTAGTAGATCTTGTGGATATGGCTAAGATGGATTTAAAAGACACTCCAATTGAAAATCCAGACTTGGCATTATTCACAGATGGGTCATCATATTTATGTAATGGAATCAGATGCACTGGTGCTGCAGTTGTCACAGAATTTGAGACACTGTGGTATGCTCATTACCCAGTAATCTTAGTGTAGAATTGGTGGCATTGAAGCAAGCATGTCTTCTAGCTGAAGGTAAAAGTGTGAATATTTACATGGACTCTTAATATGCATTTTCTGTTTGCCATGTGACAGGAATGATCTGGAAACAATGAGGTTTTATTATGCATCGGGAAAACCAATAGCTCATGCAGGAATAATAACTGAATTGTTGGAAGCAATCCAAAAGCCAAAACAGCTGGCAGTAATTCATTGTTGGAGTCACACTCGTGGTAGAGATTCAGTCTCTAAAGGAAATCACAGAGCTGATATCACTGTGAAGTATGCAGCCCAGAATGCTTCAATTTATGTAATGAATTTAACATCTATTGATTCTGATGATCTAGAGAAAGCTTATGTAGACTCAGATATCCAGAAATGGAAGGATAAATTTGGAGCTAGGAAAGAACATGGGATATGGATTACTGATACAGGAAGACCATTGTTACCAAAAGACTTGTATACCTTTTTGTGTCAATCCATCCACACAAAAGGTCATTTTGGTACACAAGCTGTTGTAGATTCCAACAAGAGACACTGGGTTGCTCCTGGAATAAGTACCATTGCAAATAAGATCTGTAATAGTTGTTCAGTCTGCCAAAAGTTCAATCAAAGTGCATTCAGAAAGAAAGGTTTGGGTGGTAGGCCTTTAGCATATTGTCAATTTGAGAGTTTACAGATTGATTATATCTGTATGCCTAACGCTGGAAGATATAAGTATTGTCTTGTGATAGTTGATAGACTAACTAAATGGCCTGAAGCTTTTCCATCAGATACTAACACAGCTAGTTTTGTGGTGAAAGTGTTACTCAAGGAAATTGTGCCTAGATCTGATGTACCTTTAACCATTGATTCAGATAAGGGATCTCATTTCACTCAGGATATCCTTAGAAGAGTCTACGAGAATCTAGGAATAACACCTAAATATCATGTTCCTTATCACCCACAAACTTCAGGTCAAGTGGAGCGTATGAATAGGGAACTCAAGACTATGGTTGGGAAACTGTGCTGAAACTCATCTTAAATGGCCAGAGATTCTTCCCATAGCTTTGTTTTACCTACGTATGAGACAAAGAGCAGATCTATATATATCATCGTATGAGATGCTCTTTGGACATGCTCCACTGCAAGCAAAAACTTGTAAGGCTGTTTATGCATCACTCTTAAGAGGTGATTGCCAAATTGCTTCATATTTAAGTGCTTTACAGCAGAGGCTAAGAGAATTACAAGATATGGGAGTATTAATTCAATCTGGTCTATTGGATTATTCTCTTCATAATTTTCAACCAGGTGATATGGTCTATGTGAAAAATTTTGCCAAAACACCGGCAACAGAACAAAATTGGGTAGGTCCTTATACTGTTGTGTTAGTTTCACCATCTTCTGTAAAAGTTTTAGGTAGAGATTTGTGATATCATTGTTTGCATATTAAATTAGCACATGGAATAGATAATAAAAATGTAGAAATTATTAATAATGAAGGAGAAGAAGAAGAAGAAGAGTTTGTGTAATTTGAGATCTTCAGTCAATGAGAGTCTGCAGTCAGAAAGTTCAGTAAGGAGAGGACCATTCTAGCGGAAAAGGACATTCAGATAGAAGAGGACGTGGATGGATGAAGAGGATTCAGGATTCAGGATTTATCGACTTTGTATTAAGGCTGATGAACTTATGAATTGAACTGATAAAACTTGATTTTCAAGGATTTTCAGAGGATTAATCATGGACAATTTGGATTAAATGGTTTGAAAGTATTTTGGGTAATGTAAATAGTATCACTACCTATTCATATGCATCCAGCATTGCACATAAAACTATCAAGAACTTTGATGGAAAAGAAGAGAAGAGGAGAAAAGGAGAGAGGAGAAGATTTCCTTGAGAAATGGAACATCATAAGAAGAGAGGAGATTTGAAGGAGATCTGGAGTTTTGGTAGGTATCATGCATCCATCAGTAACATGTTGCAACACAATATAGCAAAGAAACAACATAACAAATCAGATACATATGATGCAAACATGTTAGGATACATTGTGTTCCTTATGGAATGAAACAATGTATAAATACTGACAAGATTAGAATTAGCTATAAGATAAGTAAGTACTAACAAAAGATAGTTACTAACAAAGATTAGCTAGTTATTTAGGTAGATATAGCTAGACTGATATACTAATACCTTAGGGATGGTTTAGAATAGTTTAGTGAAATAGATATAGTATTAGCTTAGATTAGAGGATAAGATAAGGAACTAGTGTACATTACAGAGCAAACACAACAAACATAAAAAAACTTCATTATATGAAGAATATATAATATACTACAGATCACATATCACAAAATAATGTAAATAGTTGTGTAAGTAATATGTGTATATTGTAAATTGTATTATAGTGTAAGTAAGTATTGTATATATGTAAAGGGTGTACATATGTATATTTGATATGGATATGTTGTGTGTACATATATGTATATGTTGTGTATATCATACATGTATATGTTATGTATATATTGTATGTATGTATCATCTGTATATATGTGTATAAATGTAAATTCTGTGAATACTTTGATATAATTGAGTTGCAAACATTCAAATGTAATTTGCATAAGGGAGTTTAATGTTTCGTTTTAATTTTGATGTAAGGACTTATGCGATGTTGTGTTAAAATGTATTTTTCAAAATTGTTTGCATTTATTAGTTGGTAGGATATTTCTGTATTAGAACAGGAGTTGTGTTTAATGTTTGTTTTGACTTTTGTGTTGATATTTCATATTTGCTGTTGATTTTGTAAATTTTTGTTGGAAATTTTGCATTGTTACTTGTTGCTTTGTGCTTTGAGCTATGTAACTGTTCAATGTATTTATCTCTTTCCTTGTTAAAATCCTTAGTGTAGGGTAGAGTAGGGTAGTGTTAGACAGAATAGAGTTAGTGTAGGTTGTTTGTTATTTGGGGTTAGAAATTTAGTTTAGTTTGTGGTGCACAAATACCAAAATATTGTGTGGAACACTATTCTGGCTTTGTGCAAAGGGGGGAACTGTAAGAGGCATAAGTTTAAAAGTAGGTGTGTAACCAGGCTACGAAAAGCCTTAGCTAGAGGTCATGGACATTCTGAATGGAATTCAGGGGAAGGAGGAAGTGGCTTGTGCCTGAGAAGGACTCCATGGTGGTTGGCACAAACTGTTGCTGACCCTGAGATCTCAGAGCTAGGGGAGTTGTATCCAGATTCCCTGGGATCCTGAGAGTGGTGAAGGCTTACAGCAGAGGACATCAGAACTGCAGAGCAGCACCAAGTAGGGAAGTGGTTTGTGATCTGGTGGACAGCTTTGCAAACTTTCTCTCCCTATCTGGATACCTTGGATCACCTGTTCTGGTGGAGTTGACTCCTGGCATCCTGAAACCATCCCTGGATTAGCCGTGAGATCCCAAGTAAAGCCACCCTCAGGTCCTCAGCTAAGCTGACCAAACCTGGCTGAAACCAGGATGGGAGAATTTTCCCTTGTGACTCCTGTACAGCTTTCTTTGGGCCCTGTCTTGTTTAGATCATAGGAGAGTGTAGTTAAGTCCTTCCCCTGCCCCTGTGGTTTGCCCTTAGTTTTTAAGGGTAGTAAACCCTATTCCCATCCTTAATCTTAGTTTGTCCTTGATTAAATGTGTTGCCTTAACTTATAAACTCCTGCCTTTACTTTGCTGATTACCATAGGCCTAGTTTTGGTGCTTCAGAGTGGCAGTTGGACCTAACAGTCAATTCAGTAATAGACACACCTTTGCTGTTAAAATTAGTCTCCCTACTTGTTGGGCCCCTTCCTGTCATTCCTGTCTCTCACACCCACTGGACCCGTATTTACTGTTCAAGGCACCTTTCCCTGGTTTCTCCCTTAACAGTTGTCATGACAGATGAATAATTACCAAGGGACCAGCCCATTGGAGATGAGTATTTTAGCTCTTACCTAGGCTAGCCATCAGAAAGCAGACACAGTTTGTTGCCCAGAGTGTACTTGAAGCTTTTCTACTGCAAGGGAATCTGCCAAATCTTTACTTCTGCTGGCATTCATGCATTCCACAATGAGACATCAGAGTAAGCCTTTGCAAGGGTCTGAATGGGCTACTCTATAATTGCCAGGCTGCATCTTTATCCAGCTGAATACTTTAAAAAGCACCTAAAAGAGAGAAAGGAATTGTCTTACTCTAATCTATTTCCTCTCCTAACTAAGACAACCACAGAGTGATTATTTCAGTCTTGTGTAAGTTCCCCACCCATAAACAGCTCCATTATGGAGCAACTTGGAGTTTCTTTTTTTCCCCTTCCATTTTTGGCTTTAAAAGGCAGTTGACTATTCTCCTGGACAAATCTCTTGTTTTATGCAGTCAACAGCACAAACTTCGGACCTCAAATAACCTAGAAGGTTGACATAGTTTCAGCTGTACAGCTCCTAAAAATCAATATCTCTCTCTGTCTCTGTCTCTCTGTCTCTCCTTCTCTCCCTCCCTCCTTCCACTCCTTCTGTCTTCCCTCTTTCCCTCCCTATTTATTCCTCACCCCAGATTTTCCTTGATATGGACACTTCAGAAGGCAGCTGCCACCTAGTGACATACTTCCTGGCACTGAAATTTGTGTCATATAGGCATGATGGTTACAAACTGCAAAGGAATAAATCTTGGCTCCATATTGTGACATGATTGCAGAACTTGGATCACTAACTAACGACATCATCCAACTACTTCAGCAATTGTGTAGTTCTGTAACACACCCAAAGTTAATGCATTACACTAACACACCCATTGGGGGATTAAAGTACAGTAGTGAATCCCGAGAGGTTTTGTTCATTCTCAGTATATTTTGATAGCCTTTAGAAAATAATTATAATTCTTAAATTGCCAGCATTGGAGTTAGATTCTAACTTTTTACAAATATTTCACTAATCTAGTACCAAAAAATAAGCAACTGATGACTTACCTCATAGCTTTTTCAAGGGTGTGAAAGAACTGTAAAATGACCTAAAAATAAAAATGCAAGCAAACTGACTTATCATAACTTTGACATCTTTTATTTACATGTACACAGGCATATCTTGTTTTGTTGTGTTTCATCTTATTGCCCTTCATAGATATTGTGCTTTTTACAAATTGAAAGTTTGTGACAACCCTGCATTCCCTGCCATTTTTCCAACAGCATGTGCTAATATTATGTCTCTGTTTCACATATTGATAATTCTTGCAATATTTCAGACTTTTTATTAAAATTCTGTTATGGATGGGGGCAGCTGGGTAGCTCAGTGGAGTGAGAGTCAGGCCTAGAGACAGGAGGTCCTAGGTTCAAACCCGGCCTCAGACACTTCCCAGCTGTGTGACCCTGGGCAAGTCACTTGACCCCCATTGCCCACCCTTACCACTCTTCCACCTATGAGACAATACACTGAAGTTAAGGGTCTAAAAAAAAAATTCTGTTATGGTGACCTATGATCTTTGATGTTACTATTGTAATTGTTTTGTGGCACCACAAACCACTCCCAAATATGATGATAAACTTGCTCAATAAATGTCATGTTTTCTGACTATTCTGCCAACAGGTAGTTCCCCCATCTATCTCTTTCTCCTTGAGCTTTTCTATTCCCTGAGACACAAAAAGATTGAACTTGGGCTAATTAATAACTCCACACTGGCCTCTAACTATTCAAGTGAAAGGAAGAATCAATCGATATGACAAGCTGCATTGTTGTCTTCTTTTAAGACTACCACCCTGACCAGTCAGCAACCATCAACGTCAAAGCAAGACCCTCCACCAACAAAAAGATTATGATTTGTGGAAGGCTCAAATGATGGATAGCATTTTTTAGCAATAAAGTATTTTAATTAAGTCATGCACATTTTAAATATAATACTATTGCACACAATAGACTACAGTCTAGCATAAACATAACTTCTATATGCCCTGGGAAATCAAAAAATTTGCATGACCTGCCATATTGTAACATTCACTTTATTGTGGTGATCTAAAACTGAATCTGCTATATCTTTAAGTTATGCCTGTATTACCCAAAAAGACTTTTCTTGTAGTTTTGGTATTATCACTCAAACATATGAAATGGAAGCAAAAGAAGAATATTCCAAGTATTGATTCATTTCAATGTTTTTTAAGGCTTCAGTCAGAATATTTTGTAAAGATGAAATGAATTCACAGTAAATGAATAAGCTGATAGATTGAAAGTCTTTTGATTATCACCATCTTATTTGATAGAAGTATGAGGGTCAGAATCGGGGGGAGATGCCAAGTTTACTATGGGAACTCCGTTCCTTCCCTCACCTAGCAGCCTTTGTGTAAATCAGCAGGTTTCAGTTGGAAGTGTTTAATAATAACAATGAAAATTCCACTGTAAAAGATGCAAGTCAAGAGGAAATAGATAATAGGAGTGGTGCAAGTAGAGACTGGGCAGGAGCAAAATCAATTCAAAGAGTAAGAGAGTGAGTCAGATGTTGAGCTGGGGAGCAGGCGAGCAATCTTGTAGAGCCAGAAGTATCAAGTCTGCCATAAGTAGCTGATGTCTCTTCATGTTGGGTTGGGGGAATTAATGAATTAAGAAAGAGAGAGAGAGAGAGAGAGAGAGAGAGAGAGAGAGAGAGAGAGAGAGAGAAAGACATATGCAGGAAATGAGAAGCAACTAGTAGAGAATTAATGCCTAAAAAAGCTACCACCTAATTCATTCTTTTTTTTCCTAGTTATTTTGTTTCAATGAATGCTTTTGATTTGAATATGTAGCCATTGTACTTGACTGAATTTGACTTAGTAAAAAGAATCTCTGTGGGGACTCTTGAATAGTATGTTTAAACTGTCAGCTACTCTAACAGCATTGAAAGCCTAGGTTGTAGCATAACTACAATGGGAAGGAACCTCGTGGAGCTATACAAAAATTCATGATTATTTTTAAAAATTAGTTCATTTCTTCTAAAATCAAAACACCAAGAACCTATGGTGCCATTGGTGTGGTGAGAACTCCTTCCACTAAAAAAAAAGATGGCAACCTATCACATTGAATTACCAACTTAATGAGTCATCTGACTCTCAGAAAGTTTAAGTGACTTGACCTTATGGTCACATAGTGTGTGGCAGAAGCAAAATTGAAACTAAGGCCTTCCTGAATCCAAAGTTCTACACTCTAACCATTTTTCCCTGCAGTATCCCCTAAAATCCATATCTCAGTTTGAATTGATCAGTGTTCTAGAGAGTAATATCATTATTCAAACCCATGATAAGATAATGAATAATAGACCAGGCTTCTTTGAGAATTAACCTTTTCCAAGGCAGCATCAGTGTTTTGACATAATGAAATCCCAATTTGCATTTGTATGTCTCCTCCATACAATTTTTCTCTTCTTTGGGTATTCTTCTCCTTTTCCCTTGCCTCTTCTCCCTGCCCCATACACACACTTTTCTTCCTCTTTGGCAATTCATCTTCTTTGTGATTTTTAAAACCTGGCTCAATGGGGCAGCTGGGTAGCTCAGTGGATTGAGAGCCAGACCTAGAGACGGGAGGTCCTAGGTTCAAATCTGGCCTCAGACACTTCCCAGCTATGTGACCCTGGGCCAGTCACTTAACCCCCATTGCCTATCCTTACCACTCTTCTGCCTTGGAACCAATACACAGAAGTTAAGGGTTTGAAAATAAAAGAAAAGAAAAAAAGAAAAAGAAAAAAAACCTGGCTCAAAATACAGTTCACCCTGGAAGAGTTCCATTAGCCTATCAAACTCTCTTAACATTTCAGTTCCATAATCCCTTCAATATAGATGTCCTGCTCTGGGGCCATCTCCAGTGCCCTACCACAGAACATGTCTCCATGCTTCCTTAGACCCTACCCTTGAATTATCTCTGATTCTCTAGTGCCCAAGCTTACCATCCATCTCTTGGCTTCTGTAACCTTATAGGACTTCTCAATTGCTGACCTGCCATGGGACATGACCACTCCACCTTTCACCATTTACCCCAAAAGGACCTTCCCTAGCAAGCAAGAAACCACCACATTCTAACCAGACTACCAAGGGTCCCTTTGCTCCTACCTGTTGCCCACTGTGAGGTAACCTTCTGGGGTGTCAACAGTACAATAGCACCTCCTGGTTGGACTTTATGGTAGTATACTGAATAATCATATACCCAACAGATGTTTCTCCAGCCATTAATACTCTTCCAGAATTCAGTCCCCAATTGTTAGCACCCTCTACCCCCTTATATTTCTCCCTACCCTTGTGATTTGGAAACTTCTACTCTATTATCAATGTACAAACCTCATTCTATATCCTATATTCCCTTCCTTACTGTCCCACTCTGGATTTCCCCATCCTTCCCACCAAGCCCTCTGGAATGCCTGCTTCGAAATTAATTTTTTTTCTTCTTAAATCTCTTCTTTTCTCACCATTTCCATCATCTGGGAATCACTGAAGCCCACTTCCCTCCTGATGACAGTAGTTCCCTCTCTGTTCTTCCCAGGGATAATTAGACATTCTATCATAGCTTAAAGCTCTTCAAATCTCTTTTTACCTCTCCAGGCTTCTCATACTCTTCTCCCTCCCACATTCTACAATCCATCTACTTTGGCTTTCCCACAAACCTTCCCATGACCTTTCTCACACTTCTTTCCCTGTCTTCACCTCAGCTTCTTTCTTTCCCTCTCTTCCTTAAGGACTGAGCTCACATCTCACCATCTGCAGACTTTCTTAGTCTCTCTAGTGCCTTCTCTACTCAGATTAGCTTTCATCTATTCTTTTTATCTTGAATATTGTCATCTTCATTAAAATGTGAACTCCTTGATAGGAAGAATGATTTTTACCTTTCTTTGAATTCCTAGCATGTAGTATAACATCTGGTACATAGTAAGCATTTAAGAAATGTTTTTTAAATGACCAAACAACATCCAGTTTATTTTACAGTCTATTAAATTAATTTTCTTCCCAATTATAAGATTATATATTTGCAGTATGTAGGAACTATCCCTAACTATGTCTACTAGGTTGTCAGAGTGAAGGTAAGGATGATGTCATCCTGCAAAATCAGACCCCTGTGGTAGAGCAGTAGGCATTGCCCTTTGGGTACATCTTTTTAATTCATCATTCTACAAAAATGTTCTCCAGTTGCCTCACCTGGAAGGGTTTCTGTCTCTCCAATTGAACTTTAAACTCTCCTTTCTTTTATATTTCACTTACATGACCCCAGATTGATTTATGATTTGAAGGAGTTCTAAGTAAGGGGGTAGCTTAAGATATAGAAAGGAAGCAAAATGATGAATCTACAGAAGCCAGTAGAACTTTCAAAATATAAATCTTTGAAATAGATAAAGAAGCCTTATCATTTATATTTTAAGTACAAGGAATATGAATGACTATTTCCTTGATTTATAGAACCCAGGTGTACTTGTATGCATGACTTTAAAAAACAGACCTTCATACTCCCTCCTTTCCTCTGTTGCTCTAGCTTCTCTAAGTAGTAGAATGAGTCCATTGGGAGTTTTAGTAGCAAAGTACTAAATTATAGATTATTGAAGTAAAAAATTAATTTAAAAACTCAACCAAAGAACTTAGAAGGGTACATACAATAATGGTTTTCACAACTGCATATATACTGGAAAAAATATTTGACCATTCAATCCATGCATTTTTGCTGACATTATTGACTTCATTAGAATTTTTGTCATCCAGGGAGAAAACAGTTGAATAAATTGGGAAAATTGGCTTGTGGTGTAGAGAATAGCCTAAATGTGAATTATGCCTCAATGAGGGGTGAAGATTGTGGTCTTTAACTTTGAAGGGGGAGGAATGTCTAGGAGAATGGTACCATGGCAACAGAATATGAGACATACTGGTATTGACCAAAAGACAGGGCTAAGAAATAAGGTTTTCACAAAGAGTAAATGCTCCCTGATTTGAGATCCCATTATTATTACAGGATAACCTATTTCCGTTTCCTTTATAGATACTGATCTGCTGGGGTATAACCTCTTACCATATAAACCTGGAAAGATTTCAGTCAGCTTCTGTATGAACTTTCATTGTCCCAGGTAGAAAATCTGATTGAAAAATAAAGTTTAAAAGATTTAAGAAGCTATTAAAAGGCCCAAGTATAGGATCTGTGATTAGCAGATCAATCAATATCTAATATGGCTATTTGTGAGTTTTCTGAGTTTAAATAAAAGAGCTAGTAACCCCTGGAGCAATATGTATTAATGGATGAAAAAAGTTGGTCATGTCAAAAACACTGAGGTTCAGTCTCACCTCTGACACATACTGGTTCTGTCAGCCAGGGAAAATCAACTAGTCTCTTAAGAACTCCTGGATAAGTCAAAAATTCTATAAGACTGTGAATTGTAGAGGAGATTGTGATAATCACTAGGAGAGAAGAGGTGTTCTCAGTCACAGTTGCCTTCACTGATCAAATCAAAGGTCTACTTTAAAAAAAAACAACCTATTTCACAAATATTTACTAACATCTCAAATAATGGGAAAATATTTTATGATATTATTTTATGTAAGAAGTTATTTTATATTTGAAAGTCGATTCAGTTCAACAGACATTTGTTATCTGCCTAAAATTCATTTGACCATAGGGATGTTTAATTGGTAGCTTTGATGTTTGTGGGAAAATTTATTTCCCATTAATAAAAAGGGATTGTTGCTATGGAAACTACTTACTATACAATACTATGTAGCTGCTTTATTTGTAAAATATGCTTTTCTTTCTTCAGGGAACATATATTACTTTTTTTGTCCCTTAACAAATACCAACTTTTCCCCTTTCACCTGATTTGCAAATATCATAAAACTTTGTTTATAGGCAATTGCTAAGGAAAAGCATCAGGAAATGAGGAATGCAGTGAGGTTGGCCCTTCACAGCTGCCATGGGATGGAAGTAATAGAGCACTCAAATGATCTCTGGAAACATGTGATCAATCTCTCTCTAGCAGCATTTCCCTAGATTCTACTTTCTTCCTCTCCCCATCCACCCCCATCCCATGCATCTTCATGTTTATCCTGTTTGGATGTTGCTATGCAAAGATTCAGAAAAGAATTGGCTTCTTTTTTTTAATGACTATCATATTCATCAAATGCATTCTTACAGTGGTACAAAAATTCTGCAGAAGAATTCCAAAATTCTTTGGGGAGACTGGCTAAGAATATCCAAATAAGACAGGATGTAGATTTAAAAACTGCTTAAGCCTTCATTCGTACATTGCAATATACATCAACTCAAGGGGTATATAGAAGACTTAATCTGCATTTTGGAAAAAATACTGTTAATTTCGCTTATATAGCCAAAAGTGTGTGATATTAGTTCTAATTTCTCTTACTTCTAAGGCTTGTTTCCCTCACATACCCCTTTATTTACTGATAATTATATGAACAGTTAAAATAAGATATTGATAATAAAACCCCCAAAAAGTCATACATGTTCCCAGACGCTCAAGAGAAGATAAGAATAGAACATAACTCATAGATTTTGGGGAGGAAATAATGTATATGAATTCCTTTATAAGTAGTAAAGCATCATAGAAATTTAAATTGTTATTGTTATATCATTCCTCTTGTCTTTTTTAAATAGACTTCTGGTAGAAATGGTCTTGGGGGAAAGTCACAATCTTGTTATTATCACATATTTAATCTATGCACTATTGCATATGAAAATTAAAGCTTTTTGTAGTTAAATAAAAATATTATAATATATATCCTAATAAGTCTCCTGTAAGCTCACTGAAAGCAATTTGGATATAGATCTTCAGTAGCGACAAGACAGCAGCTAATAATGTCCCCCAATCTGTTCCTACACAATTATGATTTCCTCTGCTAGGTCTTTATTTTTTAAAGCTTTTCCTTCCATGTAAATTGGTGATTATGATGGAATAGTTTTATATCAGGGTAATTGTGGGACTTTGATAGTGGTCTAGTACAGTTTATTAGTTAAATTCAAAAGGATATTTTGAGTTCTGTATTCCTGGTAGGATAATTTGTCTTCTATCATGCCAAGTCATGAAAGATGTTACAAGAAGTTTCTGATAAATAGTTCTAGCCATTACATCAAATTTCCTTAGATATTCTGTAGGTGCTAACTTTTTTTAGCCTTAAGAAATGTGTTATCTACTTTCTACCCTTTCCTTGTACCATCTTTGTTGATCAATGAATGTAGTCTGGACTCCTTAAGAATAGTCCTGTAATTTCTGGTTATAAAGATCTAGTCCTGAATTGCCATCACAAATTCCTTCATTGTGACAAACAAAACCACTTGATTCTGACATTTGTTTTATATTTATGTAGATATATAAATATGTGTTTATGTATATATATATATATATATATATATTATGCACATGTGTATATGTAAACATATTGTTGACCATGTCCCATGTATATGTTATCCATGCAGGGTCTTTTGATTATACTCTTTTGAATTTGACAATCTTGTTTTATGAAACTCCAAATTTACCCTTGTCCCATTGGAACTTACCTTCAAGAAACTCCCCCACTGACCCTTGTCCCAGACTGAACAATAGCTGGTTCTTCCATGGTTTCCTTGATGGAAAAGAAAACATGAGACATCTATAACCAAATGCTCAAATAATAGCTCATTACTTTTTGGGTATTTACTCATGTGCATATACAAGATTAATAGACATTCAGTAATTTAGACTGATTGAAATATTTTTATGGACCTAAATATTTGGCATTTGTGATTAGAATAACATAAAAATATNATATATATATATTATGCACGTGTGTATATGTAAACATATTGTTGACCATGTCCCATGTATATGTTATCCATGCAGGGTCTTTTGATTATACTCTTTTGAATTTGACAATCTTGTTTTATGAAACTCCAAATTTACCCTTGTCCCATTGGAACTTACCTTCAAGAAACTCCCCCACTGACCCTTGTCCCAGACTGAACAATAGCTGGTTCTTCCATGGTTTCCTTGATGGAAAAGAAAACATGAGACATCTATAACCAAATGCTCAAATAATAGCTCATTACTTTTTGGGTATTTACTCATGTGCATATACAAGATTAATAGACATTCAGTAATTTAGACTGATTGAAATATTTTTATGGACCTAAATATTTGGCATTTGTGATTAGAATAACATAAAAATATAATTTCACTAACTACCTTTTTTTTTTAATTTTTTTTAAACCCTTAACTTCTGTGTATTGGTTCCTTGGTGGAAGAGTGGTAAGGGTGGGCAATGGGGGTCAAGTGACTTGGGAACACAGCTGGGAAGTGTCTGAGGCTGGATTTGAACCTAGGACCTCCCATCTCTAGGCCTGACTCTCAATCCACTGAGCTACCCAGCTGCCTCAACTAACTAGCTTTTAATAACATCTTATTATGATTCTACTAAAATCTATTTGTAGCCAGTAAAAATATATAAGCTATACTTGCTAAGAAAATACAGTTGACCTTCTAAACAGACTTATCGAAGTTTATAAACCTGACAATGAAATCAATCATTATTTATGGAAAAAAATTAACAAAAAGAAAATACCAGTTAATACTAAACAAAAATTCTGGTTAATTATCCATTATAAAATCAAAACAATATTTAAAAATGCTTGCCTAGGCTGATATCAGACCACTGTTCCCAGATTCAAATGCTAAAAGTACTTACATGGCAATTCCATTTTCAAAACAATTTTTTAAATTTCTTAAATTCAAATTTTTCAAAATCAAATTTAAAAATAAATAGAAACTTCTCACTTCCCTTGTAGAGAATGAGATGTTAATTCAACATTCTCATTTCCTTCTTCAGGAGAATGAGATGCTGAGGATCTAAAAACAATCTCTTTTAATTTCCTTTAACTGCTTATTTAACAACCATAAACATGCTCAAATTTTGCTCACATAAACCACTATTTTAAAAGGTTCTTTCAGATCCCTTGAACTTTTGTGTACTTTTTTCAGGATTTGCTTTCTCTATATATATGTGAATGAATCCCAAATTAAAACACCACATGCAAATGACTGAATATCTATTTGAGTAACAAGATCATAGATCATTCTTTTCTACTGATAGTTAAGTTGACTTGACCAAAATTTAACTTTACTAATATCACTAAATAGATTTATACCATGGTCTCACAAATTACATGCAATATTTTCTAATTATTCTTTTAACTTCATATATTTTCAAAGGTCTGATAAGGAGTAGGAGGTAGATGATGAACTCAGTATTGATCTACTTGATTGTCTGACTAAAAATTCTACATATCTACATCTTCAATTCCTATATGTTTCAGTATTAGCCTATCTAGAACTAAATCACTTTCCATGATTATAGAAAAATTTCCATAATAGTAGAAAAGAGGGACATAGCTAAAATAAAGGAGAAGTGCTCCCTTAATTTTGGAGTATTAATTAATGCCAGGTAGAAGTTGGCAATGATGCACAGCCATGTATAGAACATGCCAGGTATAAAACTAAAGCTTCGTTCTAGGGAAGACAGCCAAGTGCCTTCTTGCTTTCCCATAATACAGAACTATACCTATAGTTATCAGAAGACACTCCATTGGACTGTTTATATCACCAACTATTATGTTCCATAGCATTTCTTCTGATTACTTTCCCATACAATTTAATCTCAAATGGCAGTCCTCTCCAATTATGTTTAGTGTTAGCTATGAGAACTGGCTTTTTCCTTTTTTTGACTTTTCTATTTTTCAGGTTAAAGCAATTGCTTATCTTAAAAGTGACCTGAGAAAAAGGAAAATATGTATTGGACACGGATTCTGGAAGAGCTCAAAAAAAGACTTCAAAAACCATTTTAAAAAGGGCCTCACTCAAGGTAGGTACCGCTAGAATTCCCAGAAGAAAATAGAAAGGACAAATTCCATAGCTAGCCTATGGACATGTTTTGAAGGGAATCTAGAAGGGAATGGAAGGGAGAGAGAAGAGGATACTTAGCTATATTTAGAGTCTTCATAGAATTGGTGAAGTCATTTGCATTTGGCTGGAAAGTTCCTTATAAAGATGGACTGACTCTTAGATGGACTCCATCGGGTTCAGGCTGTAGGGTAACCTTGTCTAGGTTTTAGCTCCCTAGGAAATGTCTTAGTCATGAAATAGTTAGGGATCCAGGGGTTCTGATTTAGTTCTTTTTTTACTCCATTCTGTAGCTCCAAGAAAAGATCATATTTATATCATCTAAACCCCAAACATCTACCAATGGTCTTAGGAAGAAGCCCTTCCAAGAGGAAGTTAGACTATTCAATTAAAATGCCCACTGTCTTTTACCATTAGTAACAAGATATTTCCCAATTTTTTCTCGCCTATTTGCAATAATCAGTCAGTCTTCAGTTTACAAAAGCCAAATTAACTTTCTTATATTCCAAAACATATATACACATACACAAAACCAAACACATACACACATGAATGAATGAAGGTTGCACAGACAGAACTAAACCAAAGTACATGGGTTCATTGCCAATTATCTAAGCACCTAGAGATACCTGGGTCCACAATTTGAGGACATATATCTCATAGCAGTCCCCTCTGTGGGACTTGCTGGGGCAGACATATCTCTGTGATTGCTCATAATTCAACAAACTCCTGATTAGAATGGTTCCATTTCCCAAATGTAGGAAAATCCTTCTTCCAGAGTTTCACTCACTCAGCCAACCTTCCAAGTTGAGTCCAGACTGGAACTCCATGAGTTCTTGTGAACATCTCACATTAGGAGACATTCTAGCAGGTGGTTCAGGCAAGGAAACTTTGAATCTCACTGGGGCCTCCAAATATGGAAACCTGAAAAAAACACAGAACTAGCAAAGCAGTTACAACAGAACAAGTCTTCAATGAGACTCTGAGAACACTGCCTCTGAGAAAATTACCAAGAATGGGAATTTCCTTCAAAATAAAGAACTCAGGGTTATATATTTATACCTTGGGTAACCTAACCAATGAGAAACAACTGACTGGCTAGATAGGGGCTTGGGAAAGAGATTCTAGTCTGAGGCTAGGATACCTGGGAAAGATCTAAATAAAATAAGAGAATCTAAGATGGGAAAGGTACTTAAGATTTGACTACAGGGGCAGATGGATAGCTCAGTGGATTGAGAGCCAGGCCTAGAGATGGGAGGTCCTAGGTTCAAATCTGGCCTCAGACACTTCCCAGCTGTGTGACCCTGGTCAAGTCACTTGACCCCCATTCCCTACCCTTACCACTCTTCTGCCTTGGAGTCAATACACAGTATTGACTCCAAGACAGAAGGTAAGGGTTTAAAAAACAAAGAAAAAAAAGACTTGACTACATCTGTAATGCAGAGTTGCAGCAAAAGCTTTTTGCTTTTGCAAATCAACTGTAGCAGCTCTGTCAGTTAGAAGGTTTAGAATTTTCACGAAAAAAAACAGTTGGAGCCTGATGCTATAAATAGTCCTGAAGTTCCAACTGAGGGGCTTTTGGCTTTTGGCTTTTGGCTTTTGCCTTTGCCTGTGGCCTTTTGTCATTGGGGTTTTTGGACCTAGTCTGATTTCTCTGGACCTCTCCCTGACCTCTCCATTTACATCCTGCTATTTTCCCTGAATTTCCCCATTGGGCCCTGGGAGGAAGGGTGGTTTGATGTTTGGACATCATGGGTTTAGCTTCTGTAGGCAAGAAGGACATCCTAAATCAAGCCACCCCCTTATTTAGTGATCTGATAAATACCTTTACTTCAGGGCAGTGAAACCTTCCTGCCTGGGAGAGCCGGCCTCTCTCAGTCTGACCCTCTCTCCTGTGACCCTTCCCACAGCACCAGCTTTCTCCCTAGCAGCAGTTACAAAACCCTCAACCCTCTTTCCCTCAGTTTATCCCTGACATTAATAAATCCCCTTTTGATATCTATACAAAAGCCTCTGGTGAATCATTGTACTGAATACTAAGGCAAAGGCTGAAGAGGGAAGAAATAACTTTCCTTTTATTTCTTGAGGGAAACCTAGGCATCCATCTTGGGCAGGAAGTATCCAGCCGAGACTTCCTGCAGACATCAGTTTCACTGGCAGGGAGGAGCCTCTTGACTTTTCCCTCAGGAGACCTTAGAAATTAACAAGAGAAACCCTCCAGCCAGATCTAAACATTTCTGGCTGACCCAATACTTCTTGTATCATAGAGATACCTTCCCTGCCTCCAGGAGCATGGAGTTTATTATATATATTTCAAGATTCATTTCACACAAAAGAAACCCCCCCCCCGAAACTTTGCAGATGAGCAGAAGTTACAACACAAAACATTGGCTTCAGAATAGACCAAGGCCAAGGCTGAATTTTGACTAGGTTCTTATCAGAAAGCCAAGTTGGGGAGTATCTTGACCTTAGCTATAACAGGCAGCAGCATTCCTTGCTTTGTTAACCCTTTAAATTCAGGTTTGATAGGAACTTAAAGCTTTTCAGTAAGGCCATAATTCTTTTCAAGAAGAAATCACAAGGATCACAAAAGGGGTCAAAAGAGGAGTCTCAGATTTTTATCTATTCTCTTATTGGCTTCCCACACTGCCTGAAGGATCCAGCCTATTTCATCCCAGTACCCTCTGTCCCTAGCCTCAGTGATTAGCCTGTTTGAGCAGCCCCTCCTATATACTCCCATTCATTCTCATACCTTCCTATATACTCCCATTCAACCCTTAACTCAGCTATCCCCATTTATTCCTCCTCATATCAACATTTTTGTCTCCTATTCCATAACACATCCTGGATGCCCTATGTATGCTTGATAGCTTATTGTTCCATCTGGATCAGGGGGATGGTGGCGGAGTTTCTTGAAGGCAAGTTTTAGGATTTCATAGAACAAGGTTGTCAAGTTCTAGCCTTATCATAAGCTCCATCTGGAGGTAGACCTTTGGGAGTTACATTTAGTGAATCCAATGTTGTATTCCTAGTACTATGCACTGTCAAATGAGGTTTACATATTCCAATCACATTTCTGTAGGTTTTCACCTATTTATTATATTCTCTCTCTCTCTTTCTTCTTCTTCTTCTTCTTCTTCTCCTTCTTCTCCTTCTTCTCCTTCTTCTTCTTCTTCTTCTTCTTCTTCTTCTTCTTCTTCTTCTTCTTCTTCTTCTTCTTCTTCTTCTTCTTCTTCTTTTTTAGGCAAAGAAGCATTCTAACTTACTAAAGAAGCCCTAGCATACTGTACTTTGTGTTTTGTTAATATTCTATGAATTTTTGTTCAGTTACATTCCATAGCTATTATTGTACATTTTATGATTCCAAAAGAATATATTAAGATTGGTATTGAATAGGTGTTAATTGCTTTAAGCTTGTTCCTCCCATTCAGCTTTGATCTCAGCATGCTAGTAAATCTCTTAATGTACTCAGCTACTGCCTTCTCTTTGATATTTTAATGTTGGATATGTCTTGCCTGGAGGTATTTGTAGTTATCGCTTCTGTACTATTGAATCAGTGTGATCTCAAAAATTAAACTGAAAGCCTTTCACTTCTATATTTCCTTGGTATTTGTTGAATTCTACACTTATAAAGTCCAAATGATATTTTTATGTTATTAAAGGGAGAATCTATGAGTCAAGGGAGTTGTTTAACATGATTTTCAGTGGAACCTCATAGCTTGGTGTCATCCATATAAAGTAATGAAGAGGATGTTTAGATTCTACTCCTTCTTTAACTTAAGAGTCAGACTTACTTCTATTGAGGAGATATGATAATGTATTTACAGTTAGGTGGAACCACAATGGGCTTTAAAATGTCCACCTGAAAAATGTCACACTAATAGCAATTGTTCTTGGCATTATTATGTTGGTAGGTTATTTTAAATGGAGAACAGCTCTCTGTGGCTATTAAGTATTCTAACATTCTCACATTACTTGGGTCTAATTTATATATTTGCAGTATATGAATAAGCCACAACAAGACAGAATTGAGTCAAAAGCTTCACAGCAATCAACAAAGACAGTATAGATCTTATAGAGCTTCCTGGCCAATTACCCAATCACTAAAACGTTATTTTTCCCTGGAACTTTTTGGTAAATCCCCTTTGCTCCTCAATTAATATAGCTTTCGTATAAGTATTTATATTTCTAGTGATATAAACTATAAATACTTGCCATAAAACAGCCAAATATGTAACTGGCCAATATTTAAAGGGTTTACTGGTACTCTCATCTCATATTATTATCACTATCATTATTACTATAGCAGCTATTGTCGATAACAAAGCAAGAAAGTGTTTTTATAAGGATCAGAATCATAATTTCCTTTATACATTTTTAGAGAGAAATTAAATTAAAAAAATGTTTAAACCCTGACCTACTATCTTAGTATCAATTCTAAAACAGAAGAACAGCAAGGACTAGGCAGTTGGGGTTAAGTGACTAGCCCAGGGTCACATAGCTAGGAATTGTGAGAGCTCAGATTTGAACCCAGGTTCTCCCAACACCAGACCTACTACCACTCTATCTACTATGCCATCTAGCTGCCTCAGAAAATTTTAATTAATTGTTTATTTATTTGTTTCTAGGTTAGTGATTGTAGCAGTGTGAGGAATCTTTGGAGTGGAAATTCCCACCACTCATGTAGACTGGCAAATTATCTATAACTTAAAGTCTTAGTTGTACTGGGAGCAACTTGCCCATAGTCACCACGTAAGTATATGTTACCAGAAGAACCTGAAACCATGTCTTCCTGACTACAATGAGGGCCCTCTGCTCTCTACAACAGGCTTCTCATCTGAACTTTTACAAAGGCTTTAAATAGAAGTGGTCTCAGACTCACTCTTTTAGAGGATATGTTGTGGTTATTTTAATGAGTCTATAGAGAAGGAATTAAAAAGCACATTCCCAGTATTTTGTCTACAAGGAGGCTTGTAGTTAAAACCTCAATAGAATACATAGCAGTATATGGAATTTTTGAGCTCCTTAATGGTTTCATGGCAGCCGGAGTGGAGGAGACGACGATAAGTCAACCCCTTTCTCCATTTTACTCAAGACATGGATCAAATGTCTATACATGATTCAAAGCCAGAAAGAAAGATGGAGCAGAGGATAAGATCCTTCTCTTTTAAATATCCACCAACTAGATATTTCAGATCCATCAGCTTTTCTACCTCTAGAGCTATTATGGTGGTTTACCATCATCTCAAAGTTCATTTGCTTCACTGATGAATCACCTTTGGCAGAGAGTCCCAGAATTCTCTTAAGGTTCTCTGGAAGGAGGAATGAAAATTGAACATGCATCATGGATTGGCCATTGTTATGTGCAGAGGAGAGAAATGAGACCCAGAGAACTTAAAGTCAGACAAGTGGGAAAGCTGGGGTTCAAACCCAGTTCCTCTGACTCTCGTCTTTGAGTCTTGTTACCTACTGTGGTGATAGCCTAGCTTAAGGGGATCCCCTTGGCAAAATATTCAAAGAATCAGAAATTTAGAGCTGTAAGGAACCTGAGAGGCTATCTAATTCACTACCTTTCATTTTATGATAAGGAAACTGGGGCCCAGAAATGAGGTGACTTCTCTGAAGCCACACAGCTTCTAATAAGTAGCAGAAGCAGGATTTGAACCCAGATCTTCCTTCTACAAATCCAGCAATCTTCCCACTGTACCACTTAGCCTAAAACTGTAGTTGTGGTTGTTTGGTCATGTCCAACTCTTGGCACAGATACTGGAGTGGTTTGCCATTTTCTTCTCCAACTCATTTTACAGATGAAGGAACTGAGGCATACAAGATTAATTGATTTCCTCAGGGCCACACAGACCAGTAAGTGTTTAGGCCAGATTTGAAATCAGAAAAATGAGTCTTCCTGATTCCCAGATGAGTGTTCTATCCATTGCACTACCTAGCCTAAATCTAAGGGTATCTAAATCCAAGTATACTTGAAATAATATATTTAAAAAACATTTATCTTTTTTTGAGTTTCATGCTACAAATACTTGATTAAATTGTGTGAATTACCAGTTTTACAATTGAGGACCAAAGTCTTTTTTCACGTTTGAACTTGGCATCATTTAAAATCATGCCTCTGGAGTTTGGTACCAGCTGCATGTGATGAAAGGGTTCATAGAGTATTTCAGGATGTTGAAAAGTTTAGCAGCACAAACCAGCTCATTCACACATTATATAGTTCTTTTAAATACATTCAGAATGAGAGGGGGAGGATTACTGGTAGAAGGGAAGAGAGGAAGGCAAGTCAAGAACCCTAAAGTAAAAAGGAAAGAAACAAAAAACCACAGAATTCTGATTTCTTATGACCATGGTTCTCTGTGGGGAGTGGAGGGAGACAGAGATAGAAGCAGAAGGAGAGGCCAGGAAGAGAAAGAGAGACAGACAGAGAGCCAGAGAGCCAGAGAGTTTAACCTTCAGAAAAAGATGTCAACACACATCCAATAAGATAAGAAAGAGATATTTTCCCCAAAAATCTAAACCACTGTATTGGAGGTGAAAGTTTCTAAGGAGAGAGAATAGATAGAGGCACCCACTTGAATGGGCCCAAATCAGAATAATTCTGCTTTTAAAGCTCAGTGGAGCACTTTTGAAAATACCTAAGGCCATCCCTAATTACCTACCTCTCCCTTTTTCACACCACAATGACCATCCTTTCTTATTTTTTACCTCAAACCTTGCTTATCTCCATCTAATTCTGCTCACATTTCATATGGCTTCCAACCAACTCCCTCTACATCTGTCTAGAACTTCATTGAAGGCATTTACTATTTGTATCTATACATTATAGCAAAGGGAATTTGTTAATTCAGTAGGGCAATTAAGTCATTGATTTAGTTGTAAGGAACCTCAAAAGCCATTAAAGGCCAACTCTCTCAGTTTACAAGTAACTGAACCTGGCTTAAAGTAAATTGCTTTCAGTCGCATAAAGAGTAATTAGAAAAGTTGGAATTTGAACCCAAGCTGAATGACTCCAAATACAGAGTTCTTTCTACATACTAACATATTTTATTTAACACCAGAGATATTTCTCAGCAAATCTCCTTACAAAGGACATTGCTCTAAAAGTATCAGATTATAAATTATTAAAAAAAGTTGATGTATCCCTTAAATGTTGACAAAATGATTGAATTCAAACGGTACAAAACCTTGCCCAAATGACAAACTCCCTGGAAATTAGAATGGACTAAATAGAAGCCAATGATTCCATGAGGCAACAGAAAAAATTTAAAACAAAATCAAAAGATTGAAAAAGTAGAAGAAAATGTAAGGAGAGAAAGCATTCCAGGCATAGTGGAGAGCCAAAGAAAATGTTCAAACTCAGGAGCTGGAGTGGCTAGTTAAAGAAATAGCAAGAAAGTCATTGTAACAGGATCATAGAGAACATGTGAGTGAGTAAGATGAGTAAGATGTTGGAAGACTAGATAGTTGGGGAGAAAGGCAAGTTATGAAGAACTTTGAATGCCAATCTGAGAGATGGCAAAGATTCACTGAAGTTTATTGAATAATTTACATGATTCATATTCTTTTCCTCTCCCCCAAACCCCATCCCCCGTAGCTGACAAGCAATGCTACTAGGTTTTACATGAACTGTTGATCAAGACCTATTTCCCTATTATTGATATTTGCACTAAGGTGATTGTTTAGCTTGAACACATGGGTTGATGGGGATACTATATATCCCCATCAACCCATGTGTTCAAGCAATTGTTTTTATTTTGTGTTTCTACTCCTATAGTTCTTCTTCTGAATGTGAATAGTGTTCTTTATCATAGGTCCCTCATAGTTGTCCTGGATCATTGCATTGCTGCTAGTAAAAAAGTCTATTATATTCGATTGTACCACAGTGTATCCGTCTCTGTGTTCTATTCCTTTCACTCTGTATCAATTCCGGAAGGTCATTCCAGTTCACATTGAATTCCTCCAGTTCACTATTCCTTTGACCACAAAAGTATTCCATCACCAGCATATACCACAATTTGTTCAGTCATTCCCCAATTAAAGGGCATACCTTTCTTTTCCAGTTTTTTGCCACCACAAAGAACACAGCTATAAATATTTTTGTACAAGTCTTTTTCCTTATGATCTCTTTGGGGTACAAACCCAACAGTGGTATGGCTGGATAAAAGCCTGTCTTTATTTTTTAACTGAAAATTTTTGTTTAGTTAGTTGATTTAGAATATTTTTCCATGGTTACATGATTTATGTTCTTTCCCTCCCCTCCTCCCACCCCCACACTCCATAGCCAATGAGTAATTCTACTTGGTTTTACATGTGTCATTGACCAAGACCTATTTCCATATTGTTAATATTTGCATTAGGGTGATCTCTTAGAGTCTATGTTCCCAATCATGTCCCCATTGACCCATGTGATCAAGCAGTTGTTTTTCTTCTGTGTTTCTGCTCCCATAGTTCTTTCTCTGGATGTGGATAGTGTTTCTTTCTCATAAATCCCTCAGAATTGTCCTGGGTTATTGTATTGCTGCTAGTAGAGAAATCCATTACATTCAATTGTGCCATAATGTATCCGTCTCTGTGTACAATGTTCTCCTGGTTCTGCTCCTTTCGCTCTGCATCAATTCCTGGAGGTCTTTCCAGTTCACATGGAATTCCTCCAGTTCATTATTCCTTTCAGCACAATAGTATTCCACCACAGATACCACAATTTGTTCAGCCCAATCAAAGGGCATCCCCTCATTTTCCAATTTTTTGCCACCACAAGGAGCGTGGCTATAAATATTTTTGTACAACAGACCTGTCTTTAGAAAGATCACTTTGGCAGCTGAATGGAGGACTGAAGTAGAGAGGACAGAGGCAGTGGGACCACCAGTAAGCTATTGCACTAGTTCAGGTGTGAAGAACCTATAGTAAGATGGTTGCAGTGTTAGAAGGGAGAAGGAGGCATATATGAGAGATGATACAAGGGGACAATCAAAAGAATTTGGCAACAGATTGGAGATGGAGGAATAAAAGTAAGAAGTCAACAATGATAGTTAAACTGTGATCCAGAATGCATGGGAAGATGGTGGTACTCAAAAGTAATAAGGAAGTTAGAAAAAGAGGAGGGCTTGAGAGGAAAGGTGATGAGTTCTGATTTGGATATGCTAGGTTTAAGATAGTCATGGTACATCTAGTTCAAGATGTCTAATAGGCAGCTACAGATGCAAGACTGGAAGTCAGAAAAGAAGTTAAAGCTAAATAAACAGATTTGAGAATTATCAGCAAAGTAATGATAATTGAATCCACAGGAACTGCTAACATCATCAAGTTAAAGAGTATAAAGGGAAAAGAGAATGGGACCCAAGACAGAACCCTGGAGGACACCCATTGTACTTTTAGGAACTAATATTATAAAAAGCTGAAAAAGTACCAACCTGCTTTGGTAGAGAGAGTTTCCTCATCTGAGAGTTCCCTATGCCAATGAAATCACAAGTCCCATTCCTATCCCGGTCCACAAGGACAAGTCCTAGCATGGCAAAACAAAATAATTCTTCTCATTAAGTGGAAATGGTGACTCCCTAAGAGAAGGAAGTTGAAAGAGCCAGTGGGGAGGAACATCTGACCCTAGGGGAGGGCAGGGATTATAGAAATATTTTAAGCTTCCCAGAGAATATTGTTTGCTGGTTGCATGCATTATAGTCATGTGTTTATGTCTTATGCCCCTAATAGGTGATAAATCAGCTCCAAATGATCAGAACTTCTCCCTTAGCTAGACTTTTGTCTCTTTCCAACACTTCACACACCTCCACTGCCCAACAGACGCTTAATAAATATTTGTTAAATGAATGAATGGATGGGAAGGTGTTTCTCTTTGTCCAGAAAGAGACCTGCCACTCCCATGGAAAGGATGAAGGGAAGGAATGTAAAGAACCCAGCCTGAAAAGCCTACCCTGTAAATGCAACCTTGGATTTATGGAAAGACTGCTTCCATAAGCCTCATGAACACTAGCCCTTTTACAAAAAGAAATCATCAGCTTCTTGTGCAGTTACAGACTTTCTTTTCTTCAGCTCCTTCTATGATTAAAACTTTTGGGCACATTTTGGTTTTGTTATCTAGGGCTTAATGGAACACTGACATAAAGAGGGAAGGTCACATAAGTGCCATTTTTACCCTTCTGTTTGTAGAGTATAAATGCTGCAATTAGCTCCAATGCATCTATTTCTTGGGGGGATCTAGTTGACATGCATTGTTCCCAGGACTGCCCATTGCCTGAATACATTCTTATCAGGATGGGCAGGCAAGGATGCTCTGTGAAGTTAGCCTCTTAATAAGAGTCCTGGCATCTAGGTAGGAGTGATTTCTTGTTATTTTCCTCTATTGTTATCTCTTCTTCATACACATAATTTCTTCTTTCTGGAATCCAAATGTCGTTATCCAGTCTAAAACATTTATCCAAAGGCACCAATCCTCAGGTCACCCAAAGGCCATCTTTTTATTTTGGCCTGAATATTTCATTCTTTCCACATAAATTCTTTGGGAGAGGAGTTCAGCCAAATATATGTGTAACCTTCCAAGTTGTACCTCCCCTTCTAAACAGAGGCTACAGTGCAGCAGAAAAAAGACTTTAGATTTAGAGGCAAAAGGAGGCGGCTAGATGGTCCAGTGGATAGAGAGCCAGAACTGAAGATGGGAGGTCTTGGGTTCAAATTTGCCTCAGATACTTCCTAGCTGTGTGATCCTGGGCAATCATTTAACCCCCATTGCGTAGCCTTTACCACTTTTCTGCCTTGGAGCCAATACTTAGTATTGATTCCAAGACTGAAAGTAAGAGTTTAAAAAAAAAAAGGATTTAGAGGCAGAAGACCTCTATGGAGGCTCTGACATTTGCTAGCTCTGTGAGTCTTATAGGTCAGTCGTTTAACTTGCCTGGGCCTTTGTTTCCTCATCACCTATAAACTGGGAGTAACAATTCTTGCCTGGCCCTGCCTACCTTACAAAGCTATTTTGAGGATCAAAGGAGATGACTAATGTAAAACATTTTGGAAAAAGGCTATATAAACATCAGTTAATAACACTGGTAATAATAAGTAAGTGGTGTCTATAAAGTAGTGAGGCTAATTATTTTGTGGTGTGGAGAATCTATCTTATTACTTCATCATCAAATCTCCTACTTTCTATACATAATCATGCTGCCCTTTCTATATGCAGATGACACACTGAGCCATCATCGGAATGGCATGGGCTTATTCATACTATTTTGTCCAGCACTTTCTCCCTGTTTGTTTTATGAATGGAAACCACAGGATCATAAATTAAGGCTGGAAGGGATCTTAAGAGGTCCTCTATCCCAACCCCCTCATTTTACAGATAAAGAAAATGAGGCCAAAAGAGGTTAGATGAATTGCCTATAATCATACACCAGTGTCTGAGGCATGATTTGAATGCAGCTCCCTTGGCTTCAGATGCATGCTCTATTGGCTAGACCATGCCACCTTTCTCGAGGGTAGGAATTTCATTATTTTTGTCTTTATATCACCAATATCTAGCACAGTTCCTAAATTATATTAGGCTTTTAAAATGGTGATTATATTTAGTCCTAGAGACCAGAGGTCCAGGATTCAAATCTGACCTCAGACATGTCCTAGCTGTGTGACCCTGGGCAAGTTACTTAACCCCCATTGCCTGGCCCTTACTATTCTCCTGTCTTGGAACCAATATGTAATATTGATGCTAAGAATCAATTTTTAATTAGCCTGTTGATTTTTTTAAAAGCCTGTTGATTGATTATGTTCACATAGAACAAACTTAATTGACCCAATGAGGATGGAACTAAAGAAAGACTGACATGAAATCATTAAGGTGTAGTATCCTTCCCTCTGACCCCAGGGCAAATTCCCCAACTCCATCTTGAAATGTCAGCATGGTTGCCCACAGGATGACTAACTTCACTTTTCTCCATCTTCCCCAGGTTCTAGGGGTAACCTTGGAGGCAAGAGTTTCTGATATTGTTGCTCACCTCTGCCTATGTTATCCTCATTAATTATCAACCAAAGTTAATTAACTTTTAAAAAGTTTATTTACTAAGCAGGTAGAAAGGGTGTTGTTGCAGAAATGTCTCCCCAAACCAGAGATACAGTCTACTCTTGCACACACATAGGGTAACCATAGGGTCAACTCACAGCTCTTGGTTCCTGGAAGTCCTATTCTCCCTTCAGGGGGGAGGGCACATGAAATTTCCCTTATATGGAGCCCTTTTCTGGACTTAGATACACCCTCTGAGTCGGTGGATTGCATAGCAAGCTAATTTCAAAATGCACATTTGCAGAGCAAACCAATTGAGTAGTGATCATATTGAGAAGTAAAGGACTCTGGAGAGAGAACTATCTTTGCCAATGGGTAAGAGAAAGTTTTCTTTGTCTCTAGCTTTCCTCTCAACATCACTCCCCTACCTTCTTGAGGAGGTGATGACATTGTGAACCTCAAAAGTCAGAAGATCTTGGGTTCTCCTTGGCATTTTTGAGCTGCCCAGATCCAGAGCCACTTCCACCCTAAATGTTCTCATGGACCACTTGTGCTCAGTATGCAGCAATGCCAACCAAATTCAGTTTGGTCCAATGAGCCAAAGTTGAATCCTTTGTATCTTGAGTCTAACATAGAGATGCCATTGGTCTTCTTAGAAAGTAAAAGATGAACAACTGTATCTGAGCTTAGCACAGAGCCCAGTACATAATAGGCACTTAATAAAGATGTGTTGACTGGCTAAAATGTAGGATTTCAAGGCCACTTAGAGTAATGTTAAGCATGTAAAGTACATTTCATGGAGTATTGAAAAAGGCAAAAAAAAGGAGGGAAATGTGGGACATAAATGAAGGATGAAAATACTCCACTTTGTTTGCTATGTGGAAAGTGTAGAGGGGAGAAATATAAGATAAGGTCAGAAGGTAAAATGGTTAAAGATTATAGAGAGCCTTGAATGCCAAAATGAATTGTCTCTACTAAACATTAAAAACAAGGAAAATATATTCCTAGAATACAGGGTTTCTATTTTTCAGTTCATTCCCTGGAAGTGAACATTCAAAATATTCTTCAAATATTATTCTATTGTTGTATATAATGCTCTCTTGGTTCTATTCGTTTCACTCTTCATTGTTTCATGTAGTTCTTTCCAAGTTTTTTAATTAACCTGCTCATAGTTTCTTACAACACAATAATATTCCATCACAACCATATGCCACCATTTGTCCAGCCATTCCCCAATTGATGAATATCCCTTCAATTTCCAGTTCTTTGCCACCACAAAAAGAGCCGCTATAAATATCTTTGAGCATATAGGTTCTTTCCCTTTTCCCCTAATCTCCTTGGGAAACAGACCCAGATTGCTGGTTTTGCTGGATCTAAGGGAATACACAGTTTTATAACTCTCTGGGCATAACTCCAAATTGCTCTCCAAAATGGTTAGATCTGTTCTCTAACTAACAGTATATTACTGTTCGGGGTTTCTTAATTAAGTTATTCTATATAACGAGCTAAATCTTCTAGTATTCACATCTTTTGGACTACTTTCAGTTACTATGGACAATCTTCTCTGGCTCATGATATGATAATAAGTTGAAAGATCTCTGATCTTTGGGGTCCTTTATCTTTGACAGAATCTGATATAAGCCTACAAAGTCAAATATAGCTCTTGCTAAGAAAGATAAATCATTAATGACAATAGTCTGGACTTCAGATTGAAAAGAATAAGCCCCGTGGTTCTTAGAAATTCCAGAAACACTAAATTAATTAATTAAATAGAAATTTCCAAATTAAAAAAAAAGAAGGAGGAGGAGGAGAAATTCCAGAGACAACCCAACAGAATATTCAGACAAAGACAATTATTGAGCAAGTCAGTTTACAGGCAGAGGGAAAGAAAGAAGACCCTGGACTTGTCACTGTACTACCACAATCTAAAAGGCACCTGAAGCTATCTCTGGAAATGCAAATGCAATCAAATCAAACATTACTCGCCATGAATCACTTTCCTGTAGGAGGGACACTCCTTCTCTTTATTGAGACTTGAGAAAAGAAAGCATGTTATGGCTTCTGTTTTGATCTGTTTTTACTTGTCCTTCTGTGAGGTTAAATATTAAATTCTGAAGACTAAGAAATAAACATTTTCTTTTTTATGTTGTGATATCACTATTATGAATAAATAAAGTGCTTTGGAAAAGTTTCATATAACAATTGTCCAAATGAAAGTCCTTTGTCCTCTACACATACAGTTGTAACATATGTTTTGTTGTTCAGTCAATTTTTCCAATCATGTCCAACTCTTTATGATGTCATTTGAGGTTTTCTTGGCAGAGATAATATGAGTGGTTTGTCATTTCCTTCTCCAGCTTATTTTACAGATGAAGAAACTGAGGCAAATGGGGGTTAAATGACTTGTCCAAAGCAAAATAGCTAGTAATTGTCTTCAGGCTATATTTGAACTCAGGAAGATGAGTCTTCCTAACTCCAGGCCCAGCATTCTATCCATGGCACCACCTATCCACCCCCAACATATACTATTTCTACTTTTCCAATGGAATTTAATAAGAAACAATAAGACACCATTCATTCAAACTATACTTCTGGACATCAACAAGGAGGTTTGAGTTAAAATTTACCTTTGCTCGACCTAAGAAGAAAAGGTTTGCTAAGCAAACTAATAGAGCAAACAATATTCCAGGGGTGTGTTTAAGCTACTTAAATGGAGAAGCATTTTCAAGAATTTCAGAAGCATCTATTTACATGGAAACAATGTGCTAATTAATTATAAACTGTCTATTTGTGAAAGCTTGATTCCAAATGACCTGGATTTCTGGGCAATCCTTTGTTAGTCTAGATATTATTATGTGTACTTGAAAGTAATCAAACTACTTTTTTTTCCTTTTTAAAAGACAGTCTAGGGGGCAGCTGGGTAGCTCAGTGGATTGAGAGCCAGGCCTAGAGACAGGAGGTCCTAGGTTCAAATCCGGCCTCAGACACTTCCTAGCTGTGTGACCCTGGGCAAGTCACTTGACCCCCATTGCCTACCCTTACCACTCTTCCACCTATAAGTCAATACACAGAAGTTAAGGGTTTAAAAAAAAAAAAAGACAGTCTGTGCTTGATCTTGTTAAAAAAAAAAGTCACACTGAATGCCTGCCCTTTGATCCAGCCATACCATTGCTGGGTTTGTATCCCAAAGAGATCATAGATAAACAGACTTGTACAAAAATATTCATAGCTGCGCTTTTTGTGGTGGCAACAAACTGGAAAAGGAGGATATGTCCTTCAATTGGGGAATGGCTGAACAAACTGTGGTATATGCGGGTGATGGAATACTATTGTGCTAAAAGGAATAATAAACTGGAGGAGTTCCAGGCGAACTGGAGAGACCTCCGGGAACTGATGCAGAGCGAAAGGAGCAGAGCCAGAAGAACTCTATACACAGAGACTGATATACTGTGGTAAAATCGAATGTAATGGACCTCTGTACCAGCAGCAATACAATGACCCAGGACAATTCTGAGGGATTTATGGTAAAGACGCTACCCACATTCAGAGGAAGGACTGCAGGAGAGGAAA